>NC_089761.1:42856772-42889272 GCF_040412425.1 Macrobrachium rosenbergii | reverse complement strand
TTCTCTTCTTTCTGTATTCCCCATCATCTTCTGCAACTTCTTTAAAAAAAAACACCATATTCTTTGGAAGCTTGAATTTTAAGTCAATGGCCCTATGGGCATATTCCACATGAATAGGGTTCAACCGAATAATAATAATAATAATAATAATAATAATAATAATAATAATAATAATAATAATAATAATAATAATAATAATATAAGACGTTATAAGAAACACAATTCACATAGTATTGGATATGAAACAAGCACAAGTTCAGAGAAATGACATTAAGAAAAGGAAGAAATTCGGCCTGCACAAGCAGTCACCTAACTTACGAAGTTAGTGTTTGATATATGAAAGATATGAATACACGGATGCAAAATACTTGTGGTGAATGATTTACCGTACAGGCACAAAATAAAATCGAGAGGAATTTTTCCGTAGTGTAGGAGACTCTTATTTACTTCTTTGAGGCGTATTTATCGAATATTATTTAAATAAACTATCCAAAGATATGTTAAATGGAAAAAGATAAGGAGCCAAAGTAGATTATCAAAGTCATACCAAAGAAAGCGAATAATAACGATAATATCAAACTGTGTAAATGAAATAGGTTTTTCAGATCCTTTTTTTGTTTTTACTTTCGAAGATCAGTTATTCTCTTCTTCAGTCGCCCTCACTTCGCAGTGCCACCACCGTAAACAGCAAAACCCTCCAGTTGCGACCGAAACAAACAACAGAGCCCTTTCACAGAAAAGGTGAATTATTTTATTCTCTTTGGTGCAAAGAGGACCGGCAAAAGTAGCAGAAACCTCTGCTGGATGTTTATTGAGGAGATATATTGTGCGTAGGGTCACTCCCCTCTTCCCCACCATATTTCCCGCCAAATGACTCCACACAAAAGGCGGGCTTTATCGATTTCTTGGCGAGCGCGGGAAGACTAGATGGCGGGCGCGGGAACTTGATGGCGAATTCCTGAAAGAGCATTGTTCGAAGTGGAAGTTGGGAGTGCGAGTTGCTCTCGGCAACTACTGCTAGTCTTTGACTCGTAATGGAGTGAAGGGTGCGATAGAATAATGGTCTTATCCTACTAACCGTGGGTGATGGATAGATGGAGGACATGGGTGATAGGTGAACCGTAGCCTCCTACAAGAACGTTCAGATAACACGGTCAAGAAGAAATGCCTTTAAGTTGAAGAATATTTGGGGCGATGCCTGGGAAATTTGATTACTTAAAACTGAGTGGTTTGAGTCTAAAGCTTTTGGGTAATCACAGTTCAAGCAAAGGCAACACGCATTCTCACTTGTAACTAAGACTTCGAATCCGTTAGATGAGAACAGTGTGCTAAAATGACTTCAGATAGTTCAGTTGATCAACCAGTTGACCCTAATAGACTTCTCAAGAGCCTTTTTAAGAAGAAATATCTAGAAGCAAAAAAAGCAAAGAACATATGCCTGGAAAACAGAAGTGGCCATCTATTCTAAGAAACAAAATTGTTAGAACAGTGGTTCCCAGCTAACAAGAAGACAAATGGCCATCTATTCTAAGAAACAAAATTGTTAGAGCAGTGGTTCCCAGCTAACAAGAAGACAAATGGCCATCTATTCTAAGAAACAAAATTGTTAGAGCAGTGGTCCCCAGCTAACAAGAAGACACAAACTTTAAGGAAGAAATGTTTGTTCTGAGGACAAGGACTCACTACCGTACGAAGAACAAAGAAACGGGCGACGTCGTTCCCTGGCCTCCTAAAACCACAGCAGCAATTATGCCCGACAGCTACAGCCCCTCATCCCCCTTCTTTTATCTTCAAACTTCCACCCCTGATGCTCAATAACAATAAGAAAACTATCAAAGTCCTTCCGGGCGGCAGGACCCTTTCTGGAGGGCCTCTGAGGGACGAGGAGGGACACACGATAATGGGCGTGGGGGAGGGGAGGAGTGCCCGTCGCGTGGCACTCCGGAAGGAGCGAATGGCTCACCGTCAACCAATGGTGTGAAACTCTTCGCGGTGGCAGCTCGTTAGGAAGGAAGGACGCCCCTCCGGAGGGAGGGAAGGAGGGAAGAAAGGAAGGTGATGGGGTAAAGTAGGAAGGAAGGGAGTCCCTTCCACCCATAACCGGAATGGAGCGTGGAAAGTAGTTGTTAGCGCGTGATAACACCAAGAGATCTCCTTCTCTGGTCACAGTCCGAAAGCTTAGGGTTATCAGCTGTTATCTGCGCTTGGTAACAGCAAAAGAATGTACATGTTGGAGAATGTCCGTCAAAATGCTGTCAGTGAGAGGAAAACCAAGCTTGTAGCATTAAAGGGAATGTTTATACTGAAGGAGAAAGACTGGGAAACAAAAGCAAAATGTTGGTTTTATCATAAAATGGAACTTCATCAGGTCGGCATTTGCATACAAGAGAATGTCTGTCAAAATCCTGGCAACGAGAAGGAAATCAAGCTTGTAGCAGGAAATAAAATATTCATATTAAAGGAGAAACGCTGTGAAACAAGAAGCGAAACATCAATTTTATCAGAGAAAAATATGGAATTTAGTCAGCTCAGCTCTGACATAATCTTCCTAAGCCAGCAAGTGCACCGGTTCAGGGGGTCCTTTTAATGTGAGATATCTGACGCCATCAATATGATATAGGGGACAGGAAGGATAACAGTGATTTTGAAAACTGTCAAAAGCCTTATGGCGCAAGGGGGAGGGGGAGGGAGGGAGGGAGGAGGACTCGAAACGAGAAAGGAATGGAGTCGGGGAAGGAGGGGTTGTTTGTTCCAACGAAGTTGATAGATTGCTAAATTTACCGTATCAAATGGGGTGGTAGCAATAGTTTTGGTTGGCTGGTGGACCATGGGGCTCTTGATTTTTGGAAGTGGTATCGAGTGGGAGTCAACTACAGACTGTGGTAATGGCTGTCGTGGTTTCTGTATTGAGAGGTTTATCCTGTTTGAGCGATGATTCAGGCTTGCAAGTGCACTAAATGCATCCAGATCAGTGGCTCTGAATTGGTGGTCCATGGACCACTAGTGGTCCATGATGATGATTTGGGTGGTCCACAGGATGCTCAATATCTAGTAGTAAACTGGCGATTGGTACATTTATTTTTCAGTTTACTGATAATGCTTTAGAAACAATTCTATTCAGATAATTCACCATTCATTTTATTGTATCATTCCTATTACTTTTCTTTTTGAAGCATAAATGTGTGGATATGGAGCTTCTATATACATTAATATCGCTAGATATAGACAGATATCCTGATTAGGATAGCTGTTTTTATAATGCTTGTTAGACAGTATCGTCTCATAGGCGTCAAGTTCTGTAGATTAAAAAATACAATGATAATCTCCAGGTCGTAATTCTTGTGTAAGAAATATAATTCACTCCAAAATGCTTATTGTCTATGCTTTATTTACCTTTGCTCGAAAAAGAAATGATCCGTGATATGAATTTATTGGGCTGGTAGTCCATGGCCAGAAACGAGTTGAGAACCACTGATCCAGATGGTCTGATTTGGTACGTTCTCCCCCACACGATTTGTCAGTCGCTTCGTCTCTCTCGGCCTTACAGAATTAATACGCTAACATATAGAATAGCGTCGTAAGGTAGATTGATAAGTCAAAGGGACTTCAGCTATTCACGCCTGTAACTAATAAATTTGTCTCAAATCTCATCATGATATAGAAGGCAGGATGAATGGTACTTCAGTCAACATCTACAGTAACTGAAATAGCTCTGTCTCTTGAAATTTAATTTAAAATCTAATCGTAAAATAGAAGATTATTATTATTATTATATTTCAACTAAACTCTACAGTAACTGATATATCTTTGTGCCTCTTGAACCTTGACATAAAAATCTTATCGTAAAATGAAAGATTATTATTATTATTATTATTATTATTATTATTATTATTATTATTATTATTATTATTATTATTATTATTATTATTATTATTCAGAAGGCGAACCCTATTCATATGGAACAATCCCACCAAAGGGACCATTAACTTAAAATTCAAGCTGCCAAAGGATATGGTGTTCATTCGAAAGAAGTAACAGAAAGTAATGGGAAACACAGAACGAAGAGATGGCATTACTAACGACGACAGAAATCAATATACTTTATTCTGTAACTTAATCCACACATTTCAGATTTCCAAGGTCACTCTCATCACGGCGTGTTAACGAGCATTAAGGGAGGCCCCATTCTCACGTGACTCGAAAATTCAATTAGTGATGTATGGCATCGTCCCCACGAGAATAGCGGAATAAAGGATTAGTAGGATACCTCAGTAACAGCATTGGGGCTTCCCCCAGAGAGAGATTATCTGATCCATACTGACCGAGATTACCGAGGTGAAAGCTGGATGTCACTGCGAATAGTGATTGATTGCGGAAACAAGAGAGTTTTAGTTTTCTGTCCGCAATTTTTTCTGTCCGCCCTCAGATCTTAAAAACTACTGAGGCTAGAGGGCTGCAAATTGTTATGTTGATCATCCACCCTCCATTCATCAAACATACCAAATTGCAGCCCTCTAGACCCAGTAGTTTTTTTTATTTTTTATTTAAGGTTAAAGTTAGCCATAATCGTGCTTCTGGCAACGCAACAATACAGTCCACCACGGCCTGCTGAGAGTTTCATGGGCCGCGGCTCATACAGCATTATACCGAGACCACCTAAAGATAGATCTTTTTCGGTGACCGTGATTATACGCTGTACAGAAAACTCGATTGCGCCGAAGAAAATTCGGCGCATTTTTTACTTTTTTATTTTATATTTGCCTGTTGGTTAACATTTTACCTGAATAAAGCTACATAATATTCCTAACGGTTTTATTTACCTTTTTTTTTGTACTTGTATCTATTACACTAGTTTTAATCATCAGCATCTTCATCATCATCATCATCATTATAATCGCCATACTCATTATTATGACATTAAAATAATTGAAGCCTTAATAATGATGACAATAATGGTGGAAAAAAATCCACCCTGACATAATTGTAAATATAAATCTAAAAATTTGTATACAACGAGAGCTTTCGAGCAGGTTCTCGAAAGGTCTCGTTGGATATGTAATTTAAAAAAAAAATTTTTACAATTACATTAGTTGATTTTTTAGCCATTTTAGTGACTCGTGATTATCATAGGTTTTTATAAAAATGATAATGATCATATCCATATCGCAGTAGGTTCAATATCATCATCATTATCGTTATCATCTAAAGAATTTATCATTACCCTAAAAAATAATAATACTTAATAATAATAATAATAATAATAATAATAATAATAATAATAATCGGAAGAAACCCTCTCCCAAGCAATAATAATAATAATAATAATAATAATAATAATAATAAATAGGAACAGAGTTGTTTTCAATACCATGATGCCATTCATCTCACTATGCTCAATGTTATAACCTACAAAACGAAGTCGTGCTTTCAAAATCTGTTTATTTCTTTGTTTGTTTGTCTTTTGGCTAAACACACTTATGGAAGAACTTTCTCAGAAAGTCCTCAGGAGGTCGGCCAGGAACACAGGACCCTTACCTCGGACCCTAGGGGTGACCCAGACCCGGATACTGACCTATAGTCTTCTGTTTTTTTTTTTTTTTTTTTTTTTTTTACATAAAACAAAGGCCATTCCGGTGGAGTTAGTTCGAATATAAATCGGATCTGGTTCGGTAGTAAGTTGTTCAGGGTGAAGGAACTACCCTTTTTTTTTTGAGATCCCTGAATCGTATTCTTTTTCCTTTCATATTTATTGTGTTAGTGTTATTTTATTTATTTATTTTATATTTTTATTTATCTTTATTTATTTATTTATTCATCTATTTATTTATTTACCTAATTATTTTCTATACGTTCTGAATATGATTTAATAGTTTCGTTTCTCTTTTTCACATATTAGCGGCCAGCCCTATGAGGGCTGAAAGTCAGCTCAGTGGTCTGGTTAAAATACTTTAATACTACTTCACATATTAGCCATTTATACTTTGGATATGTGCAGGCAAGATCATGGTCCCAAGACTTGTTCTGTAAGAATGGATTTTTGTAAAGAGGCATAACAATAATGCATAACTGTTTAATTGTGTTTTTTTTAATTGGAATATGAAGGATATGCTTATAACCACTATCCATTTCAGGGACCACAAGTCATCGTTTTTCTCAAATATCTTTTAAACTAATTATTTGATCGAAATGGTACTCTGACACAGTGTACAAGACACCTCCCGCTAATTTTTGGTAATATAGTGCATTGTCAAATGGCTTTAGTTAAGACGTTTACTCTTGACTTACTCGGTGTTGCCAAGCATCGCCAAACTATGCATTCGAACGTCATTTATCCCCATCCCGTCCCTCCTTCCCCTTCCCTCCTCATCTCTCCCTCAACCCACTTTCCTCGCCTCCCCATCTCTGCCCCCACCTTTCCTGTCTATAGGGGATAGCGAACGTTCGATTGCGTAGATCAATCCTGCTGACTCATGCGACTTCTGACAATGCACTATATTACCAAAAATTAGTGGGAGGTGTCTTGTACACTGTGTCAAAGTACCATTTCGATCAAATAATTAGTTTGAAAAATATTTGAGAAAAACGATGACTCGCTCTCCCTGAAATGATAGTAAATGACTGAATAACATGATAAGCTTTGTCTTACAAAATTGAAAGAGCTGTGATGACGAAATATGGCATAAGGCGTTTTTCCTGTAAAGGCAGTGAAATGATGATTTACAAATCTCTTGTGTTTGACCAAGTCGACACTTAGTCGCTTGGTTACTCAAACCTAAAGGGATCTCAGGAGGTTGTCATTTCTTGAGTGTGTTACACACTCCGCCATCGTAACAAGAAAGAACACATATGTTCCCACTTAACCATATTTATATATCTTGAAAAATACTGAACTTTTTATATGTCATATATTTTATGATCATATTCAATTGGCCTTTTTATCATCTTTAGTATAAACCGTATTGTTAAATTGATCTTTTATGACAAGTGTGAAAACCATAATTGGTGATCAGAGTGCGTGGGGTTTGTGTGAGAGATTGGCGAGAGGGATTCGTGGGGAGAGGCTGATATTGAAAAAGACCCCGTTTTGCACATTTGTAATAAATCACAAAATGAAGAAGTTGAGCCTCATTTGATAGACCACCTATTACATATTCACCAAGTTTCTGTAATAATTTCAAGCAAAACGATTGATGAGCTGATTTTCAAAATTCACTTTCAGGACGACCATCAAAGACCAAGAACCAGTTAATTTAAATTGAATCTTGAGATAAATCCAGATCCAGTTGTAAGTTTTCTGTGTTTTTTTTTTTGGGGGGGAATTCCTTTAGGCCTAGCTTTTCCAGGCCAAAACCGCAATACAATAAGTATTTTCTGAAATTCATGGAAAGAACCCATACACGAGAATTATGCATATTATTATAATTTTGACTAGATTTCATACTGAGGCGAAAGGAAGCAACTTACTCTTGAAGGAGCAATTTGGTTTATAAAATTCCATCTAGTTATTATTATTGTTGTCTTCTATCTACAAAGTTATCTTTTATTTTTACTATTGCTTTTAACTTCCATCATTCTATGACGATTTTCTTATTTTGGTCTCATGCTTAACTAGCCCACATCCGATTAATATTAACACGTGTACCATAAGTAATTTCTAGGGATCAAGATCGTTATATGTGTACGAATACATCAACAGCCACAAGGAAAAAAGTTAGAAGTATACCATTTGTATTCATGATCTTATTTTGTATGTTACTGCTATCAACTCTTTCATTATTTATCTAAAAGTTCATTAATTCCTGTATTCTTTCAAATGAAAAACTGCAGTAATTATCTGAAATACCTATTTTTTTCTTTTTTTAAGTTCAGCCAGCTATGAAAAATGAGCACTTGGTTAGCATGCATACCCTCTCTCTCTCTCTCTCTCTCTCTCTCTCTCTCTCTCTCTCTCTCTCTCTCTCTCTCTCTCTCTCTCTCTCTCTCTTTCTCTTTCCGAAAGTAATTAATCCAGGTTGAATTATGATGAACCTTCCAAAATAAACTACTCAAATAATGGGGAAAAAAGGTTGTTCCAGTTTTAGCAAAGCCTCGGAAACAACGGAAAATTAATGATCGTCTCCAGCCGAGTATTTGAGGGTCCAATATGGGGACGCGGCGGGGTATCGGAGGACCCCTACTGACCCCGCCGTCGAAAATTTTTGGGTTTACCTCTGGCCTGATTCGGTCCAGCGCGGGTCAAGGAGATGGGGTGGATGAGCTTCTTTCTAGAGTGCTACATCCCTTCGAAAAATGTTCAAGTTGTCATTCTGTCTTAGTTAATCAGGATTGATTGATTGATTTCACGTATGCAACTGGCACTGCAATAACCAAAGATGTCGTCAACAAAAAAATTAAATATTATTTGTGGGATTTGCATTAAGAGAAAATAGGTAACATCTACTAACTTCGTAACAAGATTTATACAGAACTATATATACACTAACACTTAAGCCAAACAGTTATCATAAGACTGATTATATCAAAATACTCGATAAAAATGCAAAATGAAAAACAAAAAATTATATTTTTAATATACAAACTAAATTCCTTGCTTTTGTGTAAATATAATGCAAATAGCAAAATGCCTTCTTTGCAGATGGCGTTCCACTGCCTTCCCTCTTGGACTTTAGCAGCTGGCCCTTGAAGGATACGTCCATAAGCAACCGTCCTCTCATATAATTGACTGATAGGATTTCGCTCAGGGATAGTCACTTAATGCATCGCGGGGGTTAATACGTCACGGAGGGAGAGCAGAGCCATCTGGCGAGTGGGATAATGATTACATTATCAAGACCCTGAAGAGAGAGAGAGAGAGAGAGAGAGAGAGAGAGAGAAAGAAGCAGATGTTCTTAGACCTGAGTAAACCACCAGACCAGCAGGAGACAAGACGCTGGAACGCGTGCCAGATACTAATTTATGTGGCACTACCCAGCCTGTTTCACCCGCCAAAAAATAAACCATTTCCTTTTGCGCGCCCTTTTGCCCATATCATCATTTCCTCATTATTTTCTGGACCAGATACACACGCGTGTATGGAGGAAGCCTCAAAGCTTGGTCCTGCTAGCTTGTAAGCAAGATCATCAAAGCATATTTAAATGGCTTCTGTCGTCTGCTAACAACCGACATACTCACTGCCCTGCAACACCTGCAACTTAGGGTCTGGCCTGTGCTTGCATGCAGCGACCACCAATGATTGCCAAACTGCCAAAAGCTGTTAGCCCTAAGCATTTGCGATCAATGCTGAAACCTATAACAGACTTTAGGAGTCTGGTGAGAACGGTAATGGGTCACAATAGGGTATGAAAAGACAGGTGGGTGAAAGTGGGTTGATACTCCATTTATTATCAACAATGCGAAATCATTTATCTTGACCTCTCTCGGTTCTCTTTACAAGAGTCTCTCTCTCTCTCTCTCTCTCTCTCTCTCTCTCTCTCTCTCTCTCTCTCTCTCTCTTCTCGTTAATTTCAAAGTTACTATTTGTCACTCCACTTTCATGTGACTCATCCTCCCCTCTACCCGGCCCCCACACGCCCAAACCTGCCAATTTGATAGTCTGGGAAAATCAAAATCTTCAGAGATGTGGAATCCACTAGATTCTCTTCTAGTTTGTTTCACCTCTTTTCAAGACCATGTTTATCTGTGCCTTCAGCTTGAGACTTTCCTTTGTTTTTGTTTCCTTTTCCATTCCTCCTTTATCCTTTAGTCCTGGGCAATATATGGGCACTTGGTTAGCCGTTCCATTAGCATCTTCTGATCATGGAGAAAGTTAGTCTTTCACTTTATTCAGTCAGATATTTATTCATTTATTTTTGCTTTATAATCATGATTTTTATACAGTATTTCCCAGGAACCTTTTGATTAGTCAAACCAGTTTCATTTTATTCAGTCAGTTATTTATCAGTTTATTTTTGCTTTTTAATCAAGGTTTTATACAGTATTTCCTAGGATCCTTTTGATTGGTCAAACCAGCTGATAGGATGCGCGCAAATGATATAGATTAATAAAAAAACCTATTTTTATACAATCCCATTATACTTTTCTCTAGACAGCAGAATCCAACGTATCTATGAAAGTAAACAATAAATTCTTTTCCATTTAGCCTTTCCAGAAAGCAGCTGACATTTTCATTAGATTTTAATTGCGTAATTATTCAGTATTCATGACAGTTAATTCTTTTCCATTTAGTCTTTCAAGAAAGCAAGCTGACTTTTTCATTAGATTTTGATTGCGTAATTATTCAATATCCATGAGAATGAAGCCACTGACCAGTACTTACTAACCACTCTTTACAAATTACTTTTCATTGACTTTCTAACTTTTAATTGCATTCATGATATTCCAAGAGAGGGTTTCCCTTCTCTAAAACTCAAAGATTCATTTATATATACCTTTAATCCCTTTTCATTTAACTCGCAATCTGGTATCAGGAAACTATACACTTTTGCTTCAATTGATTACAACATTGTTTTTGGTGTCGGTGGTAATTCATGTTGTAATAGGTCAAATTTTTATTATCATGGAACATAACTTTTGAATTTATGATAAAGATATACATTATTTATAGGTAAAAAATAAATTCCTTAGATAGACTTTAGGGAGCTTCAATTTAATTAAAGTTAAGGTAACCTATTTCAAAATTGTTTCGGTATCGACGGTAGTTCATCTTGTAACTGGTTGAATTTTCATTATCAATGAAACATCAGTTTTGAGTTTATGATAAAGATTTACATTGTTCACAGGTGAAAAAAACCCTTACATAGTCTTTAGGGCGCTTCATTGCAGTGTTCAGGGAACCAACAATAGTTTTGGGAATAACTGATGATGAATTGCCGCCAGTATACTTAATTGCATATTACTCATTAATACACTCTTTATATGTAAACGTTGCCATGCATGCTTTCGTTTCTTATCAGATGCAAATATGTTCCTTCGATTTTCAGTTATATTTTATAATTGACGGAAATTTATACAAGTGACAGATTTCTTGTACGTTGACATTTTCCTCAGCGCACTGAACGCAGATTGCTTTGATTCCATGGAGCTAAAGTTATCATTTATTCTGGTATCTGAGACCTTTGTCTGTAGACGAACAACCAACTATTCTATAACTCTGAGAGGGAGGAAAAAGAAAAAAACTGAGGTACTCAATTTACATCCCCAAAGCCATCGAAAACGCACTTTAATTATATTTTGAGAACAGTATCTGTTTTCAAAATATAATTAAAGTGCAAGACTTTCATCGAGCCCTCCTCTATTTGAGCTTGTTATCAAACACTGGGACACCTACCAGCCTTCTCCGTATCGGAAAGCTGTCAAGAACAATAGGCCGACAGATTTCTGCCTCTCATCAAATAAATATCAAATGGAAAATGTGCAGTTCGACAGCCACCCTCCATCCCTCCGGACCTCGATATTGCACTCGGGGGAGGGTGGAAAATCCCTGGGACTGAATCAGGCAGGTGGAAAGGTACACAAAAGGTAAACAAAAGCAGTTTCGCGAAGGGCCCGTCACTTGCAGAGCCCCCTGGTGGCTGGGGTGGGAAATAACCGCTGCAGTCTCCGGAGTCAATGGGAATCTCACGAGAAGAAGAAAAGAGACAAGAGCCGATTTCAAGGTTTGCATGCTGAGTATCGGAGTGGTTGTATGTGGACAGGTGCGTTACTGTGTTTACCTTTGCATAACGCAGCCATTCCTTTCTTGTAGTCTCTTTCAGTTATAACTTTTCACTTTTTGAATAACATACAACAGTTGAAAGCTTGTTGCCTTCATTATTCTCTAACGATATCCTCTCGACAAGTCAGAGATTTTATAGTCTCGTTCTTTTATCAAGAAGCCTGATATGGAGGTTAAAACAAATCGGCATAAATCTCCCTCTGATGCCATTCTGTCGTATGATATTACTTTCAAAACGACTTCAAGGATTTTTCGAAAGATTTCGCAACTGCAAAGTAAATCTAAAAAAATAAGCTGATGATGAACAGTCCATAACAATGGGAGCTTCAGGACCAGCAAGTAACCACAAAGGAAAAGAAGAAGAAGGAGGAAAAGAGATCTCGTAACCGATGTTGACTGAGTTGTCATGGTACAACCCGCATCTGTGTTTGCCAGACAGGGGGATGGGGGACGTGTCGATACCAAGAACGACGACAATTAATTAATTAACGGCGATAGATGTGTGTCTCCAATTGTCACCCGAGGAGGGGGAGGGGGTTAGGGAAGGTGCCGGAAGGGAAGGAGGGACTTGGAGAGGAGGGGCAGGGACTGGAAGTGGGAGGGGAGTGAGGGGTATTTGTTAGGGGCATTAGTCAGAGCGAAAACCCGCACTTGAAGGTGTCCGGACGAACAGAAATATATAGAGATGTGGGACTTATGTCAATAGAGACTATTGGAATTAATGGGTTGGCGAGAAACGACCAATAAATAATAGCAGCAAGCATAAGGGAGCCTTTGATGGAAAGTGGGGGATGCTGGGTGGAAGAGATAGCAAGTCTGCCGATGAATGTCTGGATATAGAGGAAATATGGAACAACTAGGCATTATTATTATTATTATTATTATTATTATTATTATTATTATTATTATTATTATTATTATTATTATTATTATTTAAAATGTGAACAAACGCTAAGGAAAAAGACAAAGACATTTAATTACAAGTGGTAGGAAAATTTTACAATAACGTAAAACTATAATCTATAAAAATAATCATTGTTATTCAAAAGGAGCAAATATTCACATGGAAAAGCATCCTAAAAGGAGAAAACTTGTTAAGTAAGTTTCCACAGAACAGAGAGCCAATGTGTGAAAATAAAAAAAAAAGTGAAAAGAAGACAATAGAGAACAAACAAACAAAAACAAACAAAAGAATATTTATATGAGTAGGTGGCAGCTGAAAAAATAAGTCAAAATTGAGGAACATGGCGAAAGAAAATAGCAGTTAACTATTAAAATATTAATAGAATGGTATAAAAAAAACTTGGTTAGTCGACGAAAAATGAAATGAATAAAGAAGAGAGAGAGAGAGAGAGAGAGAGAGAGAGAGAGAGAGAGAGCATTAAAATTAAGGCAATGAGAGACAAATTTAAATTCTGTTATGAAAATATATATAAAAATGTACTGTACGTATTACCATTTGGCTGCTGTCTTACAGAAATCTACAAAAATAAATTAATATTAATAACAACCATTAACAAATCAACACGACGTGAGAACGTCGATGTCGCTGTTTAATGAAAAACCCCAAAGAAATTAGATGTGAATATGACGTAGCTTGCCAGACTCGGTGGTCAAAACTGAAAGGTAACAAAATTATTTATTTTAATGTACTTGAATGGCCGGAAAATACATCCAATACATTTTGATGTATTGAATGACAAAGCATTTGTCGAAACCCCGTTCGTCTCTCTCTCTCTCTCTCTCTCTCTCTCTCTCTCTCTCTCTCTCTCTCTCTCTAGTTCCTCGTTGGACGAATCGGTAGAGTTCTCGGCTAGCACTCTGTTAGTCTCGAGTTCGAGTCTTCGACCGGCCAATGAAGAATTAGAGGAATTTATTTCTGGTGATAGAAATTCATTTCTCGGTATAATGTGGTTCGGATTCCACAATAAGTTGTTGGTCCCGTTGCTAGGTAACCACTTGGTTCTTAGCCACGTAAAATAAGTCTAATCCTTCGGGCCAGCCCTAGGAGAGCTGTTAATCAGCTCAGTGGTCTGGTTAAACCAAGGTATACTTAACTTAACTTTTCTCTCTCTCTCTCTCTCTTTCTCTCTCTCTCTCTCTCTCTCTCTCTCTCTCTCTCTCTCTCTCTCTTACCCTGAATATTATTATCTATAATAATTATAGAGTCAGGATATAGCCTAATTCCTGTTATCATAATAACGGGAAGTTTAAGTCTGTGACGGTACAAATGCAACATGTAAATGAAAATTACAAAATCAAAGGATGACAACATCCAGTGTTTATTGCATGTGCAAAAAACAATAACTGACCAATGAACTGTTTTATTCCTTGATGCTAAATTCTTAGTGTTCACATACATACATACATACATACATACATACATACATACATACATAAACTGGGCAGGTATAGTGTCCATTCTAATTCCATTTTTCAAACATACATACATACATACATACACATGTATACATACATACATACATACATACAAAAACTTGGCAGGTGTAGTGTCCATTTTAATTCCCTTTATCAAAAAAAAATTACTGGAGCATTCGCATTATGAATTATGAAAAAAGTATCGAAGCATAGAAGCCATCCAGTTAGCAAATTTTCGTAAGAAATATTGTACGAGTAAATCAGGTATCCAGAAATTTAGATATATATATATATATATATTTATATATATATATATATATATATATATAATAATATCAGATATCTTGTATATATGTACTGTATGTAATAATATATACATATATATATATATATATATATATATATATATATATATATATATATATATATATATATATATATATATATATATATATATATATATATATATATATATATATATATATATATATATATATATATATATATATATATATATATATATATATATATATATATATATATATATATATATATATAGACAAGTTATGCCCAGCTTAATGGGTATTCAGTAGCAGTTTTATATACAGAAGTATGTATTGTGCCCGTTTCGAAAGTTATTTCAAAACTAAGTTAAGTATTATTCAGAATACAGTATGAACAAAAGCTTAAAAAATCACAAATTAGCGAAAACAAAAATCTAAAAAATAATAAAAAAAAAAATATCAAATTGAGCCTAAAGGTCCTCTGGTGAGCATGTACAGTAGTTTGAAACGACGGCGAGTTCCTTTCAACAGATCAGAAACAGTCAAAATTTGCACAATTTCCACCAAATCCTAAGATGGCTGGTGTTTTGACTAAGGTATACGTTCCCGCCTAACCTTTCGAAAGTCGTTCAGTCATATTTTTGTGTATTTTCGGGTCTGAAGCTTCCGCCCCCCGTGAATTTGAATCAAGCTCACAATCAAAACTGGTTCGATTGGTCTTTGGTCATGGTTGATCTTTGTTGAAAGTTTCACATAAATCGGTAAACAGATTTTTTAATAACTGCTAACAAGCAAGCAAGCAATCAGGAAGAAATGCCATACAGCCGATTTACTGAAGCAAGCACACCGAAGTCAAAAAGATTATGGACGCCAATATTGGATATGATATTAGCTATGAATAATTTGGACAAAAATAAGAAAATCCCGAGTGAGAATCTTTTAAAGAAAATGTATGCTTAATCCATCCACTCGAACCCGCAAGATTTTAGTAATGCAAATCAAATGTGACAACAAATGAAAAATTATTCAAAATTCCTGTCGCAGCCCTTGAATTATTCGTCGATATCTGTATGGCGGTTATTTTTTATTTACCAAAATTTATTAAAGCGACACAAAATCTTTTTTATTTTAGAGAAATAAAGGAAAAAGTTCCACATTTTTTGGTTGACGAAGAAAGACTGGCATCCTGAATATTTAGTATTCACAAGAAGGAATTCCCGAACTCAGCAATGGAGAGGCTGAGTCTGAAAGCAGAATGGATTACACATGATTGTAAATAACCGGTAAATCAAAGGCTCGTCTTGACAACGAAGCCAATTTCTATGACGGATGAGAGGACTGTCAGGCGGCGCAGTTATGCAGAGGATGCCCAAGAGCGAGAGAGAGAGAGAGAGAGAGAGAGAGAGAGAGAGAGAGAGAGAGAGAGAGAGATTGTTTTTAGAAGGCAGGGCAAAAACATCGCTTGCATCAGGATGTAGAATATTTAACTATGCATGTGAGCACAGATGGAAAGAAGAAAAGAAGCATGTCAAGCAAACCAGCCTGGACGCAAATCCAAAAGCAGAATGTTGTAACAAAAGAGGACGCACAGACGGGCAGACTGACAGACTGACAGACACGTGCCCACAATTAGCTTGGTATTGACGCGAGCGCGCGGAATACGCCAGTTCATCTTGTACGCCGACGGGAGAATAGAGTTTCCTAAAACCTCCTCCAAAACGACAATGAGAGTCCCCCCCCATCCCCTATAAATTCCCCTCTCTTCCCTTTTACCCCCCCTCCACGGGTCCCCTTTTCATTTCGTTTAAACCGTTTCAACGGTCTTTATTCATTTAAGCCTCGTTTTATTTATGTCGTTTTCTGTTATGTTAAGTTAAGTTTTTTTTCAGTGCTTCTCTCTCTCTCTCTCTCTCTCTCTCTCTCTCTCTCTCTCTCTCTCTCTTACAAATTTTATATAACCTAAATTTGTCACAATATTTACCATTTTATGTACTAATGCTTTGTATTCTTTAGTGCGTATGAACTGAATGGGCACAGTGTTCTTAAGCAATTTTCAACATACATATTTTCCGCATGATTAAATTTTACTAAATCGTATATTTTATGAGGAGATGACCATTGCTGTTGAGACGACGATATATATAATATAAAAAGGAATAAATAAGAAAAATAAATAAATAAATAATACTTTCCAATTCTTACAAAAAGTTCGAATTTGAGAATTCTGGCTAATTTTAATCTCACCCAACCGGTCATATTCATCCTTGAGCGAGAGAACACGTGACAATATAGAGTAAAATCTCTCTTTCACACACACACAAACACAAAGAGAGAGAGAGAGAGAGAGAGAGAGAGAGAGAGAGAGAGAGAGAGAGAGAGAGAGAGAGAGAGAGAGAGAGAGAGAGAGAGAGAGAGAGAGAGAGAGAGTCCATTCCATCGGTAAACTTTTTAGTTGGTCGACAAGGGAATACTTTATTTGTCCGATGGAGACAAATAAAATTATTATTCAAAAAATCTTACATGCATACACACATTATATATGTATGTATGTATGCATGTATATATATGTATATATCAACACACACACATACATATATATATATATATATATATATATATATATATATATATATATATATATATATATATATATATATATATATATATATATATATATATATGTATGTATATTATATACTGTATGTATGTATATTGGTCACTGCCCCATTTATAACTTAACTGCACACTTTTGTCTACTTACACATAAGAAACAGAGTAAGGTGAAAGGTAATAACATTTACATTTCCTAGTAACCTTTGTATTTATCATGTCTAAATATTAAAGGATCATTTGATTGTAGGACTATCTAATACCTTCCCTACAGCTTTTTGTTTTCTTACTTTTATGCTGATGGCGTACGAGAATTGCTGTTTAGTTTTAATTTCATATGATGAACAAGAATATATCAATGATTAACGTGTTGATAAATAAATTATCAATTTGATGAACTATTAATTACATGCTTAAAGCTTAAGTGATTCATTACACGGCAAGCTTGAAAAAAAGCAAAAGCTGTAATGAGTTCTTGGGTAGATTTCACATAATGGCAGAAAAATTCCCACATATCAAACTCAGAAAATACCAATAAAAAAATAAATAAAAAAAAAAAAAACAGAAAAAGCCCTGGGAGATGATGAAGGAGAAACTGTTTACAATGACTGATCTCCACCAAGACAAAAATGCCAAATACTAATTAAATGACAAGCAAAAAAGCAAATGATGAAAAAAAAACAAAAATGCTTCAAAAGAGTGGGATTTTCCATTCCCACAATGATATGGGAATTTAACGTCGCATTCTGCCCTCAGACAACAATTTCGTTTTGGAAAGAAATGACCAGTCATTCAGGGCTCTCTCTCTCTCTCTCTCTCTCTCTCTCTCTCTCTCTCTCTCTCTCTCTCTCTCTCTCTTCTTCTCCTCTCGGCTTTTAACTCTCCCATTTGACCTTCAAATGAGAACTTGGTTTAGAAGATTGATGGTGAATATTAGGGTTAGCTTTGAAGAGCATCAGACGAATTGCGAGAACCAATTCTGGGGTAAGAAGTCGGTTGCCAAAATTCTTTTATTCTATATAACTTCTGTCATCTGAATTTAGTTGCTTATGTTTTTCTCTGTTTCTTTATTGAATTGTAAGCAGCAATTGTTCCAGTGTGTGTTGAATATTATAAAAGAGTACGATTAATGCGCCTGCTTTTTAAAGCGATATTATTATTATTATTATTATTATTATTATTATTATTATTATTATTATTATTATTATTATTATTATTATTATTATTATTATTATTATTATTATTATTATTATTATTATTATTAATGGGGAGACCTTTTCTGAGGGTAGTATCGTTGAAAATTATAGCAGTCGTGGAAACAGGTATAATTTTCAACCTGTTATTATTATTATTATTATTATTATTATTATTATTATTATTATTATTATTATTATTATTATTATTATTATTTAGTAGGACCACTGAATAATATATATATACTCACACAGGGTTCGTTAGAAGGGCATGCTCTTAAATAACACGTAGAAGTTGATGCAAGGCAAGGTCAATGGAGTTGGACAGCTAAGTAAGAACAGACCAAAGAGAACGGATGTAAAGGCAGAAAGCAATGTAGCTAGGACCTAAGAAAGGAAGCTAGAAACAACCTACTGCCTCCGGTACGCCATGCAAAGCACACTGTAAGTAGTACCCCACTAGGGGGATGATTGGTAAAAAAAAAAAAGTGTTGGTGAATCTTGCAACAGACAGGAACGGTTTGTTATAGATGGGAATGGGCCATAATGAGGTCCGAGAGCATAGGGTAACTGGATAAGTTGAAGTGTAAATCGGTCTTACAGTTAAGGTAATGGGTGCATTAGAGCCTCCAGTTAATTCTTAAAACTGCAGGTAATGGTTTGTTTTTAGGAAATTCTGAAATCAAACTATGGTCAGCTATTGTGTCCATTTCTCCGAAAGAGATTCTCTCTCTCTCTCTCTCTCTCTCTCTCTCTCTTTGTAAATTATTTCAATTCAAGTGTTCCTTGCATTCATAGCCCTGCAGCTTGAGCGTTCTTAAATAACATCTTCAGTCTGAGAATTGTTTTGGCAAAAGTTATGGATAGTAAACCATTCATTAGTCATAGATTTCTTCTGTTTTCTTCTATTTTTAGTTCTATTTTCTTTGTTTTTAGTTCTATTTTTTTTATTTTTAATTCTATTTTATTCCATTTTTTGTTTTCTGTAAAAGAAAACTATTGTGACGGCTTTATCTGTCCCTCCGCACTTTTTTTTTTGTCCGCCCTCAGATCATGAAAACTACTGAGGCTAGAGGGCTGCAAATTGGTATGTTGATTATCCACCCTCCAATCATCAAACATACCAAATTGCAGCCCTCTAGCTTCAGTAGTTCTTATTTTATTTAAGGTTAAAGATAGCCATAATCGTGCTTCTGGCAACGATATAGGACAGGCCACCACCGGGCGGTGGTTAAAGTTTCGTGGGCCACGGCTCATACAGCATTATACCGAGACCACCGGAAGATAGATCTATTTTCGGTGCTCTTGATTATACGTTGTAGCGGCTGTACAGAAAACTCGATGACGCCGAAGGAACTTTGGTGCATTTTTTACTTGTTAGTTTATTTTCTTCTAATTTTAGTTCCATTTTCTATTACTTTAAGTTCTATTTCCTTCTATTTTTGGTTGTCCTAATATCTTCTATTTTTAATTATCCTATATTTTTCTATATTTAGCTCCTTCAAAGGAGCCAATTAATCCCCTGTGCCACAGCTCACAAAATCAAACAAAATTTCTCTTTATCTGCTCCGAAAAAAAAGCCATAAATCCATTGTAAATTCAACTTCAAAGTCATGTCAAAGGGTCAGAGGGGAAGGCCAGCAATTCTTGCGGGACAAATGACGAAACGAGACAATTAATTTTATTTATTATTTTTTTCCCTTCCATTTTTCTTTCTCTCGCGGCCGACCAATTCGTTATGTTGGCCCGAGAGTGACAAGATATCGAATCCTTTACCCTTTGATGTTATGAGTTATGGATCCGGACCTGTGACGGCCTAATCGCCGATGCTGAAATATGCGGGGAAGTCGAATCTCTTGTGGCTGGTTCTTTGCTAATCAGGCGAAATTTTGATTTCATTAAGTTACATTGTCTTTTAGATACTGTTTGCTTCCCACGATGAGAGACAATCTTCCCTCCATTCGAACGAATTATTCATAAATTTCTGCAGAGGTCAGTCGGCGAAGACACCTAGACCGTTAAAAACATTACGTGTAATAGAACCATTGTAATTACGGTTGCCTCCCATTGGCTACTGATCTCTCTTCCGGGCGTGGCTAGGTCGCCGATCCGCCAATGGCGCTGCGGCACCTGCGTGACGTCACAAGTTCAACATAATAATCAAGTACAACCATCGAATTTGTGACTTGATATCAGGTATACGTTACCAATTGCTCGGGTCGGTCACGATGACGATGATATGACCGCAGGAATGTCTGTCCGTTTCATTGTTTGCTTGTATGTTCGTTTCGCTGCTTCTGAATTGTTTGTAAGTGTATACGTTGCGTTGATTTGTTTATCTTTATTTATTAAATATTACATTGATTCAACGTCTCATATATACTGTATGTTTGTCTCATTTCTTCATATGTGAGCATTTTTATGAGGGATTATGTGATTACATGAATAGGATTCATGCTGAATAATAATAATAATAATAATAATAATAATAATAATAATAATAATAATAATAATAATAATAATAATAATAATAATAATAATAATAATAATAATAACTGTTTACTTCTACTTTGTCACAAAGATAGTATACGGATACTACACTTTTGGGGCGGTACTTAACGTCCCTACTTTCGAGACTTAACTTGTCGAATACCTCTTATATATACTAACGTCACTTTGACAGCATGAATACACCAGTATTAGAAAATGTCATTCCTTAGATACATTGCATTCCGATATAATATAACAAATTTAATCACAGAGAAACTTCAAAACAAATAGATTCTATATTTATGAGAATCACAGTGAACGATATTACCGCTTCCAGTAAAAAAAAAAAAATTCTTCTTCCAGAAACATGTCCAGGAAACTGTCGAATAAATAAAAGTGGTTTATACAAAAATAACTGCAATAACTTAATAAATGTAAAAAAAACACTGCTATATAACAAAAGGCACATCACTCATATTTATATATACCTATTCAATCATGAAAGTCTATTGAGAATGGCCGCAAACATTTCAAAGCAAACTGAGTATAATGCATGATTCTGACCACTTATTCGGCATAAGATGTTACAAATTTGCTTGCAATACATTACGAAAACCTCAGCCGATAAGATCCTCTGAATTACTTTTGGAAAGGAGATTTATGCTTCCTGTATGACAGTGATCTTTCCACCTTCAACCACTAATTCACTTCAAGACAAACAATTGTTGTCAGAGGACACATCCCCGTAGGTGGGTTAGTGCCGTCAGCGCACCTCACGTGGTGCACTGTAGGCATTACTTAAAGGGTCTTTGCAGTGTCCCTTCGGCCCCTAGCTGCAACCTCTTTCATTCCTTTTACTGTACCTCCATTCATATTCTCTTTCTTCCATCTTACTTACCACCCTCTCTTAACAATAGTTTCATGGTACAACTGCCTGGTTTTCCTTCTGTTACACCTCTCAAACTTTTTACTGTCAATTTCACCTTCCAGCGCTGAATGACCTCATACGGCCCAGTGCTTGGCCTTTGGCCTAAACTCTATATTGCGTTCCATTCCATTCCAGAAGACACAGAGATCGTCGAGTGCCCTAAAATTTGTAAACCAAAAAAACTAAATTTTTTATGCATAAATTTCACCTTCGACCAAGATTAGATTTGCGGATAGAAGGGACTTTGATCTGGAAAGTACGTCAGGAAGGAAGTTACCCTCCAGTTATGATAGTTATATTCGTAAGCATCTTAAGTTTTAGGGAACTGGAAAAGCTGTTAATGCGCTACCTTACGGACGCCAGCACTGACGCCGAAGCCGACGCCGATGCTAGGCGTAAGGATACCTTTCTGGTTATACATCTTTGCGAACTAGAAAATCTTAATGAGAGCTTTTGTGTTCCTCCGGGGTCCAAATGAGAAAGGTTCAGTGTTAAGCTGATGCCTCAATCTTAATGGGAAAAAATATCGTTATAAAAACTAAACAAGTAAAAATTGAGCCGAAGTTTCTTCGGCGCAATCGAGTTTTCTGTACAGCTGCTACAGCGTATAATCAAGGCCACTGAACTTAGATTTATCTGTAAGTGGTCTCGGTATCAAGGGCCGCGGCCCATGAAACTTTAACCAGGGACCGGTGGTGGTCTATCCCATATCGTTGCCAGAAGTACGATTATGCATACTTTAACCTTGAATCAAATAAAAACTACTGAGGTTAGAGGGCTGCAATTTGGTATGTTTAATGATTGGAGGGGGATGGGGATGATTAACATACCAATTTGCAGCCCTCTAGCCTCAAGTAGTTTTTTTAGATATGAGGGCGGACACAAAAAGTGCGGACAGAAAAAAGTGCAGACAGAATAAAGTGCGAACGGACAGACAAAGCCGTCACAATATTTTTCTTTTACAGAAAACTAAAACACATCCGTTTATTTGGAGACGATTCCTTCCTTCAAAGCAAAATCTAGCTTTAAAATCTTTACAGCTTCATTTTGATATGTTTTAATTCCTGCCTATAATTTTATTCATTTTCATAAAAAATTTAACCAGTTGTTCTATTCTTTACATTCCAGTCTCGTCTTGATGGTATCCTATATTTAAAAAGCTTCCCTCATGTGTATATGTATATATATATATATATATATATATATATATATATATATATATATATATATATATATGTGTGTGTATATATATATATATATACATATACATATACAGTATATACATATATTATATATACATAAATATGTGTATATGAATGTATATATATTTAAATATATAATATATATATATATATATATATATATATATATATATATATATATATATATATATATATATATATATATATATATATATATATATACAGTATATATATATATATATCTGTCTGCACTTTCATGTTTCTTACTTTCTTCCAACTTTTATTCCATTTGCATTTTCTTTACTCGTTTACCTTCAGCTTTTCTATTTTATTTTAATCTAAAGCTCAGTGGAATTTCTGTTCATCTTATAACAAGGAAAATGTCACATTTTCCGAAAAGTAATTCTTTATTCACATTTTTCCGGCGTTTCCCTAAGGAAAAATTCTTTTCGTGCGTATATTATTACGAAGTAAGTGTGTCTTATTTCATTGAAAATACCCTTCTTAAAGGAATTATTTTTGGGGGGATATAGACAAAATAATAAATAATTTTAACAAGTTCTCATCATCAGAGTTCATCTAATATCGTCAAAAGAGAATTTAAATTCCTGTACATGATATTAATATGAAATCATCTATTTTCAGTTGCTGGAATAATTTTTTTATTATTATAAACAAAAGAGTAAAAGAAACGTCTTTTTTCACATTTCTAGTAAAAAAAAATTATTCCGATAAAATTTTCATCACTCATTTTTGTTTTAAATCAGTCGGGAAATGGAACTGTCACTTATTTTTGCGAGTCAGATACTTTGATATCTAATGAGTGTGTCATAAAAATACAACACTGAGCTTCATAAAGCCTTCTAACAATCGATATTATTGAGTCTTTCTTCTTGGGAATATTTTTTCAGGAGAAAATATCGTATTTTCTTGATTAATCTCGTCCGTTTTTCCATAAAAATTTCTATGACCTTTATTTCATAATTTTTTTAATAATACGCAGCATTTTTTCTTTTATGAATTTAGCCTGGATTTCAATAGAACCTCATTAATAATTATTCTTTAGAAAATAGTTATTATTTTCTCCTTACTTGAGTAATCTGGCCTCTGTTTCTATCAAATTTTCCTTGAAATTTATTCTCAAGAAAACAATATTTTTTCCAGAAAAGTCCCCCAAAAATATTCTTTGTTCTCTTACTCTGGTCTGTTTCTGTAAATCTTATCCTCAAATAAAATCAAAACTCCCTTTTTTACATAAAAAATCTTTTTACATAAAAAAATCTTTTTTACATAAAAATCTTGCCTTGATTAATCTACTCCACATTATCACATTTTCTCAGGCCTTGTGTTCGTAGACATTAAAAAACAAAGCTTATTTCGAATAACCTAATCCATATTATCAAATTTTCTTAGGCCTTGTGTTCATAAGAGAGTGTTCTTTCGAAGAAAATGAAAACGGAAAACAGTTGCCTTTCCTTGGTTAATGTAACCCGTGTTTTTATCTCAACGCCCTGCGACGTTGTGTTCGTACGGCATTCTTTTTTTTTTACGGGCTACTCTCTGAGCAAGAGCCCGTGCTGGCATAAACCCAGCTCAATCAATAACAACGGACATTCTTTTGGAAGAGAGTGGGAGCAGAAAACAGTTGCCTTTCCTTGTTTAATGTAACCTTGTTTCTGCCTCAACTGAACGCCCCCGAACCCGCGGTCTGTGGCATTGTGTTCGTGGGACATTTTTTTGGAAGAAAATGAAAACGGAAAACAGTTGCCTTTCCTTGATTAATGTAACCAGTGTTTCTGTCTCAACTGAACGCCCCCGACGACGCTCCCAGCCCTAACCGTAATGACGCAACCTAACGAACTGTAATTTTAAGCAGACGGCGTCCCATAAATTACTAAATAGAGCACCTGACGACGTTTATCTAATTGCCGCCCGGTTCGGTTCCTTTGAAGTAGCTGTAATGCCCTTCAAGTAATAAATGGTTACTGTTTGTTATATGCTGCTGGAAATCTCTCTCTCTCTCTCTCTCTCTCTCTCTCTCTCCCTCGTTATCTTAAGGTCGTTTGGTCTCCAGCGAAAAATGGTGTTTTATTCTCTATCTCTGTCTCTGTCTCTCTCTTACTTTCTCTTTATGTATGTATATATATATATATATATATATATATATATATATATATATATATATATATATATATATATATATATATATATATATATATATATATACAGTATATATATATATATATATATATATATATATATATATATATATATTATATATTTTAAATATATATATATATATATATATATATATATATATATATATATATATATATATATATATATATATATATCCATATATTTAAGCAAGCGTTTTGAATCTCTCTCTCTCTCTCTCTCTCTCTCTCTCTCTCTCTCTCTCTCTCTCTGTCTATCCATTCATTGTGGCATTATCATCTCTCTATCATTATTATCTGACATTGCGGTCTCAGACAAATGCTTTGTTTCTCTCTAACCAACCCCCACCCCCGGTCCACCTTTCTCCCATCCATGTAGCGGTCCAGCTGTAAATATAAATGTTTTGTTTTCGTCGGTATGTCCTGATTTATGCGTCTCGTTCTGACATCATTGTGTATTGTTACACCATTACAAGTAAATAGCGCAATTATGTAGAATACGAAGTCCCAAAACAAGATTGATGATAACAGAAGGAAATGAACAAGACTTCAGTCGATGCTTAACTTTACCAATTAGGTCAGTCTACTTGGATTTATGTGAGAAGGAAAACTAGACTTGTACTGCATCGTTGCGTAATTTGGAATTTTTTTTTTCTAGAGACTGGAAATTGCAATATGTATTTGTTCATATCGGGTTCATTTATTCAGCTACTTCTTCTGATGAATAATCCACATGACCTTGCTCCTGAATGCTCTGAATGTAAAGTAGAGATAACTATTAAACATTGACTGTGTGAATGTCCAAAGTATAATGAGCAGCGACTATCCAGTTTTTGGAAATAAATCCAACAGTGAAATTATGTCGGAAGCTTCAACATTTGCAATTGATCCATTTATAAAGTTTTTGAAAATGGTAACCTAATTGACAAAACATACAAAAATAAATAAATATAAGTAAAAACAAATCCTTCGGGCCAGCCCTCTGAGAGCTGATAATCAGCTTAGACGTCTGGTAACACTATTTTAACGATAATAATAATTGGGCATAAATGTTGTGACTCATTGTTGCTCAAGTTAGACTTCCAAGGGTTTGGTAAAGTTTCTAACCATTGATTTTTGAGACTGAGTTGATTTATAAGACTGACGCTGACAAGCCAAGCGCTGGGGCACTTTCGGCCATCCAGGGCTCAAGACAGTGAACAGAGGGAGTTAGAGTGGTTGGGCAGCATAGTAAAGAGGTCCAGAAAATAGAGGCGATAAAGTACAAGGCTCTAAAGACGGAACTCAGAGGAAACCTCACAGTTGCACTAGGAAGTAATAGTCAGAGAAGTTGGACAGTAAGATTGAAGAAGTTATGCGGAAATGGAGGTACAGTGAAAGGCTGAAAAGTTGGTGCAGCTGGGGGCCGAAGGGACGCTGCAAGCACCCTTTAGTAATGCCCATAATAACTTTCCAGATGGGTTGGTTTTTTTTTCCGTGCACTTATCGGGTCATGGCTAGATAATGACATCAGGTTGCTCATCCCGCTGGCCTCTGGTTTCAAAATAAAAAAAGAAAAATAATAGAAAAATTAAAAACAGAGTTTTATGCCTGCTTGGATACCTTACTTCACTTCCAGTTTTCAAATTTTCAGCCATTGGTTTTTTTGAGTTTTAAACGTTCTTATTTACTCCGTCCATTCACAATTATTCATCTTTTGTTTTCAGATCTCTGAAAATATAACTTTCCTTTCCTTCCCTTGCCGCCATTTAATTTTTTTTTTTTTTTTTTTTTTGCCGGTTTCCTTCTTTCCATTTATTATCATTTTCACTTTTTATCTTTAATTATAATTTTTTTTACCTTTATTTACCGTTTCTATCCGTATTTATTACTGGCATTTCTTATGCCCTTCGTTTGTCCTTTTCTTACTTTCCTATTTTTGGTCTTTTTTCTGAACCCATTTCCTCCGCGATATCCTGCGGTCGGCCCTTAGCGGGGAGGGGGGAATAAAGAGAAGGGGTAGGGGTGAGGGGGGTAGGGTAAGGGGTGGGTGGTAACGGATGGGGGACCCGAGTACTTGGCTGTTACCCCTTGCGTAAGGAAATATAAGGGTATTAAAGAGACCTCTCTCTCTCTCTCTCTCTCTCTCTCTCTCTCTCTCTCTCTCTCTCTCTCTCTCTCTTATTGGTTTTAATTTTCATTCAGTCGTCCATTCCCGTTTGTCTGTCTGCCGGCTATTCACTAAGTTTCTTTTCATCTGCTTCGACACATACGAATTGTCACTTGCTAGAAATGATTTTAGCATAATTCTTTGTTTATTCATCTATCTGTCTGTCTATTTGTCTATTTATCTATATCAATATATGTATATATATATATATATATATATATATATATATATATATATATATATATATATATATATATATATATATATATATATATATATATATATATATATATAATAAGTATATATGAAGTTCACTTCTCAGATCTCTGTACATTTCATTTCTCTGCGTTTGTTTCTCTCTCTCTCTCTCTCTCTCTCTCTCTCTCTCTCTCTCTCTCTCTCTCTCTCTCTCTCTCTCATCTCCATCTTTGTCTCCCTCGACTCATCCTCCTTCCACACACATCATTCCCGCACAAAGGGGGAAGAAGACCAACTCCTTTTTAACAGGGTAATACGAGGCGAGAAAATGTTTCCTGACTACACGTAACCAGCAGTAACTCACTCCTGAATGCCCCGAGAGAGACGGACCTTAATTTGGAACCTTACTCACCTTGAGTGAGATGAGTAATAGAATAAATAAGGGCAATATATTCACGTATATAACTGTCACATTTTCTCTGGCATTTGTGTTGCCCCGGGATTTATTTTCCCACACGCGAGTTTCTTTCGGTGTGAAGATTTTTAGGTTTTTCTGGGGAGGTTATATTCCTCATCATATTCTCTCTCTCTCTCTCTCTCTCTCTCTCTCTCTCTCTCTCTCTCTCTCTCTCTCTCTCTCTCTCTCTACGTTAGTGTAATGTTCTGTGCATGTCCATTCAGGTTTCATAATTTTATACAGAACATTTTCTAACCCATTTCTGTTTCATATTTTTCTGTAACTATTTTGGATTCAGTTCAAATAAAAGGACATGAATTTTATCAAGAACTTTCTTCTAATCTTATCTGTCTCGGTAGCCTATTTGAAAGTGCTTTTGCACGAAGTGCATTTATGTAAAGAAAGTTCTGTGATTAAAAGTTCCTCTTATTCACTGTTAATAACATGATAAGAATTTTATTAAGGAGTCTCTGACAGATAAATAACAATCACAAAATGAAAGCTTGAAATTTGAATTGAATTGAATATAGAATTTAGGTCATTCAGCTCTGAAACGGAAATTGACAGTAAAAGGTTTGAAAGGTGCAACGGGAGGAAAACATCGCAGTTGCACTATGAATCAAGTGTTAGGAGAGGGTGGAAAGTACGATAAAAGAGAGAATATGAAAGGAGGTATAGCAAAAGGAACGAAACGGGTTGCAGCTAGGGACCGACGGCACTCTGCAAAGAACCTTAAATAATGCCTACAGTGCACCGCATGAGGTGCACTGACGGCAACCCCCCCCCCTACGGAGGAAAGCTTTTTATTGACGTCAACAAGATGATACCACATCAGAATTAAAACGAATCGTAACGATGTTAGATTCAACTATACTAATGATTATTTCAAGATGACTTTTAATGACAAATGTTTTCACATGGCTTGCTTATCAAAATGTTTTCGCTCGTAGAATAAAAATATGAAAAAGACAATTTGGTTTGAAAAGAAAAAACAACAGGTACTCACAGGCCCCCTCCCTTCCTCCCGCCTGTCAAAAACAGAATTTTATCCCTGTCTTCAAATCCCAGGTTCCAGAATCCTTGCATTCTCTCCCTTCTTTTTTTTCGTAATATTTCGGAGAAAAGTTCGTCAGGTTTTCATAGAATTCCTCGAGCTGTAACAGGTAGGAATGTAGAAAGTCTCTAAAAAATTCCTTTTTCCCAATGAATGACAAGTAAAAATGCGCTGAAGTTTCTTCGGCGCAATCGAGTTTTCTGTATAGTCGCTACGACGTATAATCAAGGCCACCGAAAACAGACCTATCTTTCGGTGGTCTCGGTATAATACTGTATGAGCCGCTGGCCATGAACCTTTAACCACAGCCCAGTGGTGGCCTGTCCTATATCGTTGCCAGATGCACGATTATGGCTAACTTTAACCGTAAACAAAATAAAAACTACTGAGGCTAGAGGGCTGCAGTTTGGTATGTTTGATGATTGGAGGGTGGATGATCAGCATACCAATTTCCAGCCCTCTAACCTCAGTAGTTTTTGAGATCTGAGGGCGGACAGAAAAAAGTGCGGACAGAATAAAGTTCGGACGGACAGACAAAGCCATCTCAATAGTTTTCTTTTACAGAAACTCAAAATGAATGGATGTTCATTGTATTTTCTTATGTAGATAATCCCTCAGGATGTTTAATATTTCAGATAAATTTAACCGTTAGAATTAACAGTTATAGTTTATCATGAATAAATTTAACCGTTGAATTTAACAATTATCGTTTATCAGGGATAAATTTAACCGTTGAATTTAACAGTTATCGTTTATCAGGGATAAATTTAACCGCTAAATTTAATAGTTTTCGTTTATTTTCCGTTATTGTCTGTATATAAATTCCTTGTACTGAATCAAGGGAAAAGTTGAAAGTCAAGAATTCCATTTACACCCTGAATAAAAAAGTATGGATATTCATTGCATTCTATTATATACATAATTCCTTAGAATGCTTATTATTCCAGCATCAGAGACAATTCAAAGCTTCATATTTAACAATTATCAATTATCTGCCGCTGTTGTCTTTGTGGTAACATTTTAATTTTTAACTGCCGAAGGTCCAGGGTCTTATGTATGGGTTGTTTGAGGTTTGTTAGGTGAAGAGATATTCTAAATAATAATAATAATAATAATAATAATAATAATAATAATAATAATAATAATAATAATAATAATAATAATAATAATAATAAAGTATTTTCGACGTAAATGGGGTTGGTAGCGGTGCCAAGTTTTTATACATCGAATCAATTAACAAATTTATACTGATTGAGCTACTAATCCATAGTCTTCGAAACTATTTAAAAGAGAGTTTCTAGTTTCAAAAATCTGGAATGAAAAATTAATTAAAGCAATAAAATATGGTAGAGAGAAACGGGGTTATTCTTTGAGCTGAAACGGATTGGAACACTGAAAGTCTAGAATTCCATTTTAACAATAAATAAAAATTTTTAAAAATGATGCAATTGAAACAAGCCGATTTTCCCTGATACTAAATTTTTTTTCACAAATTAAATTGTACGTCCTTGTAGGCACTTAGGCCTATTGGCGAGTCTACCAATAGCCGATATACTAGATTGATGGGCTCCCTAGGTTAACAGGGAACTTCCGTTTCTTTTCCGTATACCTGTGACCCCATATGCCCATATGGAAAAATGTCTTTCATTTGTTTGAAATATTGTGTCTATTTTCTTGCAAAAGATTAGTTCATTTGTCTGTATGATAACCGTTGTCCTATTTTTGTGTGTGTATTTCTCACCCAGTCGTTCTTTAAGCCACTGAGTATTCGTTCTGTCAATGTTAGTTATTTATTTTCACTCCCGTGACCTTCTGTTACTTCTTTCTAATGAGCACCTTCATATTCTTTGGAAGCTTGAATTTCGAGTCAATCGCCCTAAGATGTGGGCTTCTTCCATATGAATACTACTGCTACTACTACTACTACTACAACTACTACTACTACTACTACTACTACTAATAATAATAATAATAATAATAATAATAATAATAATAATAATAATAATAATATTCTTTGGAAGCTTGAATTTCAAGTCAATGGCCCCTGTAGTGGGCTTGTTCCATATGAATAGGGTTCATTTTCTGAATAATAATAATAATAATAATAATAATAATAATAATAATAATAATAATAATAATAATAATAATAATAATAATAATAATACTTATATTTACTTTCACTTATATTTACTTTTCAGTCACCCTCTATTAAAGTCCGTCCTCTGCAAGATATTATGAGGGAAAGCAAAAGGAAAGTTAATTATGTTAATCATTTACTTTTAATATCTTATGAAATGCAATTTGGTAGTGATTCTAACTGTACTGATTTTGAGGTGCATGGTTAGATAGTCAGAAAATTTTCCTTGTTGATTTTATGGAAACCTAACTCTATTAGTGGCGTAACAAATAATGTAGATATGGACAGAATTACTTTCCTGACACTTCATGAAGAAAATCGAATAGCTTTATTGTTAGATGAAACGCTGTAGGTGAGGAATGGAATGTTTTTGAGTTTTATAAAGAAGTTGGAGTTGCGTTAAAAAGTTGAGTGAATAACTGACTGAGTTTAAAGCTTGAGAGATAATTACTAGGAGAGTTCAAACGGTAGTTACTTTGACGTTTTTATCGTATATGTGCTAGTATGAATACGAAGACTGAATGCAATAATTAGGGGCTGAAAATGAAGGAGAGAATGATATTGTCCATCTGGATAAAAGCAAAATACCACATTTATGGTTAAAGGGTCGCTCCTGAAACTTAAATATTATTCCGAATGTTTATCAGAGGAAGAACGCCAGTCTTAAATATCTGTGATATAAAACATCGCTTACGAATTGTCAAGTGAAATTAAAAGTTTTTGCTACGCTAGAGAAATTTATGTAAGAACATGAGCACAGTACAATGAATATTATGGTGTGAGAGATGTCATGAAAAATGAAATGCATAAGGACTGAATATCATGCTATAGGTAAGAGGGTGGGCGGGTAGGGGGTTGGGGAAGTTTACGCACTTCTGACGAGGCCTCTAGTGTTAGGCTAAGGAAGTTTTTTGCACTGGTCTTTCATCCACATTTTAGCAGTTATAAGACAAATCTAGCGATGGCTCTCGATACAATTCTGTGATTTCAAAAGACTATACTTTATCTAAAGCAACATACATGTATGTTTAAATTTTATGACTTTAAAAGACTTAATTTTATCTTAAGCAACATACATGTATGTTCAAATTTCATGATTTTAAAAGACTTAACGTTATCTAAAGCAACATACGTGTATGTTTAAATTTTATGATTTTAAAAGCCTTAACTTTATCTAAAGCAACATACATGTATGTTTAAATTTTATTATTAAAAGCCTTAACTTTACCTAAAGCAACATACGTGTATGTTTAAATTTTATTATTTTAAAAGACTTAACTTTATCGAAAGCAACGTACGTGTACGTTTAAATTTTATGATTTTAAGAGTCTTAACTTTATCTAAAGCAACATACATGTATGTTTAAATTTTATGATTTTAAAAGACTTAACTTTATCTAAAGCAACATAAGTGCATGTTTAAATTTTATGGTTTTAAAAGACTTAACTTTATCTAAAGCAACATACATGTATGTTTAAATTTTATGATTTTAAAAGCCTTAACTTCATCTAAAGCAACATACATGTATT
>NC_089761.1:42834272-42854272 GCF_040412425.1 Macrobrachium rosenbergii | reverse complement strand
GGCCTAGTGGATAACGCCCTTGCTTTCCACCTGAGAGACCTGGGTTGATCCTGATATGAGTCAGAATTTATATATATATATATATATATATATATATATATATATATATATATATATATATATATATATATATATATATATATATACTATATACACATATGCACTGTATATATATACTGTAATGCAATGTGTATCGCTACATCTTTACTGTGTATTTCTCTATATAGCAACAGTATTCTACGGGTAACTCTGAGCAAAGATAAAGTATGGAATGCTTGATGTTTGCAGATGCTACAGCAATGATTGGGGATAGTGAAGACAAACTGCAGAAACTTGTAAAAAAACGTTTGAAAGCGCTTGCAAGGGTAAATGTGGGCATGAGAGAGACTATGAGAAAGAAAGGCACTGTGAATGTTGATATGGGAGGAGAAGCGAGTCACGGAATAGGCAAAGCGAGAGAGGTTGCTTCATATGTGCAAAACATTGGGAAAAGTTAAGTATACCTTTAGTTTAACCAGACCACTGAGCTGATTAGCAGCTCTCCTAGGGCTGGCCCGAAGGATTAGACTTATTTTACGTGGCTAAAAACCAACTGGTTACCTAGCAACGGGACCTACAGCTTATTGTGGAATCCGAACCACATTATACCGAGAAATGAAAAAAAGACACCTGAAGGGTTTTCGGAAACCAGAGTGGGACGTATGAGCGAACTGTTGTTGAGCCAACTCTCCTTTCTGGAAGGGAATCGTGGATGTTGAATGGGAGTGAAAGAAGAAGAATGGTTGAACTGAACTTAACTGAATAAAGAATTCAGGACAAAGGCCAAGCACTGGGACCTATGGGGTCATTCAGCGCTGAAACGGAAATTGACAGTAAAAGGTTTGAAAGGTGTAACAGGAGGAAAACCTCGCAGTTGCACTATGAATCAATTGTTAGAAGAGGGTTGAGGAAAGTAAGATGGAAGAAAGAGAATATGAAAGGAGGTACAGTAAAAGGAACGAAAGGGGTTACAGCTAGGGGCAGAAGGCACGCTGCAAAGAACAGTGAGATGAACTGCTTGCTTAGAGTATGTGACAAGAGAATAAGTAAAATGGAGAGAAATGAGGAAATACATAGACGTGTGGTTACCGTTAGCAGAAAGGATGAATCACTGTTTTGAGATAGTTTGGACGACAATATGTCGGTGAAAGGACTGTATAATTAAGCGTTGGAAGAGTGGTTTCGATAAATAGTATGAAAGAGGTATCAGAAAGAATGGGCTTTTATATCCGGCCTGGGCAGTACTAGAAGAAAAATAGAGGTGAATGGCGTACTTTGGAAGGGTGTTCGATGCACTGCTGATGAGCCCTTTATGTAGGCGTATCAAGTGGCTAATATGGCGGATGTTTCCTTCACGAGGGTTACAACCACGGTTCAGTAGTTGAAGTATAAATAATGCAAAGACCACTGCGTTGCTTTTTTCTGAAATATTGTTCTCACACTTGGTGTACGTCTCTCTCTCTCTCTCTCTCTCTCTCTCTCTCTCTCTCTCTCTCTCTCTCTCTTTGTAATTATCTATCTATCTGCCGCTAGGTTTCCTTAATGTGTTTTCTCAATTGGCAATATTTCTGCTAATTTTACTCACAACTTAGCGGGAGATTCCGTCCAGCTCTTCTCAGCCAAGTCACCATTTTTCATAGTTATTTAACAAAAAACGGTACCACTGATTTTTTTTTATTGTTATACCTGCTTATTCCATCTACTGCTAAGTTTTGGAATCCTCTCCTTACTTTCCCTAACTCTGCTCAAATCATTATATATATATATATATATATATATATATATATATATATATATATATATATATATATATATATATATATATATATATATATATATATATATATATATGTATGTATATATATACTGTATATATATATGTATATATATATATATATATATATACATATATATATATATATATATATATATATATATATATATATATATATATATGTATATATATATATGGACAGTATATAAATATATATACATATATATATATGTATATATATACATATATACATATATATATAAATATATATATATATATATATATATATATATATATATATATATATATATATATATATATATATATATATATATATGATTTATTATGATTTTCCTTTCTTACTCCGACTTAATTCCAAGAAAATACTCCCTCTTGGCGCAGTCCTGTTAACATGTCTGTATATAAGCCTCTCTCTCTCTCTCTCTCTCTCTCTCTCTCTCTCTCTCTCTCTCTCTCTCTCTCTCTCTTTATGGCTTAATTCCTTTTATTCGCCGTTACCCGAGGTCATGCTTCCACGCAACGTCTCTTTGGATTTCTAAATCTCCGTCTTTTTGGAAACGGCTTTTATTTTTGTCTGCCCCAATCCTGCCGGATCTCTATTTGTCCCTCTTCCGACTTTATCCGTCTGCACTTTCACCTTTTCACTTCCCTTTATCTCTCTCATGCTTTCCTGTGTCTTCCTCTATCTGTTTCTTTTCAGCGTCCAATCGCTTATTCCTTTCTCTTTCGCCCTTCCCCTTCCTCTCTCTCTCTCTCTCTCTCTCTCTCTCTCTCTCTCTCTCTCTCTCTGTCTCCTATCATCCCCTCTCTTTCTCCTCCCCTAGCTGTCAACAGCAGACGCCCCCTGCTGTGAACAGGCCGAGGGGAGCGTTGCCCCCTAGAGTGTGTCTCCCCTCTCTCTCTCTCTCTCTTTCTCTCTATCTCTTTCCCTCTCTCTCACTCTATCTCACTGTTTCTTCCTTCCTTATATATATATATATATATATATATATATATATATATATATATATATATATATATATATATATATATATATATATACTGTATATATATGTGTGTATGCATATAATATATATGTATGCATATAATATATATATATATATATATATATATATATATATATATATATATATATATATATATATAATAAATATGTGTGAGTGTGTGTGTTTGTGTGTGTCAGTGTGTGTGCCTATGGGCGAATGTATATATGTATTATTTATACTACAAAGAAATTCTAAACAGTGCAAATCTATGACATTTGGGAAGCTAAAGAAAATTCAAATAATATTTGCAAAAAACTTATCAAGATGAAATATCCAGTGTTTACTTACTCAGAAATATTACACGAATTCTTTTTAATGACTTTTTTTCGTCTTATTTATGCAAAACGTTTATCAACCATTCTCTGATGCCTTGATTATCTGAACTAAAATTGGCAGATGAACTGGTTAATACGTAAATAATTACATAAACTAGATGTGAAGGGGAATTGGGTCTCGTTGTGACCTGTTGCCAATTTCATCGGATCTCTTGGGGAAAGTAGCAAGGTTTGGTCAAGGTTAAAAATTTTTTTATTTTAAGTTCATTGGGCAATGTTTACAATGAGGTTCTTTATTATGAAATCAAGTGATCTGTTGAGTGGTAGGGTATTGTTTTTATGTCTCTACTTTCTATTATTATACATTACACAAACACACACACAAACACATATACTTCCACATACATACATACATACACACAAACAAACACACAAACATGAGCGAGCACACATATTCTCTCTCTCTCTCTCTCTCTCTCTCTCTCTCTCTCTCTCTCTCTCAAAAACATAAAAACACATAAACTTATAAATCAATATACAGATACATATAATAAAAGCAACATTCCCGAACACCGTAAGTCGTATCAAAGGAACTTTCATTAATGCCACGAAAAGCATCCTAACATAGCATAACATCCTTAACTTCGAAAGCAAGCGTAATAATTTTCCTCCGCAAAGCAAGCATAACAAAGACCGCATATGCGACACAGATCAACACACGAGACTTTGCCTGAACCCGTAAATAGCTCCGCATAATTTACTTGATTAGACGGCGCATGCATGCATGCAAGCACTTAGCGTTATCTGCGGTCAATTTCTAAAACAAACCGTCTCATCCTTTCCCCTCTCTCTTACCCTCCCAAGTCTCCTGACCTCGCCTCGACTATTCCCCTCTGGTGGCCCCCGCCCCCCACCCCCGTGTCTCCTGACCTCCCCTCTACGCGGGCCGATGAAAAGCGTTCTTTGACAGCGAAGAAGGGAAGGGCAAGTTGGAGCGGAGGGTCGAACTCGGGAGATTAACTTGATAGGTCGTCCCCGTAGTGTGCTTGCGACGGCCTTTCGACCAATTGCGAGAGGGGAAAATGTTGCAGCATTTAGCCGTTCGTGCTTCCCCTCTCTGTAGCGATCTCCTGTTTTGACATTATTATCCTTAATGTGACAAAAATTCTCCCTTCTCTCTCTCTCGCACGCGCGCGCGCCGACGTACTGCGCAGGTAAAGTCTCATTTTCCCCTCATTCTAGTCCAACCGGGTGGAAAAAAAAAAAGCATTTGTATGCATTTGTTTGATTAGTTCCGAGTTTCTGTCATGCTATCTCTTATTTCTTATTTGGGTTTGTTTTTATCTTTAGCTTCAGTGGGCACCCCGTGATATCTTCATAATTACTTCTTTATCTCGTTCTTCCATTTTTCACATTAGGGTGGTCCGTTCTCGTCAACGCTATCTTTCTGCAGTCACCTTCCACAACCATACCGGTTACACGTTCATTAATCTAAGTCAAGACAGCTTAAGATATAACGGAAAGGACAGTAATAACGACGACCAACGAGAAAGCAGAATTAACATTCCTTCGACCAGCCATTAAACAAGAATTCCCTACGGAAGAATAAGACGCAATTCAAGCTCATTTTTAGACAGAAAGTCCACTTACTTGACAGGACCACGAAGTCGACGGAGGGAATCTGAAAGAAAACGAGAATTAAAAGTAAAAAAAACAACGAAAAACGAAGGAATCGCTGCAATAATTATTGTTGTTCTGCAATGTGATGACTGAGACCCAAATATCTCCCTTGATTGCTGGTCCGAGGGGGAAGTCAGGGACTTTTTCTACTTACTGTTCCTTCCCTTGTATCTTCAATGACGTTTAAGGTAAAAAAAAAAAATCGGGTTTTGCAGAGACAAGTAAAATAATTTACTTGTCTGACATGACATGGTAAATGAGGGACAATCATACAAAGCCTTCATTATGTTATTAAAAGATTCCTCTCTCTCTCTCTCTCTTTCTCTTTGTTATGACTCACAGACAGGAAAAAGCAATTCTTCTGAGTTATAGAAATGGTTTCCAGGAACAGACAGAGCTTGTGTAAACGAGTTGACGAAATATTGCAAAAATGAAAGAAGTGAAAATCTGTCTATCTATCTATCTATCTATCTATCTATCTATCTATCTATCTATCTATCTATCTATCTATCTGTCTGTCTATGTATCTATCTATAAACACTTCTTTTTCCTTACTTTTAACCCCTCTTTCCTTTGATTTGAAAAGTGCACAATAATTATCATTCATATTTCACAATTTTCTAATAACTCCTCCAGGTAGAGTTATGCAAAACGGAATTGACAAAATATTGCAAAAATGGGAGAGGTATAAATCTACCTATCTATCTATCTATCTATCTATCCACTTATCAACACTTCTTTTTTCCTTACATTTAACTCCTCTTTCCTTTGATTTGAAGAGTACACAATAATCATTATTCATATTTGAGAATTGAGCAAGGTAAGGTAATGGCAAATTAAGAAATGCCTTTCAGGTTCAACAGACCAGAAGCTTCACCATGACAATTCCAAAAGACCATAAACTTCAGCCTTTCTGGTTCAAAAGACCAGAAGCTTCACCGTGTCAATTTCAACAGACCATAAACTTCAGCCTTTCAGGTTCAACAGACCAGAAGCTTCTCCGTGTCAATTTCAACAGACCATAAACTTCAGCCTTTCAGGTTCAGAAACAGATTTCAACAGACCATAAACTTCAGCCTTTCAGGTTCAACAGACCAGAAGCTTCACCGTGTCAATTTCAACAGACCATAAACTTCAGCCTTTCAGGTTCAAAAGACCAGAAGCTTCACCGTGTCAATTTCAACAGACCATAAACTTCAGCCTTTCAGGTTCAACAGACCAGAAGCTTCACCATGTCAGTTTCAACAGACCATAAACATCAGCCTTTCAGGTTCAACAGACCAGAAGCTTCAAGCTGTCAGTTTCCAGTCATAAACATCAACCTTTCAGGTTCAACAGACCATAAACAGATCAGCCTTTCAGGTTCAGACCAGACCAGACCATAAACTTCAGCCTTTCAGGTTCAACAGACCAGAAGCTTCACTCTGTCAGGGTCAAAAGACCATAAACTTGAGAGTGTTAATTTCAGCAGACCACAAACTTCATTCTAGTAGATTCAGCAGGTCATAAGCATCAGTCTATCAGGTTTCACAGACCATAAGCTTCAATCTGCCCAGTTCAACAAACCAGAAGCTTCACCTGTGACGTTCAACAAACCAGAAGCTTCACCTGTGACGTTCAACATACCAGGAGCTTCATCTGTCAGGTTCAGCAGTCCATAAGCTTCATCTGTATGGTTCAGCAGACCTGAGGGTTCAGCTTATCACGCTCAACAGACCGTTAACTTCAGGCTGTCAGGCTCTGCAGTCCATAGACTTCAGTATGCCATGTTCACCACACCACAAGCTACAGATTGCCAAATTCAACAGACCCCTGACTCTAGGTCTGTCAGGTTCGACAGACCAGAAGTTTCAATCAGTCAGGTTCAATGGACCATAATCTTCAGCCTCTCAGGTTCAACAGATCATATTATTCAAATGCTCTCGATGACTTTGATTGGGCGTTGACATTATGGAACCAGAACTTTATAATAAGACCTCTGAAGCCACCAACCGAGATATCCAAGGGCATTATATTAAAACTTCGTTTACGTATATAACTGGAACTGAGTTACGGAATGTTGTGAAAAAGTCTTTTTAAAACTAAAATATATCTATTTTGTCAAATTTATTAATCAAACAGATATAGCAATGTTATTACTAAAAGGTAGCAAATAAAAAATTACTACTGTGAGGATATAACGCTAAGTTTTCTAATGATTGTTCTTGATACACTTTTAGGGTGACATTAAAATGACATTCGTGCAAGGCAACATTATAACATTTTGTTTTTATTTTCATCTTCCAATGCGTATTACTTCTAAAAAGAGGCAAGTAGGGTAGAAATATAAGTGAAAGCAGATAAAAAGCAAATAATTATTCTTTAAGAAATTAGGCTGTCTTGAACTACACCTTTCCATGAATAATTATTCATGATTTTTTTATAATACTAATTTTTTATTGCACAATCAGGTATTCTAAAAAGCCCTATCTTGTTAAGGACATTTTCTCCAGGGAAGAGAAGCGACAGACAGACAGACAGAGAAGTACAAATGGAGTTACTCTTACTAAGATGAAGAATGAAAAAATCTAGTTTGATAATTCTTTCAGTTGCAATATAGCAAATGAGAGAGAGAGAGAAATGTTACTGGAGTTACTTTTACTAAGATGAAGAATGAAAAATTCTAATCGAATTATTCTGTCAGTTGCAATACAGCAAAAGAGTAAGAGAGAGAGAGAGAGAGAGAGAGAGAGAGAGAGAGAGAGACAGACAGACAGACAGAGAGCACTTACGCATTAACGAATTCATTTACGAAGTCTAAACGTCATATAACACATTACATGAGTAAAAAATAAAGACAAGCAAACACTGAACAGATACAAATCATAAATAGAATAAATATGAGCAAAATAAACTTTACAAACAAAAACAGACCAAATAAAAACTGAGAACAAATAAACGTGCAACTGCGAAAGGAACGCCTAATAATTCATGAAGGCTCATGTGAGGGCGGCCGTATTTTCCAGCCCACCAATTTCATTCGCGCCCTAAATTACGACTTTTCCCGGTGCTTACTCCAGGGGCCTTTAGGCCTATCCATGGAGGCCTACGACGGGAAGCCAGCGACCTACGAGATTTCCTTCCGTTTTCTTGCTGTCATTACGTTTTTTATTTCTCTCTCTCTCTCTCTCTCTCACAAACAAAATAAGTTCCTAAGTCTCTCTCTCTCTTGTCTGTCTCTCTGTCTCAGTCTGTCTCTCTCTCTCTTATTTGCAAACAAAATAAGTCAAATCTTTTCATCCTTTATCTGAAATACTCTCTCTCTCTCTCTCTCTCTCTCTCTCTCTCTCTCTCTCTCTCTCTCTCTCTCTCTCTCAAAATAGTTTCCTTCTGCAATTAAGATTATTTGCTATAATTGTAAAACTGACAGAACTATTAAATCAAATATTTTTTATTATTATTATTATTTATCTTATGGTCCTTAAGCACAATGGATAAGTTTCGGGTACATTTTGGGTATTAATAGGGCTTCAATGAATTAATGCCCAAGGGGCAGTAGGGCGGTGGTATGCCATGATACACTGTTGTTAGAGCGCGAAATATAATAATAATAATAATTCCATTTAATAATACATATGCCAATACATTCAAATGAATACAGAATGCCTCTCTCAAACATATTTCATTAGATAACAGAGCACCACGGGAAACATTCTTTTTGTAATATGTTTTTTCTGTTCTGCCTTTCAATAATTAGTTTTCCTCTTCGTGGATTCCATTTAAAAAGCGTTCAAATGAAGGCACGTGTGATACACCATAAGTAGAATAACGTACATCTATTCTCAAAAGTCACATGACAAAAATAAAGCAGTTTAAACACTGAATGTCTGCGATTATCACGCTGTAATTAGTCAATATCTAAATCTGGTATTCTAATTATATAATCTCTTTTATATCTATAATATCTCTGAAATTATCCGTAACAACGTCTTAATTACGTTTTCAGTTTTCTGTAAAAGAAAACTATTCTGCTTTGTCTGGCTTTTTCTGTCCGCACTTTATTCTGTCCACATTTTTCTGTCAGACCTCAGAGCTTAAAAACTACTGAGGCTAGAGGGCTGCAAATTGGTATGTTGATCATCCACCCTCCAACCATCAAACATACCAAATTGTAGCCCTCTAGCCTCAGCAGTTTTTATTTTTATTTAAGGTTAAAGTTAGCCATAATCGTGCGTCTGGCAACGATATAGGACAGGCCACCAACGGGCCGTGGTTAAAGTTTCATGGGCCGCGGCCCATACAGCATTACACCGAGACTACCGACAGATAGATCTATTTTCGGTGGTCTTGATTTTACTCTGTAGAGAAAACTCGATTGCGCTGGAGAAACTTCGGCGCATTTTTTACTTGTTTATTCCTGAGTAGTCTTTTCGGAATGATATTAGGAGTGAAAAGAAAATGGTAGAAATTTTACATAAATTAGGGACATGATCCTACTTGCAAAGGGAGCACACAAAATCATGATTGAATTCCTGACGTCATGACACTATCATTTATCAAAATTACGTCATCATTCTCACTAGCTAGTGTCCCTAGATCGTTCCCGGGCTGGGGAGAAACGACTTGGGTACGTCTCCTGGAAAACACCAGTTGTTCATCTTTACAATATTCTCACTCCCGGACCCCACCTCTCTCTCTCTCTCTCTCTCTCTCTCTCTCTCTCTCTCTCTTTTCACGAACAAAATAAGTTTCTTTCTGAAGCTAAATTTCTCTCTCTCTCTCTCTCTCTCTCTCTCTCTCTCTCTCTCTCTCTCTCTCTCTCTCTCTCTCTCTCTCTCTCTCGAACAAAATGAGTTTCATTCTGATACTAAAATTCTCTATCTCTCTCTCTCAGGAACTACACACACACATGAGCACAAACAAATACACACAAACATACACACAGAGACAACCAAACACAAAAACGCACGCATGCACACACACACACACATAAATATATATATATATATATATATATATATATATATATATATATATATATATATATATATATATATATATATATATATATAAATGTATATATATATATGTATGTGTGTTAGGTCCGTGTATGTATGTGTTTGTGTATGTGTGTATTTGAGCGCCAGAGAGAGAGAGAGAGAGAGAGAGAGAGAGAGACAGACAGACAGACAGACAGACAGACAGAGACGGAGCTGAGAAAAAAAAAAACATGATAAAGGCTTCTTCTTCATCAGTCGTATTCAAAGAAGCTCTCATGATTGGGCTCTCCTTCTCTTCACGCCAAATCCTTCGGCATCGTACAGTATCCCTCTTGTATAACTAGGATTAGTCCTTAATGGTCAAGCGAGGCGGAAATTAATGGATTGTCCTGGATTTCGAATTAATGAATTAAGATACCGCGGGACGCGAGAGGGCGGGTACGAACCTCAGGTGTGTTTGTGGAAGAATATAAATAAGAAGCGTAAAGATATAAGAGGCGATGAAGAGGATGAAGGAAAATTTAGATAAAAATGAACAAAACGAAAAAATACAGAAAAAAAGGAAATAAATAAGAAGAGGCGTAAAGATAAAAGAGGCAATGAAGAGGATGAAGGAAAATTTAGATAAAAATGGACAAACAAAAAATACGGAAAAGAAAATAAAGAGAAAGGAAGAATTAAAACAGTAAACAAACAAAAGAGAACGAAAAGGTGTGTAGTAGAAGAATTAAAATAAGGAGAAGCGTAAAGATAAAAGAGACAATGAAGAGGATGAAGGAAAATTTAGATAAAAATGAACAAAGCGAAAAAATACGGAAAAGAAGAAAATAAATAAGAAGAAGCGTGAAGTTGGAGAGAAAATAAAGAGGAAGGAAAAATCTTAAAAAGTCAACAAACGAAAAAGAAAGAAAAGGTGGGTAGTAGAAGAAAATAAATAAGAAGAAGCGTAAAGTAGGAGAGAAAATGAAGACGAGGAAGGAAAATTTGCGTAAAAATAAACAAACAATAAAGAGCTAAAAGGTGGGTAGGAGAAGAAAATAAATAGGTAGAAGCGTAAAGATAAAAGAAGCAATGAAGAAGATAAAGGAAAATTTATATAAAAATAAACGTAGGAAAAATAAAGAAAAGAAGGAAATAAATAAGAAGAAGCGTAAAGTAGGAGAGAAAATAAAGAGGAAGGAAGAATTAAAAAAGTAAACGAACAAAAGAGAAAGAAAAGGTGTGTAGTAGAAGAAAACAAATAAGAAGAAGCTTAAAGTAGGAGAGAAAATCAAAACGAGGAAGCGAAATTTAAATAAAAATAAAAACAAACGAAAAAGAAAGAAAAGTGAGCAATCACATGGAGAAAATATTCTTTCCTTTAATATGTGAATAACAGTTAAACTATAGGACAGATGGGAATATCTCATAAAAGCTCAATTTACTTGTGGTTGCTCATCAAGAGTGTGATTTCCACCGCCCTTAGAGGATGGTGGTTGGAGAAGGTGATATTGGAGGGGGCTGCAGTGACATAGTTGGGGCTTTGGAACTTTCTTTTGTACCTTATACTCCACTTTTGGGTTCCAATGTTCGATGTTCTGTCATCGAAATTATCGATGTTGTTCAGAGTTAAAGATCGAAAAAGGATGGACAAAAAATTAAAATAGGACCACGAGCTACAACGAAATAACTAAAACGAAGGTAAACCAATATGGAAGAAGGGAAAAGAAGATGTGGAGTTGAAACCTACATTGAACAAGTACAGGGCATAATCAAGGCCGCCGAAAATAGATCTATCTTTCGGTGGTCTTGGTATAATGCTGTATGAGCCGCGGCCCATGAAACTTTAACCACGGCCCAGTGGTGGCCTGGCCTATGTCGTTGCCAAAAGCACGATTATGGCTAACTTTAACCTTAAATAAAATAAAAACTACTGAGGCTAGAGGGCTGCAATTTGGTATCTTTGATGATTGGAGGGTGGATGACTCACATACCAATTTGCAACCCTCTAGCCTCAGTAGTTTTGAAGATCTGAGGTCGGACAGGAAAGTGCGGACAGAAAAAAATGCGGACAGTGTAAAATGCGGACGGACAGACAAAGCCGGCACAACAGTTTTCTTTTACAGAAAACTAAAAACTCATGAAGATTGAAATGTAAACCAGTTTAATTTAGACATTTTTTTTAAACAGAGGCTGATGGGAAGGGAATTCAGTGCGTTCCTTTAGCCCAGACCCGAAAACGAAAGAGAGAATATAGAGAAAACCGATAAATGCCAAAGGAAGTAATCGACCTCCCACTTATTGATGTAAAGTTACCAGTGCTCCGAAATAAGCCAAATTTTAACATTTCTGCATCAGATCTGTTAAATAATTAGTCAATTATTTTAGCTTAAGTTCTTGACTTCTAAACCTCCTGACCTACGGTAACTTTGATCTTGTTCTTAACTGTATAGAAGCATTATACGTCATTGTTAGAACAAGTTGGCCTCATGCCAGCAAGAGATCTTGCTCCTTCTAGCAGCCTGTATTGGTGTTATTTTTTTTATTTCATTGTGTTTGTTGCAAAGTCATAAGTAGTCACTTCTTTCATTTCCGGGCAAGTATGATGTGGAAAAAGAATTAATGTATTTTCTGATGTAAAAGGAACAGATTATTGATACTAATTTCCTTCCATTGACAAGTCTTGAAGTTCTATTAATTCTTCAGTTTTTCCCAGTGCTTATAGTTTTATAATCCACGTATTAATATATACATTATTAAACACGAACACTTTGTATGTATGTGTGTGTATATATATATATATATAGATATATTATTAAATATATATATATATATATATATATTTATATGTATGTGTGTATGTGTATATATATAGTATATGTATGTATAAATATATATATATATATATATATATATATATATATATATATATATATATATAATATATAAATATATATATAGATATAGATATAGATATATATATACATATATATACGTACGCATGTATAAATACATTCATGAGATAAATACACGGTTAAAAATACAGTCACGCGAGAACGTCTGTTTGTGCGCGCGCACACAAGGCTATCATTTTCTCCACCTTCCGTCAACAGCCCGGTTTTAATCAGGAGCCATAAGGCCTGCGTAACCCAGAATGTTTACTCAAGATGCTCGCCCTAAGAAAAGCCCCGACCGGAGGCGGCCCCAATCACTCGCTCCAGGAGGCAGAACCGCAAAGAGGGTTGTACTTCAATCTTACCTCTCTGTCAACATCGAGAATATTAGGCTTTTATTTACCTTCGCGCGCGCGGGAGTTCAAAAACGCACCTCGTTAATTAATTCTTTATAAAAAAAGAAGGGGGGAAGAGGTAGTGTTCCTCGTCTTCTTGTGTTTTTATTGGCTTTAAAGGCATCAGTTTTAAAAATGTAGGGATCTCTCTTTTGGGTTTTAATGAATGTGATATTTTTTTTACAGGTGATTTCCCGTCACTTTCAATGGTAGAGATTATTAGTATTCTGTTCATCGTTTGACCATCAGCTTAAACATAACGATTCTGTTGTTCATACAGTAAATGGATTTTTTCATAAAGACCACACATATTGGTAAAATGAGCAAGGCTAGATATTAGCATCACACGGAAGGTAAAAAAAAAAAGATAGTAGAATGCAGAACAAAAGCGTAAGTTTAAGTGAAAATACAATCCAAAATTAAAACACACAAATGTAGACATGCAGTTAAGGTTCATTCGGAGTGCTGTACCGAAAAATACTCCTTAAATACAGTACACATATTTAAGTTTAAGTATAACCAGACCACTGAGCTGATTTACAGCTCTCCTAGGGCTGGCCCGAAGAATTAGATTTATTTTATGTGGCTAAGAACCAATTGGTTACCTAGCAACGGGACCTACAGCTTATTGTGGAATCCGAACCACATTATATCGAGAAATGAATTTCTATCACCAGAAATAAATTCCTCTAATTCTTCATTGGCTGGTCGGGGAATCGAACGCAGGCCCAGCAGAATGCTAGTCGAGAACGAAACCGACCCGTCCAATGAAGAACTATTACACATATTTAACCACACTTTGAATATTCTTAGTATCTCTCCAGAAATGTTTTCTGGAGACTTACATTTTGTTAGATACTGTTATGTGTTTGAATATTCTTAAGAGCAGAGGTTTAAAAATGGCTTCTGTATTTTCCAGAAACTGTCGTAAATAGATATCAAAACCAACATAAGTGATATGATCGCAGGCCCGTATGCCCGTTGTGATAAACAAAACGGTACCAGATGAACTTCAGAATGATGAAAATTATAAAAATCATTAGAGATTTTAAACTATATTTTGTGATTTCTGGTTTTCTCCAATAATTCGATATTACAAGGATTACGCAGAGTTACTATATTTCATTTTATTTGAATGCTTAACCACAAGAAATCTGCAACATAAACCGGAAATAAAGTTTTGCTCGTGTCTGAGCAAGATTCAAACAAAAAAAATTTTATATGCTCATAGTAAAATCCGGTTTCTAATGATATATATGCTCTTGCCTCCAAGCTAAGGTTTTAGAAATGGTGAAATGGTCATTTCTTTTTCCTGTGTAATCTGTCAAATAATTATTTTTACAAGATACTATAATATATATAATAAATATATATATATAAATATAGATATAAAATATATATATGTAATATAGCAATATATATATAAAAATATATATATTGATATATATATAATATATATATATTACTAATGCCTTTTTCTTTACTTAGATGGTTCCACAAAGGCATTACACTAAATTTTCAGCTATATATAGAAATGGTCACACACACACACACACACATAATATATATATAATTATATATATTTATATATATATATATATAGATAGATAGATATATAAACATGCAAATGTAGAGTGGCTTCAGAGAAAAAAAACCTATAGTTTCTGTCTTATTCATCCTGTAATTGCTTAATCAACAATGAACCCCTGTACGGAAAAAACTTCTATAATTTTCCGATTCACATGCCTAGACAGAAGGCTCATTGGAAACATCTAGGCCTCTAAACCCACTGCACCACTCACCTTGATCTTGCACACGCCCTAGTGCTACCTGGATATTAGCTTCCTTTTGTTTGTACACTTCTTCCACGCCGTGTAGCCATTACTATTAGTAACCCTCTTTTAAATGACAGACTCTTCACTTCCATAAAGGGGCAATAGCTCAACAATCTCTTCACGATCAGTATAATGATCTTAACAGAGACTCATCTTTATCGTTCAAACACACACCCATACGCACACACACGCACACACACATATATGTATATCTGTGTATGTGTCTGTGTGTGTGTGTGTATGTTTGAAGGATAAAGAAACGTCTTTGTTTAGAGGTGGTTTGGCCCCGTAACGAGAATACATTCATAAATACCATACATACATACACACATACACATACATATATATATATATATATATATATATATATATATATATATATATATATATATATATATATTATATATATATATATATATATATATATATATACGATCCTGAAAAATATATTTTTCCGTTAATTTCTAAATATTTATTATATTTAGACCAAGACTAGGTGTTCATATCACACTCGATACAAACTTAGGATTTATTTCAATTATTACAAAAATACCATCTACAGATCACTAGAACTAGGTCTATCCTTAACAAACAACCCAAGTAATCTTAACATTCTTGGCATATCTGAATTTTCAAAATTCCAATGGAATTTCCAAAACCTCCTCCGAGCAAATAACGAATCGACCAAACCCGCCAGCCCAGTCAATGGGAATCCGAAGCCGGCGCCAACGTACGGGATTCGAACGGCCATAAAACAAACGTTAAAAAGCGCCATCCACTTCGAGCGCCCGTCTTCGTCCTCACCATCTGGAGATCAGGTTTCCCGGATGATAAGTCTTGCTGGTGGATAACCTGGATCACCCAGGGACCACAGGTGGTCTTCCCTCTCTCCAGGTCAGTCCAGGTCAGGAGGGAGGAAAAGGAGCGAAGCAACCTGGGCCTTGAAAACCTGGAAAACGAAAAAGAGAAACGATTAAGTCTTCCAGATGACTTCCAAAGTGAGTTGAACGTTTTAAAGGTGAGCTGGCGTTCCGAGGTGATTCTCCTCGCCGCTCTTAATCTTCGGTTTCTAGTTTTCTTCTTCTTCTCGTGTTTTGATCTTCGGGTTGATTCTAAACAGAAACGAGGCTTCATAATCCTTTGCGATAAGATTTTTTTTTAAATTTTCTCCCTTGTTTTTGAATTGATGGATATGAAGATCATTTATAGTCATCCTTTTTGGAATAGTAGAACCAGCATATGGAATAATACTTCGAATTGATCTCAAGGAATAAACTTTGTTTAATCAATTTAAGAGCATTCGTCTATGTGTGAAATAAAAGTTTAACATGAAGAACAAATATCCTTCAATACAAATAATTTTTTAAGCATATGACTCTTGTGTAATAGATATTAAGTGGAATTGAAGGAAGGACGAAACAAATCATTTACGTTTACTGTTTTTCACTGCATATTTCATGCATTTAAACACTGAGTAAATAGTATTTATAGTAAAAAAAATTGTCATGAAAACTTAACGATTTCACTATTAACGGAATATTGGAGTTCATTACAACATTGTTATGTAAAAAAAAAATTGTCGTAAACGCCCTTGCTCTCATTAAAATCACGATTCGTATGTTTTAGATAAACAAAAGGATTATTCAAGATCTTTATAAAATGTCTAAAACCTAATAAGAGCGAAAATTTCTTTAGATTCTACAGGCATATATTCCAGACCTCCAAGATTCTTTGGTATTCCAGCAATAACGTTACAGTTTGGTTACTGGATTCCTGAATGCAAAATGCAGACGTGAGTACGATACATAGTTATTACATACTATGTGGGAAATTTATAATCTTTGATAAACGGTTATAAATTGTTCAGTCTGTATGACATACCAAAATTTGTGAAAGAAAAACTCACAAAAACGCATTTTGCATTCAGGAATCTAGTAACCAAATTGTAACGTTATTGCAGGAATATCGAAGAATCTTGGAGGTCTCGAATATTTATGTCTGTAGAATCTAAAGACATTTTTATTCTTTGTAACTTTCAGACATTTAATGAAGATCTTGAATAAATCCTTTTGTTTAACAATAACAAATCACATTGAAACAAAAAGACAAAATAATAAGATAAGATAAAGCCTTAGAGGATAAAAAAAAAAACAAGAATCACACGTTTTAGGTCTCAGGCTCTGCAACCTATAAAGACAGAGCATCCATTGAGCTACAAATAAGCCCGCGGATATGGAAGAGAAAACTGGAAAAGACAACAACGTCTTGTGAGATAAAGAATTCTTACGGCACAGGGGAGAGAGAGAGAGAGAGAGAGAGAGAGAGAGAGAGAGAGAGAGAGAGAATCCAAGACGATAATTCCAGACGATCAGAGTTTGGAACGTATAGAGTCGTTCCAGCCATATATCCCCACCGCCGTCACCACCTCATATTCTCATCCCTCCTCCACAACCCCTCCCCCACCCCCGCACCCCTCCGGAGGGCCCATCAGTCGGCTTCCAGATTCAAGGAGGGGAGAAGAAGATTCTCCGTCTATCTAGCTATCTATCTATCCATCTATCCATCTCTACTGCTTCTTGTAAGTATATTTGGATGTTTCATTTTCTCATTCAAACTTATCTTACATTCTCTTTACTTATATATCCATCAGTTTGTCTCATCTCATTCAATTCAAGGACATGATGTTCCTCTCTCTCTCTCTCTCTCTCTCTCTCTCTCTCTCTCTCTCTCTCTCTCTCTCTCGTCCTTCATTTTACTTCTTCCTCTCCACAGCTAACCGTCATCTCCCTGGAAAGTGTAAACAGTGTTACCAAATTCAAGGACAGTGGCCGTCTCAAATTTGTAGTCGCCCAAGGAAAGGCCAATATTAGACCTGATATTCTAATTTTAGACCAAAACACCCCTTTCGGCATTGTAAACCCCTTTCCTCCCACTCATCCAGCAACGCTCGTGAAGTAAAATATCGTAATCACGACTACTCGAGGGAGAATCTGCGGTTCAACATTTTCTTAGCAACACTGACTTCGGGAGCAGAATGTCTTCCGTGCCTCCTTCTCCCCTCGCCTCCTACTACCCCTCAGTCTTCCTCCTCCCCCCCCAACCACCCTTTCCCCTCAGTGCCATGTCTCTGCTCTTCCCTTTCCCCAACCCTACTTGCCCCCTCCATCCACCAGCGCAGCAGGGGGCGCTGCTCCCCTTCCCCGACGACACGGCGGCCAATCAGCAGGGGGCATCGATTCCAGGGTTCCAGCCACCGTCCAAGAGTAGGTGCTGGAGGAGGAGGAGGAGGAGGAGGAGGAGGTTCGCGTTTTCTCTTGGGTGCTGTAGGATGAAGAGGCTTCTAAGGAGGTCCTCTTTTTTTTTTGTATGATTATTTCATTATCATAACATTGATTGTCTCTGATCTTAATCTGCCGAGAGCCAGTCCATTTCGTTGGTCCGTCTCCTTCGGGCTTGTGGTCATTCGCAGAGCTTAAACTTAATAAGTTTTCCCTTGCTTTAATAATGTTTTTAAATGGTATAATTCAGAAAATATATTCCTGGAGCAGTTACCGAAAGTAGGATTTTAAGTTGAAAATTAATTGTTGGGGATTGTTAGCAATTATTGAAATCAAACAATATTAATTGAAAAATTGAAATCAGGCACTCGTACAAAAAATAAGTTGATTCATAACAATCAGTTAATTGTCACATAGATTGCATATGTATTAACTTTACAGTCGAAGAAAACAATCAAAACGCATTTATATAGAAAAAAAAACATTTAATACAAGCGTTGCAGCTTACTGTACTCCAAATGAGAATGATAAATTAAACGTTTGGGAAAGGAAAATTATACATCTCATGATAATTTGCAAAGCTACTTTCTGTTCATTTATTTATATCGGCTTAACATTCTTAATATTTTCTCCTTGAAGGTTATTATTTTGGTTTAGTAAGTTTGTCTGTTAGCAAAATTATACTAAAAGTTACGCGTGTTTTTTTTTTTTTTTTTTTTTTTTACTGACTCTAAACAAAAGGTGGTTCTCGAAAAGAGAGAGATAGGAATGCAACATTTGTTGAGCACGACGTTTTTGGGGTTGAAACCAGACCCCTAATGCACCATTACCGAAGATTTTTTGCAGCCAAATTTAGCCATTACTTCTGCAAGAAGAGTCTGATTGTAGTTCATGTCTCTTCTTGAATTGAATTGAACTGAATACAGAATTTAGGCCAAAGGCCAATCACTGGGACCTATGAGGCCATTCAGCGCTGAAACGGAAATTGAGAGTAGGTAGGTTTGAAAGGTGTAACAGGAGGAAAACCTCGCAGTTGCACTATGAATCAACTGTTAGGAGAGGGTGGAAAGTAAGATGGAAAAGAGAGAATATGGAAGGAGGTACAGTAAAATGAACGAAAGGGGTTGCAGCTAGGGGCCGAAGGCACGCTGCAAAGAACCTTATGTAATGCCTACAGTGCACCGCATGAGGTACACTAATGGCTCTACCCCCTACGGGAACATGTCTCTTCTAAAACCTGTGAGATTTCGTTTGGAGTACGATAATTAGTCGTTTCTGACCAATAAGTGCTCCTAGGGGCTTGGTGCTGGCGGTGGTATGGGCACTCTGGAGTTTTTTTTTTCTTTGCTTTTTAGCATTTATAAATAAAGGTCATGATCCAAAGGACGTCACGTACCGTTCCAGTGTTCGGACTACGGTACCTTCACTCTCCAATCTTAAATAGGATCAGTGGTTAGACACATCAGCCCTGGGCTGGAGGATGGTAAGTCTAAATGACAGTATATTACCCTAAGACTATTACTATTAAATTGATAAATAAATAAATAAATTTATATATATATATATATATATATATATATATATATATATATATATATATATATATAATATTTATATATATATATATATATATATATATATATATATATATATATATATATATTTATATATATTATTGTTATTCATTACCACTGTTAATAAGATATGTAAACAATGAAATAGGCAAAAATATACAGTCAATACTTGCAAAGTAATACTCCAAAGAATATGATATTTATAATGCAAAAAAAAAAAAACAGGAAAGG
>NC_089761.1:42799272-42829272 GCF_040412425.1 Macrobrachium rosenbergii | reverse complement strand
AATAAGCTACGTACATAGACACCAAAGAGTTACTGCATGATACAATCTAAGGAACTACTTGTAGTGTCTATGAAGCAACATAATTGTAATATTTATATGAAATATCACAGATTCTTCTCGACAATAAAAAAAATCCTCCATGGTAAAATTACGGACCAAAATCTGGTGACCGATGGCAACGAGCAATTTGTGCCTAGGTACATTACAGATTATTATCCCAGTGGGGTATTGGCGATGACTGTCAACTATTATCTTATGATATCTACTTACATAAATAATGCATGTAATATATGTAAATTTGTTCCTTTTTTCCTTCATTAAAATGCGTATGATCGCTCTGTACTGGACTTCAACAGCCCTCACTAGTACATAATTCTCTTTATTACAGTCGTTCCTGAGGGAAAATAATATTTAATGTTTTTTGTCAGAGAATAACGCTAAAATGTCGCTATTTTTTATAAAAATGCGTATTTTTCATACATAAGTACTGTACGTAAAATTTAATTATTTTAAAGACAGTCCAGTACTAACCAAATGAGAGAACAAGAAAGAATATAAGTAGCAAAATAAGAATACCAAATGAGTACGAGTGTATTCTTAGGGCAATAATACGAAGCCTTGCAGAAAACATTTCATTTACAAAATTGGAAGGACTGAGTTGGTGTCATCAAGTTGTCTAGTATGGTAATATCAGGCTGATGACCAGTGAGGTTGATATAAGGTTCAGAATAACTCATTAACGTTGAATTTTCCCCGTAGGAGGGTTAGCGCCATCGGTGCACCTCATGCGATGCACTGTAGGCATTACTTAAGGCTCTTTGCAGCGTGCCTTCGGCCCCTCTCGTTCCTTTTACTGTACCTCCTTTGATATTCTCTTTCTTCCGTCTTAATTTCCACCCTCTCCCAACAATTGATTCATAGTGTAACTGCGAGGGTTTCCTGTTCAGCCTTTTCAACTTTTACTGTCAATTTCCGTTTCAGCGGTGAATGACCTCATAGGTCCCAGTGCTTGGCCTAAATTCTGTATTCAATTCAATGTTGAATTTTGAGATCTGACCTTGAAAATGAATTACCTCAAGCAGAGGGGGTTTATCTGAACGTCAACTGGACCTCAAACTTATCGAAACCGTTAAGGGAACTACCATAAAAAATAACATCCTTTATAACATCCTTTATTTGATATAATCACCATCTAATTACCTCATGTTAAGTATTCATCCGAGTATCTTTGTTTTTCTGTATGTTACGAGCAACACTGGGTCACAATGAGGCTTGAGAACAAGTGAAGCAAGTATTAAATAAATAAGCAAGTAAGTCACTTTCAGGGCAAACGTTGGTTGTCCGGAAAGCACCATAAAAAGATTAGATCGGAAGACAAGATTCGGCCTGGTGTCACAAAATACAAGAATTTCGTTAATGAAATCACGTCATCATCATGAAACGAAAACTCGGGTTAAACAAGTGAACGAATGTCTTACATCTCATTGCTGGCATTTGAAAAAAAAAAAATAATATAAATATGAATCGTTAAAAATATATGCTGTTAAAAAATATGTCCACGGCGACAGGATTTAGATTGCAGCAGTCCGACTGACTTGCTAATTAAGCATTTTTCGCTCGTTTATGCTAATTCTTACGCCACGAAAAGTAAAGCCAAAGAAGACGAAAGGAATAAAGAGGCTGCTACGACCTTGATAAGAAAGTTTTTCAAAGTCGTCTTGGATTGGGTTATAGAATTTAGACCAATGGCCAAGCACTGGGACCTATAAGGTCACTCAGCGCTGAAAGGGAAGTTGACGGTAAGAAGGTTGAAAGGTGTAACGGGACAACCTCGCAGTTGCACTGTGAAACCATTGTTAGAAAAGGGTGATAGGTCAGGTGGCAGAAAGAAAATGTGAATAGAGGTACAGCAAAAGGAATGAAAGAGGTTGCAGCTAGGGACCGAAGGGACGCTGCAAGGAACCTTAAGTAATACCTACGGTTAAGTATATCTTAGTTTAACCAGACCACTGAGCTGATTAACAGCTCTCCTAGGGTTGGCCTGAAGGATTAGATTTATTTTACGTGGCTAAGAACCAACTGGTTACCTAGCAACGGGACCTACAGCTTATTGTGGAATCCGAACCACATTATGACGAGAAATGAATTTCTATCACCAGAAATAAATTCCTCTAATTCTTCATTGGCCGCTCGGAGAGTCGAACGCTGAGCCAACAGCGTACAAGCCGAGAGCTCTACCCAGCCCGTCCAATGAAGAAATGCCTACGGTACACCACGTGAGATGCACTGACGGCGCTATCCCCTACGGGACCAAAATCGTCTTGACCAAAGCATAGAACGTGTCACTGAAAATTTTCGCGAGGGAAAGTGTATATGTGTGTGTGTGGCCATTCATGCATATGGAAGTGACGCATATTTCCCGATTTTTCACTGCGCGCTTTTTAAAAACATGTACATATATTAGTGATCGCCATGGCGGCCGTAAACACGCAAAAAAATAAACACTTTCTATGCCTGAGAAGGGAAAACTTGGGAGGGAGCCAAAATATGGAGTTGCTGGTCTGGAAGCTCTTGAAATGCAGCCATGAATATGGTGAGTCACAAGATTTTTAACCTCGGTCACTGCTGTTACCATCGTGTGCGTAGATCTATCAACTCCCTGCAGTTATTTACTGACGGTATTTCTTATTTTCTGTTTACTTTAGTACCTTCCTTCCATTCTTAAACTCTTAGTTCACATTCTTTTAATTTTCTGTTAACTTTAGTACCTTCTTTCCATTCTCAAACTCTTAGTTCGTATCTTTTTCTGTTTATTTAAGTTCCTTCTTTCCATTCTTAAACTCTTAGTTCATATTTGTTATTTTCTGTTTTTTGGTAATTTTTCCCCCTTTTCCGCTCTTAAACTTTTAGTTGGGTGTTCCTTTTGATATGTCTAAGACTCATAGAGTAAATAGAGGAAACTTCATATTCAATTCGAGTAACAAAAAAAATGAGGAAAGCTGAGACGTTGTCCTTCTTCAGTATTTCATCGGTGGTTTATCTGAGGAATTACTTTGTATACATTATAAATGATTTGTCACTCAGTGATGAAGAGTTACTCTGCATGCATTTAAACATACGAATAGGAGTGCGTATACATACATGCATACATTCATACACATATATATGTGAATATGTATGTATGTATGTATGTATATATATATATATATATATATATATATATATATATATATATATATATATATATATATATATATATATATTTGTGCATGTGTATATATATATATATATATATATATATATTTATATATACAGTGCGTTGTTGCATATCCAAATCTCAGAACATTTTGTACATGTGATATATGTACAATGTAGCTGACAATTAAATGAGAGGATTATGTTTCTTTTGGTCTTCAAGCTGCCTAAAACCTAGAGCATTTCAGTTACCCAAAACTAAATGTCCAACTAGCAATATTTTCCTTTATGCTACGCTCCTGCTGCCATTAAGCAGCTTTCCTTAAGAAAGCTCAATAGTTAATCAGTTTTACTGTGATATACGTATATAGTAATCACAATTAAATGTGAGAAGGCCCTTCCCCATATTACAGGAAAAATTTGAAAATGGAATGCCTTCCAAGAAGCTCGTCTGATATCTTATATTCTCCAAGAAGACCATTTTTTTCACTTCAGAGGAAAAGGGATGATGAAATAAAATGTTCGAGGGAATTATGTAACTATGCGAAGTCTTCAGGCCATTTCCCGCCATTGGTGTTTCCCACAGGCGTTAGGCAATGTTTTTGCATTACTTATGGAAACCATTTGAGCGCAACAGCCACCAACAACATCTCTACTTAAGCCCCTCAATGTGTTTTTTCTCTTTCTTTTATAATTTGCGCGTAAAATCATTCATTTTCCTTTCTTCGGCCTTAAACTTGACATGAGTGTGGTTTCACTTATACAGAATTAAAGGGTTGCAAGATTTAGTCTACTTGTGCATTGTCAGTGTTCTGATTTTCATATTCATATTTGATTACGGTCATTTTGTTGCAGATAAGAGAGTATTAGATATTAGAAGTTAAGAAGTAGCGACCGGGATTTAGTAGTGAGTTTTTTTTTTTTTTACGGATATAATCATTAAGTCTTTTTTTTTTTTGGGGTGGAATGAGGGGACAAGGAAGAAGCCGAATTTCGTTAATAAACAATACCACTGAATCCCTTTATGCATCTATAGCAGGTGTAACCTCTAACCTCTCCTTTTGGAAACAAGAGACGCAGGAAACTCTAGTTGACTAATACAAACGAGGATCTCTATCACGGAGATAATCGTTCGCCCAATCGACTGGCCAATCGCGAAACCGAAAATTCAGATTATGCCCTCGAACGAAAACTCGCGGGAATGGATTGGACATCGGGCGGTTCACCGTCGATAGCTCTTCTTCTTCTTCCTCCGTCGATATTATAGATTAGTCGCGCCAGTACTTAGGGGTGAGCCAGCGTCGTCGCTGCCTTCGACAACTCTGATCGTTTGAAATCGGTAAAAATAGGCGTCTCCATGTCTCGCCGGACGTATAAAGAGCGCCTGGCAAGAGCTACTGTGACGGCGAGATGTTAAATAATCGCAATAAAATTGATTGGGATTATAGGGTCGGGTAACACCGGGGACTCGGAGGAGTTTAAACGAGACTATGGCGTGAGCAACGGCTATCATTCAGCCACCAGCATGACACATCGCGCGTTTCAAAATGCTTCGTCCTTTCGCGGTTTTACTTTTCGTCCGATCGCGCCGTTCCTTAAACGAAGAACCTGTTCACAGGGCAGCTTATTAGTACACATTATTTTTCGTATAAAACTTATAAATTTAATCGTAATATCAATCGGAATTGATATAATGGAAGAAAGTTGGTTATCAAGTGAACGTAACGTACTGGAAAGCATCGCGCGTTGCGCAGTAATTGCTCCCGGTGATGTACACACACTCACCTATTGAATCACATCGCTGACTGTTCGTTCCCTCTGCCTCTTTCTTTCTCTTCCCCTCTCTCTCTCTTTCACGCACAAACACACGCACGCACACACAGACTCGCACTCATTTCGGTCAACGCAAAGGAGTAGGTGCGACGGCAAGCGGCCATTTTTGTCCATTTCCGTCACGCCTCGGCATTTTCTCGTCCCTGTGTCCATCCCCCTCGTTTTCAGACTTCATAAATCGAGCCCTTGTCTCCCGCCAATCTGGAAATAAGAGGATCTCCGTTCTTGAAATCTATATTTACTCCTATGCACGGTCGTCAAGGGACGATCTTCTTCATAATAATAAGCATTTCTGTTTTATTCCTCGCCTTCTTTGCTAACTTGTTCGCGGAAAAAAATAAACAAAAACAAGGAAAGAAATAAAGAAATACGCGACTAAACAAAAGAGGATCCAGTAGCACTCTGAAGTCAGACGATAATCTGAGTCGTAAAACTAAACCAGACAAGTGAGCGTCGGTGGGTTCGGATTCTTTTTCTCCAGCGATGGTTTATCTCGTCTATTTTTATTGGGTTTGCCGCGATTGTATGTGTTGCTCCCTGCCTAACCCACAAGCCATTGTTTGACATTTTTTTTCTTTTCCTTTTCTTCTTTTAGCTTCTTCTTTTGTTTGAGGGATCGTCTTTTCTTTGCCATTTAAACCTTCGTTTTGGAAACGAGGTATCTTCATTATGTGTTTAACCGCTAGGTTTGGCAAGGAGCTGTTTTCTATACTCCGTTTAATCATTGGATTTTGGTTATTTGTTATATTAAATAGCCCATTTAACCTTTACTTTTGACAATGAGGACTTACTAAACAATGAGGTTTTTTTATAGTGTTGTTCATTCTTAAGACTTAGTGTACACTTACCGAGCTTTCTAGAATGACATTTATTTAACTCTTAATTTCTGCAATGGCTTTTCTTTATGATGTCTTTTATCACTTGCGATGTCAATGTATGTTTTTCCGTAGAAGATTTAACCCGAAATTAAAGCTGTAGCCCAACTTGAGTAAGTCATTTTGCCCTTCCTTTTGACAAAGATCTTTATACCCCACACCGTTGGACTGTGGAACAGCCTCCCAGAGGATGCTGTGCAGTTGGAACTTCAGAAGTTCAACCGAAGATGCAATGTATTACTATCCTAATAATATTCTCCTTGCATTTCAATACATTTTTATCTATTTGTTAATCCATTAATGTTTTTTCTCTTTTTCATAAGTGAGTGGGGTCTCTTCTTTCTGTAAATCTTTATCGCCTCTTACTTCTTCCTAATGAACACCATATTCACTGGAAGCTTGAATTTCAAGTCAGTGGCCCCTTTAGTGGGCTTGTTTCGTATGTATAGGTTTCATCTTCTGAATAATTTATTAATACTAATCATAATATGGCGTTTATCTTTTTCCTCGTTTTTGACAATATGCTGTCTTCAGAATGACTTTCGACTTTCAGTTCTGTAATGAGTTTTCTTCTAGAAAATACATATCCTTTTTCCTTATTTACGATCGAGATACACTATTTTCACTAGCGTTTAGTCAAATATAAAGTTGTCTATGACTTATTCTCAAGGTTTTGATATAGAGAAGCTTATTTTCTATGCAAACATCCTACAGATAAACAGAATGAAAAATGTTCATATATGTGTTATATATATATATATATATATATATATATATATATATATATATATATATATATATATATATATATATATATATTATATATACATATATATATAGATTTATATATATACATAATTAAATATATATAAATATATATTTATACATACATATATACACATACACACACACACATATAAACACATATATATATATATATACATAAATATATATATATATATATATATATATATGTATATATGCAAACACAAACATGTGTATATATATATATATATATGCCATTAAGTTCCGTTGGAACTGCTTGTGCATTCGTTGACCTAAATGGTGAATCATGTACTTGATAGTTAGTTCAGTGAAGTGGGTCTAGCCGAGATGGAGAAGAGCGTAGGGCTAGCACTCTAATCACAAAACGGGAATCGTAAGGGGAAAATTAAGTTTGATTAAAAAACATATAAATAGTGTGAGAGCGCGCGACAGAACCCCTTACACGTATGTTACTGGTGGCATACGAACGATAAATAAAAAAAAGCCGTTTTATTCTTTTTATTGTTTTTATACTTTACCGTCATACATCCACATTTGATCTGCCATTTTCACGAGTTAATGTCAGAGATGAACAAGTTAAAAATGCGTCGAAGTTTCTTCGGCGCAATCGAGTTTTCTGTACAGCAGCGACAACGTATAACCAAGGCCACCGAAAATATATCTATCTTTCGTTGGTCTCGGTATAATGCTGTATGAGCCGCGGCCTATGAAACTTTAACCACGATCCAGTGGTGGACTGTCCTATATCGCTGTCAGATGCACGATTATGGCTAACTTTAACCGTAAATAAAATAAAAACTACTGAGGCTAGAGAGCTGCAATTTGGTATGTTTGATGTATGGAGCGTGGATGATTAAGATACTAATTTGCAGCCCTCTAGCCTCAGTAGTTTTTAAGATCTGAGGGCGAACAGAATAAAGTGCGGATGGACAGACAAAGCCGGCACAATAGTTGTCTTTTATAGAAAACTAATAAAAATCTAGATCCGTCAGGATTATAATACCGTATCAAACTGATCAATTGGGCAGCTGCTCTCTCATCAGGTGTTCTGGGAATAGCAATAATAAGGAATAAGGGTATTTCAGTAAACATGTGATATATCCAATGTTTAGGCAAACTGCTGTTATATTAAGCTCATCTGCTGGAGAACTGTTATTGCAAATGTTCCAGTTAATATCAGTTGTTCAAATGCTCAAGTGAATGGGGTTATGTCAAATTTTCTGATGAAAGTTTATTTCAAATGTTTTTGTGAACAGTAATTATAACATAATTAATATTCTGATGAACTGCGATTATACCAAATTTTCTGGTGAAAAGCAGTTAAACCAGACTTCTTTTTTTATGGCAGGCAGAGCAAATGTTCTGGGAAATAACAGTTATGTCAAATATTCGTTTGGATAATGTTCATATCAATTGTTTCTGTGAATACCGGTTATATAAATTGCTCTGGTGAATGGCTGATATACCACATATTCTGTCGAATAGCAATTATATAACATGTTTTTGGCGTATAGCAGATATGTCAGATGTTTAAGTGAACAGTGGTTGTATTGATTGTGGTGTTTTGGTGCATAGCAGATAATTCACGTATTTTGATGAAAATAGTTGACTGTGGAACAGCCTCCCATAAGATGTCGTGCAGTTGGAACTTCATAAGTTCCTTGCATTTTAATACATTTTTATCTGTTTATTAATTTATCACTTATTATTTACTTTTTTTAATAAGTGAGATCTCTTCTTTCTGTATTTCCTCTTACCTCCTCTTACTTCTTCCTAATAAACATCATACTCTTTGGAAGCTTGAATTTCAAGTCAATGGCCCCTTTGGGCTTGTTCCATATGAATGAGCTTCATCTACTGAATAATAATAATAATAATAATAATAATAATAATAATAATAATAATAATAATAATAATAATAATAATAATAATAATAATAATAATACCAAGCGTTTTGGTGAATAGCAAAGATATCAGAATTGAATGAATTGGTGAATGGCAAATATAACAAAATCTAATGTACTGGTGAATGGCCGAATGGCAAATACATAAAAATTTAATGTGTTGGTGAATAGCAGTTGTATCAACTGGTCTGGTGAATAGCAAATTATCCCTGTAAAATTATATTATTTCCCATTTTCTTATCGACTGAACATCTCAGTAATTCTCGCCATTGCTTTTAAAGGCATTGCATTATGACGCAATAAGTTTTTTAAAAGAACGGTTATTAATAAGTAAACTAAAGATTTCGAAATTTACAGATGGGTCGATGAATAATAATAATAATAATAATAATAATAATAATAATAATAATAATAATAATAATAATAAATTTATAGACAGACAGCGAGGAAGACGAAATAAACAAAACGTTGACAATAAAATCGAAAATTGATAGGTAGGGCGATGAAAAGTTAGAATGATATAAAAATAATAGTAATAATTAAAATACGCAATTACACAGAGAACCATCTAAAATCTATTGATCGTATGATACATGATTTAAAACTAGAAGTAAACACAAGTCCTAATGAAATGGAGATAAAAGAAATTAAAACATTTTAAAATATATGTTAATACAATTATGCCCATGTTAAAGCAATTATGCCTACGCGCGTTGAAATGCAGATATGGCATTCCTCCACCAGTTATCGTGAATTAAAGATTCTCTGGTGGAATAGAGGAGTTAGGAGAAAGAAAGGGGAATAAGAAAATAGCATTCATCGGCGTTATTGGGAGTAGCAGCAGCGATGATGGCTGGCCAAGCTCACCGGAGATTAATTGGCTTGTCCTGCTCAGGTGTGCTAATGGCTGGCTGCCCCTCTCTGCAAGAGGAGTAGGAGGGGGGAGGAGGAGGGAGGAGGTTGAGGGAGGATAAAGGGGAATGAGGTAAGGGAAGCACCAGCCCCTCATAACACACACATACACACACACACATAAATACACATACACATGCACAAACACGCTACTCTAGGGGGAGGTGGTTGAGGGAGGAAAGAGGAGAGAGGAGGTTGAGGGATAGGGAGAGTTAGGATAAAGGGGAATGAGGTAAGGGAAACACCAGCCCCTCAAACACACACACAAACACACACAAACACTCACATACACAAACGCACACTCTACCCCAGGGATGGGGTTATAGCAGGTGAGGAAAAGATGGAGGTGGTGTTTGTGGGGGGGTGGGAGGGGGGGAAATGAATGATTGGGGCGGAGTTTGTTTCTTGATTATGGAGGAAGTTGGGAGGGGAATGAAAAAGAGAGACAAAAAGACGTGATAAAGGTAGAGAGAAGAAGAGGAGAAAAAAGATAGAAGAGGGAATGCGAAAGAGAATGGTGTGAATATCACTGCCTTGACTGTGTTTGCTTTTTGGCTTATGTAGGAAGACTGGCGATTGATAAAAGGGAAAATAAAAGAATCGATAAACTGGATGAAACATAAAGAAAACAAAAGGAAAGATGAGAAAGGATTCTGGACAAAAATAGAAAGAACAGGAAAGAGAAAAACTAGAAATTCAAAATGAGAAAGAACAGGAAAATGAAACAAACAAGAGTAAGTATGTGTTTAAGGTGGAAGATTAAAGAAAGATTGAAATTCCCGATAAAAAATACATGAACTTCTTTCTATATTTTCTTTTGTTTATCCAGTTGTCTGAAATAGCATTCAGAAAAAAAATAGCCAACATATCTCTATGTCGCAGAATACATACATAAATCACACACACATACGCATATGAATATACATATATATACATATATATGTGTGTGTATATAAATATGAATATATATATATATATATATATATATATATATATATAATATATATTATATATATATATATATATATATATACATGCATCTATATATACATATATATATATGTGTATATATATTTATATATATATGTGTGTGTGCGTGTGTGTGTGTGAGAGAGAGTGAGAGAGAGAGAGAGAGAGAGAATGTGCGTGTTATTCACAAGCGATCGACACTATTAAAGTTGACATACTAGGACGTTAAAGGTGAACGCACACACTCACGTATATAAGAGATATCTCTATTATATCTCTCTCTCTCTCTCTCTCTCTCTCTCTCTCTCTCTCTCTCTCTCTCTCTCTCTCTCTCTCTTTCCTGTTGTTGACATTAGACAGATACTATGAATCTGACTTCCATTTTTAAGTTACTTTTATAGTGAAATTTTTGAATTTTATTTTGTTTCTTTACATTAATTTAGTTTTTGCTTTCTCAAAAAGACAAATCAATATCAATCAATAATAAAGATAATATTAGTCAGGATGACGATGGCATTAAAAGTACCTGAGGTACCGCCAATCAATAATAATATCAATTATTATTATTATTATTATTATTATTATTATTATTATTATTATTATTATTATTAAAAATACTCTTAGTAGCATGAGTCTTAAAATGGAGAAACATATGTATATGTGTATATATTTAAGGATAAATCTGTCCAGTGAGCTTTCGGGAATCTATTCGATTCCAGTTTGAAAAGGGGAATCGAACAGATTCCCGAAAGCTCTCTGTACACATTCTTTTTAAATGTGTACATATACATAACGGTGGATTTGTTTCTCCATTATTATTATTATTATTATTATTATTATTATTATTATTATTATTATTATTATTATTATTAAAAATACGCATAGTAGCATGAGTCTTAAAATGGAGAAACAAATGTATATGTGTGTATATATGTAAGGATAAATCTGTAAAGACAGCTTTCGGGAATCTGTTCGATTCCCATTTGAAAATGGGAATCGAACAGATTCCCAAAAGCGCTCTGGACCGATTTATTTTTAAATACATGTACATATACATAACTGTGGATTTGTTTCTCCATTATTATTATTATTATTATTATTATTATTATTATTATTATTATTATTATTATTATTATTATTATTATTATTCTGAATTCCAGAGCACTCGGAACAAATACGCATTTTTCCAGAGCGAGCGGAGTAACGCATTTACAATAAATCAAACGAGAAGTTCTTCCAGTTCGTCTCTCCTCCCGCGGGCGTTAATATACGACCGCACTTCCGTCCGCCCATGTGATACGAAAATGAACGCCCGAATTTCTCTGCAATGAATCGAGAATGGAGACGGGGGAAATTTATCGCCTTTCTTTTCCTCTGTTTCGAGTTTTTTTTTATGAGATTGATGTTCGTGGCTATATATATATATATATATATATATATATATATATATATATATATATATATATATATATATATATATATATATATATATATATATATATATATATATATATATATATATATAAATATATGTGTGTGTGTGTGCGTGTGTGTGTATAATTATATATATACATATATGTTTTTATAGGCCTTATCTTATAAAATTATGTACAATAAATTTAGATTGGAGAAAATGAGAAGTGTAATTTATTTAATTCATTTTCTCTTGTTCCAATTTTCTAATTATGAAATGTTTCATAATGAAATCGATGTGTGTGGACATTCGGCACATTAACTGTCGTTTTTTATGCTTTCACAATACCTTTGGACTTTACGAAGATTAAAAAATGACGGTCTGCGTAAAAATTTGTAAAAAACATTCTCAGATTCCTGATATTTTGAAATCCAATAGAGAATGAAGAGGAAAGTGTTTATTGCAATTTCTTCAATTTCTCATTTTCTACATTATAATAATAAGCGGTTCTAAGTGATAGTGTTGTTTAGTATATAATTTATATATATATATATATATATATATATATATATATATATATATATATATATATATATATAATATATATATATATTGTATATATATATATATATATGTATATATATATATATATATATATATATATATATATATATATATATATATATATATATATATGGTTTTTGTACTCGAATATCGGAACGAATTTATAGGTATTAATAAGATTTGACCGATGAATGCAAAAAGGGAGAGAAAACTGATTGAACTTTCGTTCCTTTGTCCTATTCTGTTGTATGATAAACTAATAGTGTAACTGTAAGGATTTTTTTTTCAAATGTACAGGTTTATATAAACAGATAATTGAGAGAGGGAAAAATATTGTACTTCTGTTTTTTAGTTTTCTGAAAACAAAACTAATGTGCCGGCTTCGTCTGTCCGTCATCAAACTTTTTCTGTCCACCCTCACATCTTAAAAACTACTGAGCCTAGGGGGCTGCAAATTGGTGTGTCGATCATCCACTCTCCAGTCATCAAACATACCAAATTGCAGCCCTCTAGACCCATTAGTTTTTTTTTTTTATTTAAGGTTAAAGTTAATCATAATCGTGCGTCTGGCAACGATATAGGCCAGGCCACCACCGGGCCGTGGTTAAAATTTCATGGGACGTGGCTCATACTGCATTATTCCGAGACCATCGAAAGATAGATCTATTTTCGGTGGCCTTGATTATACAATGTACAGAAAATTCGACTGCGCCGAAGAAACTTCGGCTCATTTTTTACGTGTTTTCTATTTTCGTTGAATACAACAGGAAACTAGATCTTAAATGGGATGTTGCCTTTTATGGTTGTAAATATTCTTTATCCAGTGAATTATAGTTTCGCCAAATGAATGCAAAACATTGAGCCCATACATAGCAATAATATATTTTTTTATATAATAAAAGTCCTGCATACGTGAAATGGGAAATTTTAATGAGAAAAGTTTTTTAGCTCTTTACAAAACAGTAAATTTAATAAAAGCAATTTATGTTAGTTTAAATACTTCGCCATGGTTTTTTTTTATGAATTTTACCTATTTACTGAATAAAAAATTTGCATTGTAAATAACTTTAAGATTTGATAGGCTCGATAGCTTTCTGGAATACTCTTATTATTTATTCATTTATTTTTTATATTTATTGATTGAAAAACCATACAATTAAATGCTAAAGGGTTTTGTGATTAACCAGAGTAAATACTTAATTTGTTAAAACACATTATTCAAACATAATAAACGTAAGAGATTTTACTAATTATATATTTTCAATTAATGTTTAAATGTAATTTGCAATTATGTATTTAGGTGTTAAATAAGGAAAAAAATTAAATAGAGCAACGACGCTGTTAAAAGATTGGTTGATTTACAATGTTACTTAAAATTTCAAAAAATATCCTAATGATAAATAAAACCTAAGTCTTCATAAAATTAAGGAAATTCTATAGTTCTTTTCACGTGTTTGATGCTTCATTTGATTAATTTTTTGATTCGTTAATTTTGAAATATTAATAATTTTGACCATTCACTTTTGTTCGTGATTCATTATTAGATTATATTATTATAGATATGTTTATGATATATAAAAGATTAAAATTTAGAAAATCTCACGAAATAGTTTTTGCTTTTGAAAGCATAGACTACAGACTATTCAATATATATAATATACATAATAATATTAGTACTTCAAAATTAATTAAATAAAAAATTAAATAAAGCATCAAACACGTGAAACGAAATATATAATTTTCTTAATCTTATGAAGACGTTTTATTTATACTTCACATTTCATACGAGCAATTAGAATTGCTCGTGTGAAATGTGAAGTATAATGTCCGTAGAGTTACAGGCGTCAACCTTACCGTGAGCATGGGCAGATTTTAATTCGTAAAAAGACTAAGACTTTATTAGTGAAAAAATAAACAAGAATGACGTACGCAGGCAAAAGTATAGTTACGGATGCATCCAAAATAAATGTATTTATTAAAGAGAATTTCGGTGATAAACAAAATAAGAAGTCATCAGTTTTCTTCTCATGACAAAATAGCAAAATATTACATGTATGTATGTATATATATATATATATATATATATATATATATATATATATATATATATATATATATATATAGTATATATATATATATATATATATATATATATATATATATATATATATATATATATATATATATATATATATATCCATCCGGTCGCCGTGATAAATTTTTTCGTTTCAATTCCTGTAGTATTTTCATCCTTACGTACTAACAAACAGTTCAGAAGATTCTTCTTCTTCTTCTTCTTCTTCTTCTTCTTCTTCTTCTTCTTCTTCTTCTTATTATTATTATTATTATTATTATTATTATTATTATTATTATTATTATTATTATTGGTAGTGAAACTAGTAACAGTAGTAGTAATGATAGTACTTGAAAAATGTCCAGAGAAAAAAATATGCATTCGAAGACCAACAAAATTTTCTCAGCATTTCAGAAACCAAAGTAATTTTCTGCTTAAATTTAATGGCTATTTTCCTTGATTCTAATCTTTCTTTCGTTTTTAAAACTTATCGTTCTGTGCAGTTTATGGTTTCCTCTTGTGGTTCTCACTTTTGCTTACTTTTAATTGTATCCAAAGCGTTGCTTAGTTTTTTTATCTCTCTCTATCTATGTGTGTGTGTGTGCACGCGCGCGTGTCCATTAATGTATGCATAACTAATACTGAATACGTATATAACCCTAAAGAGCAACTATTTTCTAAATTTTTCTTGATCTATGATCTAGCGTAAATGACAATAATATATCATTACAAACAAAAAATAACATACACTTGTACGTGTACAAATACATTCTCATATATGTATATATAAATATATATTCTATATATATATATATATATATATATATATATATATATATATATATATATATATATATATATACATACATTTATATATCATGTATATATATATATATATATATATATATATATATATATATATATATATATATACATATATATATTATATATATGATTTTACTATATATATTATATATTATAGTAATGGTGTTCCGTATCAAAGATATATACGTGCGGCAAGTTAATACCTCTCAGCCATACACCCTCGTCCGCGGACATCATCAAAGGAATAAAAAAAAATAAAAAAAAACTTTTAGGAAAACAACCACGGCTGGCCGAGTCAAACAGGGCGTAAACATGAGCTGGCGTCGAGGAAATACACAATTACGAAGGAAAACCTAACGAAGAAATGTCGAAATGTTCACCAGAGAGAGAAGTTCTTTTTTGCAAAATGTCCGAAATGCTTGCCATCTTCAGGACCGCCCGCGGCCTCCAGGCCAAACATTTTGTCATCCATTTTGGTGGCCTTAAAGGGGAGAGACCAAACACTCCATGCTGAGAGGAGGAGGAGGAGGAGGAGGAGGTGGAGGAGGAGGCGTGCTCCCCAGCTGGGGGGGAGGAGGAATAGGAGGGGAGAGAAAGAGGAGGAGGGGACGGTGAGGATAAGACTGAGGGTAACTGTAGGGGGAAGACGGGAGAGAGAGAGAGAGAGAGAGAGAGAGAGAGAGAGAGAGAGAGAGAGAGAGAGAGAGAGAGAGATTGAAGTGTAAGAATTAAACCATATGCAGTGTGTGTGTGTGTGTGAGAGAGAGAGAGAGGACTTTAGTAAGAATTAAGCCACTGTATATGACTGGAGAGAGAGAGAGAGAGAGAGAGAGAGAGAGAGAGAGAGAGAGAGAGAGAGAGAGAGAGAGAGAGAGAGAGAGAGGTGTAAGAATTAAACCATATATAATGTATGTCTGTGTGTGTGTGTATAGAGAGAGAACAAAAATTAAGCCACTGTATTGACTGAGAGGCGGGGAGAGAGAGAGAGACTAAAGAACAAGTATTAAACCATTTATTAGAGTTAAAAGAGAGAGACAGAAAAACACAAAACAAAAACGAAGCCATTCATTACAAATTTGGAACCAAACACATTAACAAATGTAAGAACGTATAAAAAATACGCTCTGTTGGAGAACGTATATTAGTACTTTATATTCGCGAACGTACAATAGTTACTCTGTTTAAGAACGTATATTTAAAACGCAAATAGAAACTCTTCTCAAAAACGTATAATTGTTAATACTCACTGTTCGAAAACGTATAATTACTAATACTCTGCGCCCGAAAACGCATAATTATTAATACTCACCGTTCGAGAACGTATAATTATTAATAATCTCTTCTCTAAAACGTATAATTATCAATACTCACTATTCGAGAACGTATAATTATTAATACTTACTATTCGAAAACGTTTTAATTATTAATACTCTCTGCTCGAAAACGTATAATTATTAATACTCTGCACGAAAAACGTATGATTATTAGTATTCTCTGCTCGAAAACGTATAATTATTAATACTCTCTGCTCGAAAACGTATACTTATTAATACTCTCTGGTCGAAATCGTATACTTATTAATACTCTCTGCTGGAAAACGTATAATTGTTAATACTCTCTGCTCGAAAACGTATACTTATTAATACTCTCTGCTCGAAAACGTATACTTATTAATACTCTCTGCTCGAAAACGTATAATTATCAATACTCACCGTTCGAGAACGCACATCACTACTCTCTCCTGAAGAAAGTATATTAATACTCTCGGTTCGAGAGGAGACAGGGGGAGTGTGTTTGGAGATGGTGGAGGGTGTGGGGGGGGGGCGGGAACTGTGGGAGAGATGATTAAAAGTGAGGGGGAGAAACTACCCTAGGGGAGGGATAGGGGGAGAGGGGAAGGGGTAGAGGATAAGAAGCTTCTGAGAATGAGATAGAGGGATCCGAAGTGGATGAGAGGAAAGAATTCGGGACGGGTTTCTTCAAGGAAATATTATTATTATTATTATTATTATTATTATTATTATTATTATTATTATTATTATTATTAGTGGGATCTGGGGTATATATGAAATGCTACAGCGGAGGTTCCTTAAAAGACATATTATTATTATTATTATTATTATTATTATTATTATTATTATTATTATTATTATTATTATTATTATTATTATTATTATTATTATAAGGATGATGATAATAAAGATGATGAAGACTGTTTAATAGCGCAGAGAGTTACTGAAAGAATTAAACATTATTATTATTATTATTATTATTATTATTATTATTATTATTATTATTATTATTATTATTATTATTATTGGGGTCTGAGGTGAATATAAATTATTGCTGAGAAAGTTTCTTAGAAGAAATAATTTATTATTATTATTATTATTATTATTATTATTATTATTATTATTATTATTATTATTATTATTATTATCATTATTGGGTGTCTGAGATGAATATAAATTACTGGTGACGAAGGGGCATTGAAGAAATAAATTATTATTATTATTATTATTATTATTATTATTATTATTATTATTATTATTATTATTATTATTATTATTAACGTCGTTGTTGTCAGAATGGAACTGAGATCATTTAAGGTGGGTGAGAAACAATACCAGAGAATCTGATGAAGGAAATGATAGAAAATATTATATTTACTATTATCATTATTGTTACGTTTTATTAAGTTTTTTATTAGAATGAAACGAGACGAGTGGACACACGTTTGTTAAGTTAGCTTTGCAGATGATTAAAAATCCTCTCAAGTGAAAGTTAAGAAGGATATAAGCGTTAGTAGAAGTGACAGCTACGTCTGTTTACTTACGTAAAAATAATACGATAGACTATTTAAAAAAAATAATGACTCTTGGACAAAACGTTATAAATTTAGTGCTTGAATCAGTTACCTTTAGGATATTTCGCGACAGAGAGAGAGAGAGAGAGAGAGAGAGAGAGAGAGAGAGAGAGAGAGAGAGAGAGAGAGAGAGAGAGACTCAAGTTACCAGTAGAAGATAATGAAAATAGCTCTGAACTGGCTAAATATCATAAATGGCCAATCATATGTCAGAAGATTATGCGTAACCAAAAATCGGTTTTTTACGTCAACATGGGGCATAATATTGTTTCTCATTCTCTGTTGCTTATAATTATTTATGGTGCTTAAATTGTAGTGTAGTGTCATTCAAGGTATAAATGAAAAGATATACATACGTATACACATATATATATATATATATATATATATATGTATGTAATATATATAAACATATATATATATATATATATATATATATATATATATATATATATATAAATATATATATATACAGTAGATATGTATGCGCGCCTATAAGAGTGTCTCTCACTATAATCTAGCAATGTTCTATGCAATTGAAAAAGGCCCATACAAACCGTGTTTACGCGAAAAATCCGTACATTTCGAATAACAAACATCTGTATTCCCGATAACCGGGGATCAGGAATACAGAAAGTTTGCAATTCGAAATATATCGTTTTCTTTGTGGACCTTTTAACTTCAAATATATATATATATATATATATAGTGTTTTTATATATATTTTATATATATATATATATATATATATATATATATACATATATATATACATATATATATATACATATATATATATATATATATATAAACATATATGTGTGTGTGTGTGTTTGTGTGTGTATGGCCGCATGTGTGATTGTGTGATTACACTACCAAGATACATAGCCACAACTATTTAGGAATATGAGTAAGTGGGGAAGATGATCGCCATACCTTTAAGAATGCCTCTAATTCTATATTTTCTAATGACCAGTTTAATCATTACACATTGCAGACTTTCGCTCTATTTATGCATGCGTATGCATGTACTCTTTATCATTCTTAAAATCAGGAACCATTGCCTCACTGAATTCCTTAAGCCTAAACGGAGAATCAAAAAGAAAAATATGATAAAATCAGACGAGGAAGTGTCATATAAAAATTCGTCCTTGCAAGTTTTCTCGTTCAAAGAAGGTCGAGGAAATTGCTTCCCAAACCTGGAGCCAAAAACTTTCTCAACTAAGAGAAAGGCTCCAGTGCCTTCCTATCCTCTCAATGTTCACGAAGATGATAATCCAGCGGTTGTTATCGAAACTGGTCAAGAGTGAGATATATACGGTGAAAGAATGTTTCATATCTGATAAAAAAAGGAATGTTCTCCAATGAGTTATTTACAAGAAGAAGAAAGAAAGGCAATAAGGCTTGATTTTAGTCATCAGAAACACGAAGGTTCTTAAGGCTAAATCAAATCTGTGAGAGAGAGAGAGAGAGAGAGAGAGAGAGAGAGAGAGAGAGAGAGAGAGAGAGAGATATTTTTAGGGGATCGCTTAAATTTCTAGGGACTCTTAAAAACATTAGTTTCTTTCAAAACTTATTCTGATTAATAAAAATGAAACGGAATGTTTACTACGTGAAATAATGATTTTGTTTATAAATTTGTAGAAAAATATCATAAACGCCTGCATTTAAAAAATCGTCGATTGTCATTTGAAAATACTGAAGAACTGAGTCAAGAAGTATCGCAATATAGAAAGGAATAAACACACGTGCAGATCAACACATACAAATTAATAAACAAGTAAAAAATGCGCCGAAATTTCTTCGGCGCAATCGAATTTTCTGTACAGCTGCTACAGCGTATAATGAAGGCAAGCGAAAAAGATGTATCTTTCGGTGGTCTTGGTATAATGCTGTATTAGTCGCGGCCCATGAAACTTTAACCATGGCCTGGTGGTGGCCTATCCTATCTAGTTGCCAGATGCACGATTATAGCTAACTTCAACCTTAAATAAAATAAAAACTACTGGGCCTAGAGGGCTGCAATTTGGTATTTTGATGATTGGAGGGTGGACGATCAACATACTAAATTCCAACCTCCTAGCTTTAGTAATTTTTAAGATCTGATGGTAGACAGAAAAAGTGCGGACAGAATAAAGTGCGGACGGACAGACAGAGCCGGCACAATAATTTTCTTTTGCAGAAAACTAGAATGAAACTAGAATTAGATATAAAATAAGACGAAACACCAAAGCCATCATAAATACTACTGCCATATGCAACGAAAAATCCCTCCTATTTGTCGATCTACGTTCATAAGAACTTTAGGACCCAGAAGCCTTTCTAGTGGTTAACTCTAAGAGCCAATCTTTTCCTTCTTCTTCTACTTCTTCTTCTCCATATCTTCCTATTCCCAACCATCTTCCTCCTCCAGTTCTTCTCCTCGTCCTTACAAAGTCAGAAATTGCTCCGGAAGTTGACTCTTAAAAGTTAATATTCCTTTCTCTTACTTCTTACAAAGCCAGAAACTTCTTCAGAAGCTGACTTTAAAAGCCAGTCTTTCTCTTATATTTCTCTTTCTTCTCTTCTGTATCCTCCCTTTTCCTATCTCTATTCTCTCTTTCCTTCCTTCTTTCATTCCCTTCCTCCCTGCTCAATCCTTACAAAGTTAGAAACTCCTCCAGAAGTTGACTCTGAAAGCCAATTTTCTCACTTCCTCCAATTCCACTCCTTCCCCTTCTACGTATTCCCGTTCCTCGACCTCCTCCCTGCTCCTCCACCTCCTCTACCTCTGTCTCCTCCTCCACCTCCACCTCCTCCTCCTCCTCCTCCTTCCCCTCCACCACCACCACCACCTCCTCCTCCTCCGGAAACCCTCTACAAGTGCCGCGTGAGAATGACAATGGCACAAGCGTCGGTCAATAAAAGAGTGGGAGACTCACAGCCCCTACGCGGTTATGAAAACATTGTGCTTTATTGCCCTGCGTCCCCCTACCGCCTCTCGCCCTCGACCCCCAAGGGAGCAGAGGCTAGGGGGGAGAAGGGGAGGGAGGGAGGGAGGGAGGGGGTTAGGCTGACTCAAACGGAGTGAGATGGCAGTGGGTCGGGGAGAGAGAGAGAGAGAGAGAAAGAGAGAAACTGAGGGAAAGAGAGAGAGAGAGAGAGAGAGAGAGAGAGAGAGAGAGAGAAACATTACTCACGGTGGAATGAGAAAATGCTTCTCTTTCCTGGAAGATGAAAGAGGCTCCGGTTATCGTAAGTATTTCTGAATAGGATGACGTAAGCGTTATGCAGGTCTTCACGTCACATTCATTCCAGAGTCACTTTTTTTTTAATTCAACATTGCTCCCATGTTGAAATTAGTTGCTAATCGGATTCAGTAATTTCTTCGTTGCTAAAATCTGTTTTCCTTTTACAGTACAAGTTTTTTAGGGCAGAGTTAGTATCAGCTACTTGTCCTTTTGTTGGAGATATTTATATATTTTATTCTAGGGGACTGGAAATTATCTTCATCTATATATATATATATATATATATATATATATATATATATATATATATATATATATATATATATATATATATATATATATATATATATATATATATATATATATATATATATATATATATATATATATATATATATATATATATATATATATATATATATATATATATATCTTGATAAATAAGATATGTCAAAAATAGATGTAAAAAATGCATTTCTAGCACATTTTTTAAAAGTACGAGCAACCGTCTAAGTAACGATTGATTATATTTCAAGATGTACCTTTTACTTATCCAATTTTTTTTTCTTTTATTTAACGCGAGTGTTAACATAAGCTGAGGTATAGTCTCTATAAGTGCTCCATATTTTTCGAAAATCTTTGTTTTTTTTATTGCATTTTCGCTACGAACATAATTTACGAACAAAATTTCGGATATCTGAAATTAAAATAAATAAGACAAGTAAAATATGCGCCAAAGTTTCTTCGGCGCAACCGAGTTTTCTGTACAGCCAATACAGAGTATAATCAAGGCCACCGAAAATAGATCTGTCTTTCGGTGGTCTCGGTATAATGCTGTATGAGCCGCCGGTCCATGAAAATTTAACCACTGCCTGGTGGTGACCTATCCTATATCGTTGCCAGAAGCACGATTAAGGCTAACTTTAACCTTAAGTAAAATAAAAACTACTGAGGCTAGAGGGCCACAATTTGGTATGCCTGATGATTGGAGGGTAGATGATCAACATACCAATTTGCAGCCCTCTAGCTTCAGTAGTTTTTAAGGTCTGAGGGCGGACAGAAAAAGTGCTGACAGAATAAAGTGCGGACGGACAAAGCCGGCACAATAGTTTTCTTTTACAGAAAACTAAAAATATGTCAGGTCAATAGTACTCATAATTCCTTATGGATGTATTAATTCATTCGTGTATACTTGAATGAAGAATAGAAAAAATTAAATGGAAAAAACTGGTTTCTCTCCCGTTAGCCTTCGTGAAGTCAACACGCTTCATTCGCTGAACACAACGAGAACCCTTAATCTATTCTCCTCCATTCGAACACTAATGGCTGCGCAGCTGAAGGAAGAATTAATCACTTCAGCTTTGTCACTGTGGATTAATTACTGACGTGCTTTGTAACATGACAATAATCGCTTAGACTAGCAACGGAATATTTACCTTCCGGCCTGCCAACGGATTAACACCTGCCTAGCCAAGGGCTTCGCGCACGAACCACTTTATTCAGTGGCATCGTGCTATGAACGTGTGGAGTTAGGTAAAATGCGTACGTATTGTATCCTTCATGTGCACGCAAATATATATATATATATATATATATATATATATATATATATATATATATATATATATATATATATATATATATATATATATATATATATATATATACATATATATATACATGTATGTATATATATATATATATATATATATATATATATATATATATATATATATATATATATATATATAAATGTACATATATGTGCATGTGTGTGTGTGTTTGTGTGCATGTTTCAATACTACATACATATACATACACAAACACAAAACACACACAGACAAACACACACGCACACACACATATATATATATATATATATATATATATATATATATGTGTGTGTGTGTGTGTGTGTGTGTATGTGTAATATCCTTGTACATGAACATCATCTATGGGGTTATACTGTTTATAAACGGACGCATTTAAGTGCAAGTCCGAATGTAAGAACAACAATTAAAACTATAGAGAGGATGCATAATCAATAATCCTAAATTCTGTCCCATCCGCATAACGCATTCTTATTCTCATCTTTAGAACTCCGGTACTCTCTGACAACATTTGTGTTCCTTGCCTCTCAATATAGCTGTAAGAAACAGGTTGCTTATCAACACGCCCACTTCTTGTTTCTGAAGTTGAGGGAAAATAAGGTAGCAAAACATTGACAAGTATAAAATGAGCCGAAGTTTCTACAGCGCATTCGAGTTTCCTGTACAGCATATAATCAAGGCCACTGAAAATAGATCCAGCTTTCGGTGGTTTCGGTATAATGCTGTATGAGCCGCGGCCAATGAAACTTTAACCACGGCCCGGTGGTGGCCTATCCCATATCGTTGCCAGAAGCATGATTATGACTAATTTTAACCTTAAATAAAAAAAAAAAACTACTGAGGCTAGGGGGCTGCAATCTGGTATGTTTGATGATTGGAGGGTGGGTGATCAACATACCAATTTGCAGCTTTCTAGCCCAAGTAGTTTTTAAGATCTGAGGGTGAAAATAAAAAGTGCAGACACAAGAAATTGCGGACGGACAGGCAAAGCCGGCACAATAGTTTTCTTTTCAGAAAACCAAAAAGCATAAGTTAAGTTAAGTATACCTTAGTTTAACCAGACCACTGAGCTGATTAACAGCTCTCCTAGGGCTGGCCCGAATGATTAGACTTATTTTACGTGACTAAGCACCAATTGGTTACCTAGCAACGGGACCTACAGGTTATTGTGGAATCAGAACCACATTATATCGAGAAATGAATTTCAATCACCAGAAATAAATTCCTCTAGTGCTTCACTGGCCGGCCGGAGACTGGAACGCGGGTCCAGCAGAGTGCAAGCCGAGAACTATGCCGACCCGTCCAACGAGGAACTACCAAAAAGTCCCAAACTAATAATGAATGGAAAATAAAGTATGGTCGAATGTTACTGATGTATACCTTGGCAAGGAAAGAGGCAACTTCCTTAACATAACAGTATGCAACAGCGAGTAGAAAAAAAGTTTATCTTAGCCTTCAGTAGCGGCAGAGCTACATAAAGGTCAATTAAATGCATTTCTGATGTTTTACCACAGAAGTAGAGGTGCCTTGCAAATCCTATGAGGTCTGGAGCTTCCGAAGTTCCGGTTGTTTTTTTTTATCTAATTATCTCAAATAGAGCAGACTTAAGTAGCTCCGTAAAATCAAAATGAAGAATGTTTTTATATACACACATACAGATTTATATTTATATATATATATATATATATATATATATATATATATATATATATATATATATATATATATATATATATATATATTGTAATAATCACAGTGCTTTCTTAATGTCTCGAATTCTTCACACTGTCTGGATACGCTTGTCACCACAAAGACTTAGATCCAAATTCAAGATTATAGTGTAATTCTGAAGTCTGTAGCAGGATTCGAATCCGCGTTCAAAGTATCAGAACGGGGTCATGTTGCCGGTGTTCCCTAGTCAGGTCGGCAAACTTGACCTAATCCTGATACTCTAGATATGGGTTCGAATCCTGCTGCGGATATCAGAATTACGTCATATTCTTGCATTTGGATCAAAGGCCTGGTAGTGACAATCGTATTCAAAAAGTGTGAAGAATTTGAGAAGATAAGAGGGTACAATTATTACAATTATATATATATACATATACGAGTATATGCTTATAATAAATAAATGTACATGTATACATATATATATATATATATATATATATATATATATATATATATATATATATATATACATATATGTGTGTGTGTGTGTGTGTGTGTGTCTGCGTATGTGTGTAGGTGTTTTGTGTTCGTGTGTGAATAACACAAAGCTTTTTATCAGCGTACACAGAAAGCGACAGCTCGGCGCTTATTTTCATGCTAATCCTTGAGTAAAACAGTCCTTAATATTCTGGTCACAAAAACAACAGCTTATGATCGCGGTTAATTAGCGACCTTGCTGAGTCATGCATTAATGATAATTGTAGGTAATTAGGAATGAAAACTACGAGTAAGCATGGAAACAAAATTACAGGTGATTATGGGAATTACGACTGACTAGCAAAAATCACTAAAACGAATAGTCTGTTATATAACTAAATAACTAAAAAAACAAAAAGATCAGTTAATTAGTAGAGATGAATTCAAATAACTAAAAAGACAAAAAGATCAGTTAATTAGTAGAGATGAATTCAATCTCGATTCCATTTTTGAAAATTACGAATATAGGCTAACCCCCTAATTATGCGCGGCACCGGCGTGTGTGAGAGCGTGTTCAGCCGCAAAAGAACGAACTGAAAACTGTCATAAATAAAGATGCGCCCGATAAGAATGAATAACTCCGGGTCAGCTGATATGGTTTACGAACGGCGCAACTCCGAGGGATGTCCTATCAGATATATAGGCAGTAAAGAGACGGCATCGCCTATAAATAGCTGAGACCCGTAATGAGATACAATTTGGGCGTGCAATGGACGATAGATGTTGCGAAGAATTAAGAGCGCTGATAGCTGATCAAGCGTTATGGAAAGCTGCGAAGCGAGTTTGCCAAGTGGCGCGGTTATTGTTTTCGGCGCAAAACGAAACTGTTTTGTCACCTGGGAATATTTTTGTTATGGCCCCAGAGAAAAATATGCTAGAAACTTAAATATATACTTAGAAATTACTACTGAAAATGAGGTGATCAGGCGTTATGGATAGCTACGAAGCGAATTTGCCAAATGGTGCGGTTATTGTTTTTGGCGCAAAGCGAAACTATTTTGTCACCCGTGGCGCATTTTGATGATTGCTCCCAGACAAAAATATGCTTAAAAACAAACTACTTAAAGATTAACTACTTAAACTAAAGTGTTATAAGCATGTATTTGTTCTTTCTGTCTCTCTCTGAAAGAAAGAAAAGATAAAAAAAAAAAGGAAAACATCGCCAAATAAAAGCCAAGGACAGTGAGGAATACAGCCGCCACTCATTTCTTAAAACGGGAGGGGCCAAGTTGGGTTGTTTAATAAATAACGATGTATTCAGCGATAATTCCTTTATCAATCGCATCAAATTTAGTAAACGCAGACTCCCATTAGAATCGGCAATCTCAAACGAGTGACAAAAACAAGAATTTGATACTATAAAGCATGATTTAAGTTACGTTTTAATGAAGCCAGTTCTCCGTCGCAGCCGGGCGAGGATTTCCACCCAACGCGCACCTGACCTAATGACCATTTTACCTTCCTCTGCGAATGGCCGTTTTCGGCAACGCCGATTTCAATACCGCTCTTATTTTATGGGCGTATAGAGTCCATTCTTCGTTGCACCATGCAACACTATCCCAGTGGATCGCGGGAGGAGATTATTAGCCCAATGCAAGGGAGATATAGAGGTGATTATCAGATAGCGTCGAGGTATCCCTACTTTTCCCGACCGGCTCTGTCGAGGGAATTAACGTCCCAGTGGCCATTGTATAGAAGGCCTATAATCCTAAGACACCTCGACGATGTGATCTCGAAGTTAGTGGTGACAGAGGAACATATGGCAGACAACACACCTTCTAGACAGAAGGCTGGATATGAGGTGGATATAAAAAAAATGGATAAAGAATGGATACAGGATGCACATTGGATCGGATAAATGGATAGATATGAGGGGGGGTCTATAACCTTGGTGGATTACCTGCTGGATAGCGATCTGCATTAAAGGATAATCCAGGGAGAGAGAGAGAGAGAGAGAGAGAGAGAGAGAGAGAGAGAGAGAGAGAGAGAGAGAGAGAGAGAGAGAGAGAGAGGAGGAAAGATGTAGAAGCCTTGATTGGCTGCTTTGGAACAGCTGCTTATGAATAAAAGTAATACAGAGACAGAAATGTATGTTGGAATCTGAGGGATAATGACAGGGTTTCGATAAATAAGGAGGTGGAGGATGGTGAAATGGTGACATGGAAAAACATCACTATAAAAAACAAGAAAAAAAAATTGCTGAAGTTTCTTCGGCGCAATCGATTTTCTGTACATCATATTAAGGCCAAGGTCTATGGAGATATGTATCTCTATAGACCTTGAATAAGGCCACCGAAAATAGATCTATCTTTCGGTGGTCTCGGTATAATGCTGTATGAGCCACGGCCCATGAAACTCCCAGCCGGCCGTGGCGGCCTGTGTTGTTGCGTTGCCAGAAGCACGATCATGGCTAACTTTAACCTTAAATAAAATAAAAAAAAAACTACTGAGGCTAGAGGGCTGTAATTTAGTACGTTTGATAATTGGAGGGTGGTTGATCAATATACCAATTTGCAGCCCTCTAGCCTCAGTAGTTTTTAAGATCTGAGGGCGGACAGAAAAAAGTGCTGACGGACAGACAAAGCCGGCACAATAGTTTTCTTTACAGAAAACTAAAAGTAAGCCAAAGAGTCAAACGGTAAAATGAACTACTGGTAAAATCATTGAGGGAAAATGAACCGGGCCTCTTTCAGCGGACTTCGCAAGCAAATAATTGAGATGCTTTCTTTTGGAAGTTAATTACCTTCTTGATTTAGGATGAATGATGACAGACTTGATATCTTGAATATTAAGTATCTTTGTTAGTGGTCTTATTATTTTTCCATTTGATAAGTAGTTGACATCATATAGCCTTGATACGAATCCTTTGTGTTCGTTTCTCTAGGCAAAGTAATAAATTAAAAAATAAATAAAACTAATGAATAAAAAATATAATACTTTAGGTGCTCTTCACCAGCCATCATTTAATACAGTAAAAAAATGTTGATTTATATTTGCCCTGTTCCAGAGACAGTAGATAAATATATGAATCAGCATATGAATGAATATATATTTTCAGCAAATTATCAAAAAGATGTTTTCTCTCTAACACTATTTTGTTTATTACTGACTGGCTGAATGATTTAGTAGTATAGGCTGGCGTCACAATGAGCATGGTTATCGATGCCGGAAATACTTTACGTGCGAATGTAAACTGTAAAAAAAACTGATAAAAACTGTCACCAAATAATATTGATACGACTTATACTAACCTGTAAATACCTCCACAACCATACAGTCATCATACATATTAAACGAATAGGTATGAACCCCACAGGGGGTTAATGCCGTGAGTGCGCATTACGCGGTGCACTGTAGGCACTACTTGAGGTTTTGGAGCGTCCCTTCAGCCCCTAGCTGCAATCGAGGTTTTAGTCTGGCGTGTTCTATAATAATAATAATAATAATATATTATTATTATTATTATTATTATTATTGTTGTTGTTGTTGTTGTTACTTTATGCGTCATACAATGTCCACTCAACTCCAAACACCTATTTTCTTATCATGTTCCCGCCATATCTTGTAACGGCTCGGAATTCACAATTCCAAATCTCACCCGAACAACTTCGGAGCATCTTCCGCCCTCCAAAACAGAGCAACGCTCACGCACGCACGCAAAAAGGAGGGCTTCTTACCTCGCCCATTTATTTAACCAGGGTGTGAAAGTGGGCGTACCTGTGTGCTCACCCAGCCCGCCTAAACCCACATCTCGATTGGATAATTATACCTTTGAGATAATTAATGGGTGGGCGACCCTGCCCAATTTGGCTTCCGGCCTTAACGCAGGGGCTTCTCTCTCTCTCTCTCTCTCTCTCTCTCTCTCTCTCTCTCTCTCTCTCTCTCTCTCTCTCTCGCTTGAGGGACGCCCTTCCCATTCGGCCTCTCATTTTTGGGCCTCCTTCGCCCACGCGGCCCAAAAAGGGTCCTGTTATCAGGCGAATGTTATTAGTTACAACACATGATAATGTTTGGGTACTGTATTGTAATGAGATTTTCCCTTTCCATCTCTGTGTGGTGAGTGTGCATATATATATATATATATATATATATATATATATATATATATATATATATATATATATATATATATGTGTGTGTGTATATACATGTGTGTGTGTGTGTGTGTGTATGTCTATATATATATATATATATATATATATATATATATATATATATATATATATATATATATATATATATATATATATATATATATATATATATATATATATATATATATATATATATATAGTATGTATATATATATATATATATATATATATATATATATATATATATATATTATTACATAGATTTATGTATAAGAATGCATTTATATATACACACCATTAAGCCATTTTCTCTAACAGGTTGCTTCCCTAGAAAAGAAAAAGACAACAATTACAAACCTAAATTGCTGAATCGTGGATGAATCCCCTGTTAATCGCTTCATACTACTACACACACACACACACACACACACACATTGCCATCCGTCCTATATGTTGGATGCACTCTCTTTCTGGATGTTGGGCATCTCCTAATTAGTACCACATTCATCCATTCACTCATCCATATCCTGTAGGTCTTCCTTTACTCCTCCCTCACATCACCTCCGATTTGTATACTCTTTTCTCTGGCATATCGTCTACTATTCTCTCTACAAAACCATACCATTTCGAAGTACTCCAAT
>NC_089761.1:42786772-42794272 GCF_040412425.1 Macrobrachium rosenbergii | reverse complement strand
ACCCTGAAGTATCTTCTCGCATAAGGGTCAAGGTTACAGGGTCGGTTACAAAATGTAGCGAAAGGAAGTTGTCTGAGAGCTTTGCATTGTTCTGAAGGGGAACTCTCACTGTAACTATTTTTACGAGTTACAATGGCTGTCGTTTGGGTTGAATTTGAACTGATTCATGAGGCAAAATGTTATTGACAGTAGAAGTATCATTATCATTGGTGTTAATTATAATGGTACCAATGGTATTAACGGTTCTATTTTCTTTACCAATATTAGCAATGACAGAACAGTCGTTTGGGTTCAATTTGAGATGATTCATGAGGCAAAATGTTATTAACAGTAATAGTATCATTATCAGTGGAATTAGTAGTGGTGATACTGATAATAGTAACGGTTTTATTTTCTTTAATAATATTAGCACAGTACAGCCGTTTGGGTAAATCCGAGCTGATTCATGAGATAATAATATTTTACCTCATGAATCAGCTCGGATTTACCCAAACGACTGGACTGTCATTGCTAATATTATTAAAGAAAATAAAACCATTACTGTTACTAGTACCACCATTACTAATTCCATTGATAATGGTAGTATTAATAATAATAATGACAGTCCAGTCGTTTGGGTGAATCTGAGCTGATTCATGAGGCAAAATATTAGTAATGGTAAAAGTATCATTATCAGTGGTGTTAGTAATGGTGGTACTAGTAGCAGTAACTGTTTTATTTTCTTTAATAACATCTGCAATGACAGTACAGTCGTTTGGGTTAAATTTGAGCTGATTCATGAGGCAAAATGTTAGTAATAGTAATGGTATCATCATCAATGGAATTAGTAATGGTGGTACTAGTAGCAGTAACGGTTTTATTTTCTTTAATCTTCTTCTTCTTCTTTTTCTTCTTATTTAATAACATCTGCAATGACAGTAGTACAGCAGTACTGATTATAGTAGCAGAAGTAGAAACAGAAGTATTTCTGGTCTTATTAGTAAAAGTATTTACATTACGCAAATACTGACATTATCAAAAGAGTGACATCAACCAACGTCTCCATCAGTACACGCAACAGCAGCTTCATCAATTAACAGCCGTGTCCAGTGAAAGTAGCACCAGAAACAGCAACGGCAATAGCAACAGAAATAGTAGCGAAGGAGCAGCGTGTTGATGTTGCTGGCAGGCTGAGGGCACTGGAAGAAGAAGAAGAAGAAGAAGAAGCAGAGGAAGAAGTGGTGGTCGTGGCTGGTCCAGGCTCCGAGAGGTAGTGGAGGGCCCCGGGCTATGGTATGGCACCATGCTGGGTCCCTTCCTGTTCGGCCTTACTCACTCACTCGACACCGACGCTCTCTCTCTCTCTCTCTCTCTCTCTCTCTCTCTCTCTCTCTGTCGATGCCTTTGTTTAACAGTGTCATTACTTACAGTGATTATTCACAATAAGAAATTTTTTTGTTTTGGTCGATTGCATTTCATCATCAACAAACCCCCTCCCCGTCCAAAACTCTCCCCCACCCTCCTCTCTCTCTGTTGTTGCTTTTGTTTGATAGTTTCCTTATTTAAACTAATAATTAAAGAAACATTTTCTTTATTAAATGCTTTCAATTCGTGCTTATTCAGTCTCTCTTTCTCTAGATAGCTTTGGTTAACAATACCGTTAACTGAGTACAGCAATGGATAAAAGTCATGAAAGTTTGATTTACTGTTTATCAGTTCTATTTCTTTGTACTTCTTCTTCTCTCTCTCTCTCTCTCTCTCTCTCTCTCTCTCTCTCTCTCTCTCTCTCTTTTCCTTTGTTCGAACATGACAATGATTAAATAAAATGATTAAAATTACAAAACTTGATCACATATTTTTAATCACCTTCGTGTCCCTGATTCAGTCATTCATTTCCATTTCTTTGTTAGTCTCTTTATCTGTCTCCCTAATAATAATAAATGTTATTACGCTCTCTTTCACTGTTATGGCAAAATGTCTTTTAAGTGGCAGTTTGTTTTGTTTCTATTTTGTTATAATTTCAGTTGATTTTCAAATATACTCGTCAACTAAGTTTTTACCCTTTTCTCGTTCTTTCCCAATATCTATCTATCTATCTGCCTATCTATCTGTCAATCTTTTATTTAAACTTACTTTCTTGTATCATCTACTATCTTAGACTTTCTCTTTCCATAAGGCTTCTAACTTATAACTCTTTCATACTGCTTAACAATTTTCTTCTGAAGTTCCACACTCTTTCCTTTGGATCTTGAATAAAATTCATCAGTATTTTCTATGGACTTATCTATGTATTTATGTGCATATATAAGTGCAAAATATATATATATATATATATATAATATATATATATATATATATATATATATATATATATATATATATATATATATATATATATATATATATATATATATATGTATGTATGTATGTGTGTATATGTAGTTTTTCCAGCACTGTAACATAACCCCCGTGACAACCCCTTCCACAAAATAATCGCAACTCATGATCCACCAAAGAACAGAGCGTACAAAACAAACCATCACATACACCCATACACTGGCATCATTTATGAGTCTCCTTTCGTAGCATCCCCCATAGATTAACCCCCTCCGTCATCCCACCCCAACTACTCCTCGCCTTGTCCCTCACCCCCTCCTCCCTGAAACCCATGGGGCAGTGGCAGACTAAATGGCATTAGTTCACTTCGAACTTCTTTTATTGGGCAAACGCACGTGTCCGACCAGCACGTGGATTTAGTCGTCTGGATTATTAAGTTCGCAATGGAGGCGGGAAGGATAACATGGGATAAAGGGGGAATGTATGAGAGAGAGAGAGAGAGAGAGAGAGAGAGAGAGAGAGAGAGAGAGAGAGAGAGAGAGAGAGAGAGACTGAACCTTGTCAACATATAATATTAGAATGTCGGTCTGAGAGAGAGAGAGAGAGAGAGAGAGAGAGAGAGAGAGAGAGAGAGAGAGAGAGAGAGAGATACTGAACCTTGTCAACACATAATAACAGAATATCAGTGAGAGAGAGAGAGAGAGAGAGAGAGAGAGAGAGAGAGATACTGAACCTTGTCAACACATAATAACAGAATATCAGTGTCAGAGAGAGAAAGAGAGAGAGAGAGAGAGAGAGAGAGAGAGAGAGAGAGAGAGAGAGAGAGAGAGAGAGAGAGATACTGAACCTTGTCAACACATAATAACAGAATATCAGTGTCAGAGAGAGAGAGAGAGAGAGAAAGAAACTGAGCCTTGTCAACATATGATATCAGAATAGCAGTCTCAGAGAGAGAGAGAGACAGAGAGAGAGAGAGAGAGAGAGAGAGAGACTGAGCCTTGTAAACATATAATATCAGAATATCAGTCCCAGAGAGAGAGAGAGAGAGAGAGAGAGAGAGAGAGAGAGAGAGAGAGAGAGAGAGAGAGAGAGAGAGAGAGAGAGAATATGAAAAATCTTTGAAACGAATTAGGATTAGCTGAGTTTTAATTTGGTTTTCAGAGCTGCCCAAGAGCAAGAGCCCGTGCTGGCATAAGGCCAGCTTAAACCAAAAGAAGAGAAGAAGGAACTGGCTTGAACAGGATGGCAATATCTTTCAAAGAGTGCAGTGTTAAATAATAACAGCTGGAAAATATTACAGGAGACAGCAGGGTCTACGCGAGATCATTTTATAGCAAGTAAATAACAGAGCCATTACATTGTTGTAATTTGTCAGACGTTGATAAATTGTCATAATTATGATAAATCATACAGATGTGCGTCAAGGTAAATGATCAGGAAGAAAGAGTAAAGGTCCATTGCAGAAATATTTGGAGAGTAAAAAAGAAATTAAAATGATGAAAATATATTACTGGGCAATATAATTTGTCTGACTGTTAAAAGTAAAATGTCTGAGAGAGACAACAGGAGAATTACTTCTTTTGAGGAAGAAATATTATGGATAGGAATTATAGTTTCCTGGGTACAGAGGATTGGTGTAATAAGTAAGTTTGGGAGAAAATAAATTGGTGTGTAGATGGCTGTGGTCACGGCCCTATATGCGCAAACACGTGCATAGGCATTATAGCTGCGCATCCCGCATGTGGAAAAACATATGCCCCAACTTATACCTGTGGTTGCGTGTATGACTGAGGTATTTACATACAAACAAATACTATTATATATACTAGTATATAAGAAACTACAATTTGCAGAGGTTTAATGGATGAAAGATATTCTTGAATGTTTTCCATTTTATGGGAATGCATCCTACTGTAGACTTTATGTTTTGGACTTGCTCGAAAGATCGCTACAAAGGAGTCACACAAAAGAACCTTTAAGACGAACTGTGAAAACCAGACTAAATCTGATTTCGGTTAACTGACTTTTAAGTCATTATATTTCTGCCAAAGATTAGGAATGAAGGTGGCTGTTTGGTGTTGAAATGTTAAAAAAAAAAACAATATCAAATGAAGAATGCATTAGGAATTGAGGTGGTTGTATGATGTTGAAATATTGAAAAAAAAAACTATTTTAAATCAAGAATGCTAACAAATAACGATAATTCAGTGGGAAATGGATAAAATCCTTATGAAAATTATTTCCGACATGAGTCACTGGTAAGTTCAGACTGAAAGGCCCTTAGGAAAAGAGTTAAATTAAACTTATAAAGATACCACATATCAAATTATAAATAATCCCCTGGAACGACATTCCCAGACATAAAGTTTTTTCATTAAATATGAAAATCCTATATTTTCTTCTGCTTCTCTTGGCCTGGGCTACAAAAGAGTGTGAGGTCAATCGGCTACCTGGCTTCCTAATTCAAAGCAAAAAATTTTAAATTTAAATTTCCTCGCCAACATTACGTGAGAATGAAAAATTTGTTGAACGTATAAAACTCAGCAAAATCACCAGTCAAAATTTTTATTCGTAGACCATTAACAGTCGTATTTGGATGTAATATCAGTTTTATAAAAATATAAATATGATAAAAATATTATCAATGTAAATTTTTATCAAGTAAGAAAATTCAGTCATAATGAGTAAAATAGTTTAACGTCTGCAAGCCAGTTTATTTTGAATTACTCCTATTATTTCAAAATATACTTGTATTTAAGTATAACAGAAAAAAATAATAATAATAATAATAATAATAATAAATAATAATAATAATAATAATAATAATAATAATAATAATGGAAAAATTAATCACTCTATCGCTTTACATCATAGCACTAAAAATTCATATTAACAATAGTGAAGATTAGAGCAAAACAATGAATATGTTGCGGCTTCGAAATATTTAGAAATTTTCAGTCAAGAGGAAAAAATTTTCAACTGAAATAAATATATAAGAAACATACATACTGTAGTACCCTTACCTAGAATTTCAAGCAAAATATTGTGCAACATCAGGAACGATGCATATTTAATTTCTTTATTTTTTTGGCGTAAATCGAAATTAAAATTATTTGCCACTGCAATTTTATCAGGCAACACCGCCGTGAGACATAAATTCCTGATTTTATATTTTTATCTTTATTTCTTATCATGACTACATTTTGCATGGTATGTTTCTATTGGCCAACGGTTGCTTGTGACAGTAAAGAAAAGAATATATCAAGAATATAGCAGTTTAAATACTGTCATTAAAGACAGTTTTATCGTAAGGTCAGCGTAATTAGTTCATTTAAACGGAAACCGAGATGTTGCAAAGGAGAAAATGTCTCAGAATGAGAGGAGAACTGCTGCAATTAAAAAAAAAAACTTTTAATTATTTTTGTCGGTAAATGTAACAGAGGAAGGAAAGAAACAATTCGATATAGCTTCAAGCAGCTGACGGCTAAAGTATGTATTACAAAAGCATTATTTTCTTGCATATTTTAGGTTGCCAAAAATAGCAGTAAACAGAAAATATTAGCAGCAAAATTAAGTTTGCTGAAGTACGTGCACGTTTTGAAAATACCCAAAAATAACTTGCGTTCCCTTAACAAGCATAAAGTTTTTTCATCAAATATGAAAATCCTATATTTTTTCTGCTTCTGGGCTACAAAAGGGTGTGAGGTCAATCGGCTACCTGGCTTCCTAATTCAAAGCGAAAAATTTTAAATCTAAATTTCCTTGCCAACATTGCGTGAGAATGAAAAATTTGAAGACAATGTCGGCGGTAAAACTGAATTTACGCATGTACTTTTAATAGATTTTTATCATTTATTAAATTATTAATTCATTTTATTTTTTTTAATAAGCGAGATCTCTTCTTTCTGTATTTCCCTGTACCTCCTCTTACTTCTTCCTAATGAACACCTTAATATTCTTTGCAAGCTTGAATTTAAAGTCAATGGCTCTTGTTGGCTTGTTCGATATGAATAGGGTTCATCTTTTGAATAATAATAATAATAATAATTAATGTAAGTGCACGTTTAAAATTGTTAACACGAGCATTCGCTTCCCCGATTTTGCTCCAATATAGACAGAACCAAGGTCTAGAGAACAGTATTCTCCAGACCCTGGACTGAAACAAGAATGGCAAAACCGAATTTGCCATATGTACGGGCACCGTATGAAATTACCTTGGTGATTATGCATTTCTCGAAATTACACAACAAAGAATAAAATGAAAGAAAATGCTGACGTCTTGGTGCAAAGTTTGATAGTAGGGAAAAATGCTAGTGGGACACTGACTGAAACAAGCATGATTTTAAAAGAACTTGCGTGTATACCAGTCACAAATAATGGTCAGAAAAACCAAAATGTGACAGTAAGGAAGGGTAGAGATGACAAAATGTTAAAACAAAAGGGTTCTTGAAGGGCAAAGGTTTTACGAAGTGAATCCCCAATATAAAGAGATTTCTCAACATCAAAAAGCGGCAATAATAATAATAATAATAATAATAATAATAATAATAATAATAATAATAATAATAATAATAATAATAATAAACCTTGCAATCGTAATTTCTGTTTAGACAATAACAATAGAAACCATCAACAATAATTCTGTATTATTAACATCATTATGATAATTATTATTATTATTATTATTTTTCTTATTATTATTTTATTATTATTTTTTTATTATTATTTTATAATTATTCATGAATTTTTTCTCGATTTGGTTTCTCTTGTCATTTCGTCTAACAAATACTTTATTTGTTTAAGAAAAATAAGGTAAAATAGATTATTTTGTTTTGAAAACTCGTAAGATTACTATATATATAAATTATAAAAATTTCAATAATAACTAGAAAAGTTTCAGAAGAATAAGAATAAGTGGAAATATTATTATATTATATTATATTATATTATATTATATTATATTATATTATATTATATTATATTATATTATATTATATTATATTAAGTCATTTGACAGTTTAGCATTTCTGTAAATTATGATAATTTCTTTAATAACTATAAAATCAGAAGAAGAAGAATGAGTGGAAATATTATATTATATTATATTATATTATATTATATTATATTATATTATTTGTCATTTTTGGGATTTTCGTAAATTAAAATAATTTCTCTATTAACTAT
>NC_089761.1:42776772-42781772 GCF_040412425.1 Macrobrachium rosenbergii | reverse complement strand
AAAAGTAGAGGGAAAAAAAAAATATTCGCAGCCTGCCGTTGAGCAAGTATAACTGTCCTCAGATGAATCCCGGAGTCAGGAAGGCCTAAAATCTTTCCTTACTCAGGCCGATACCTCGTCCTTCTGGGCCTAACCGTTTAAGCCCACTCTTGCCCCGAGATGAAAAAGAGCCTCGCTTCGCCTGCAAAATCTAAAACCCACATTCCTCCGGCTCGACGTATCAAAACCAACCATTTAGACCTGCGTGGCATAGCCGCTTATGAGCCCCAAATTTGATTAGAGGTCTGGCTGGATGCATAACTTCAAGAGCCCTTCCCCCCCAACCCCTCCCTACCCAACTTTTTTTTTTTTATTCTTCTCTCTTTTTTTATGGGCAGGAGTTAAACAGATCTCTTGGGAACCGTCTGATTCGATCAACCTATACCTGCATTGTTGCAGAGAGAGAGAGAGAGAGAGAGAGAGAGAGAGAGAGAGAGAGAGAGGCTGCTTTATCGCGACCCGAGATATGAAGGAATTCGAGAAAAGAAAATTGAGGGAGAAGTTGCGCTCGTTTTGCAGGACGTTTATAGAATGAATTAATTATCATTCGGGTCGATTTTCTTTTTTTTTTCTTTTTTTTAATCGTCTCGTCTGTTCTAGCATAACTTTTTGAAGGTGTTTTTAAACGCGTCTTAATTACTTTTATTCGGGTAAATGTGAAGGGATGATTTTGTTTTGATGATCAGTCATCTTAGTCTCCTTCTTACCTTCGCATTATAATTAAGATTATAATTATTATCAAGATTCAAAATGTTATCATTAAAATTCAAATCGTGCTAAATATTCATTCAGAAGCAAGAAGCTACTGAGTAGGATAAACAGCAGGGGAAAATGTGAAAAATGGCTAGGAAAATAAATATACAAAATTTAAAACAACAAATATGTAAATTGACTGTGAAATTACAGCCTTTCTTTTTTTGTCTATAAGAACAGACAAACTAATGGCATGCAGATGAATTTATCCAAGTAATTCACCCCAATTTCTTGAATAGGTCATCTAATCTGAATCATTGGAAACTAAACTTAGACAAGAAACAATATGAAAATATATCAGTAACGTAATGATAAACAATCACGATGAGATTTTTGTTCCGTATAGGGATTACAATCAACCAATTTAACCAGTTTTGCAGGCGTTCGTTAAGCTGACTTACCGCTTATAATGAATAAGAATTCAGTGGCAAAAAAAAAAAAATTTTTTCCTATTGTTCGCATGGAAAAATAACTATCATGTCACAGATGAATAATCTCATTGTTCACAAGTGATAAAAGATTATTAATTGCATGAATATGAAAATACAATTACATTCTCATAAGCTTAATTTTTGTCCGAAAGTTTACGAAATACCTGAAAACGCCTAATGAATTCAGAATCAACCACAACTTCGAGAAACATTCAGTTTTACTGCAAGCATTATTTTCAGTTAAGCTATAAGACCACGGCGCGGTAATAAATATTGAGATACATATCATGCGTATGTGGTATATCCTACACATCCTGAATATATATAAATAACGTAAATAGCGGATGTGGACTCATACGTGCGAGCGCGCACAAACACGTACACAATATATATATATATATATATATATATATATATATATATATATATATATATATATATATATATATATATATATATATATTTATATATATATATATATATATATATATATATGATAATACCCCATCCAGGATATTCCCGAGGCAGCGTGAATTTTATATTAAGCGACATTTGTAGCTTCCTGATTGTATATAGATCATAGATCACGGTGTGATAAAAAATATATATATATATATATATATATATATATATATATATATATATATATTATATATATATATATATATATATATATATAATATATACATACATACATACATACGTATACATATATGTATATTTACTTATGTATACATATATGTGTGTGTCTGTGTTTGTGTGTGTTTAAACATGCGCTTGCGCATTTACACTCCAACTAAGCAGTAGTTGACAGAGGCAACTTCAACGCAGCGAATAGAGAAATAATCCGAAGGGACAATTAAAATTCTTCCAAGTCAACCCTTGGCGAATAACCGTCAGTTGGAGAACGGACGCCAAGTCGCAAACAGACGGACGGACGCTGGACGGACGCTGGACGAGATGACAGACAATGACGAACGCGCCCCGTCTTAATATTTTATAAACATACGACAATCCGACGAAAATTACAATCAAAGGTCATTGTGAAGACGTAAAAACCTGCCTCTAATCCCTTCCTGTTCCTGTTGGGGCGGCGTCGTCGCTTGTATCCAGCCCCTCCCTCCCTCCCCACACCTGCCAATCCACCTCCCCCCAACTCTTACCAATCTCCCACCCTCACAACGATTTGAAGGAGGGGTATGGTGAAGTAAAAGGGGTGTTAGGGATTAATGAACATGTTTAGAAGGCCCTCGCTAAAAGAGAGAGAGAGAGAGAGAGAGAGAGAGAGAGAGAGAGAGAGAGCTCTTTAGTTTATGTTGTGACTACAAGTCTGGCTCTCTTTTATTCCAGCTCTTGTTCTTCAAAATGACTTTTTCTCATCAGGTAGTATTCTTTGCTTTTTTTCATTTTCTACGTCTCTCTTTCACCCTAGCTGCGCTATATCTCTCTCTCTCTCTCTCTCTCTCTCTCTCTCTCTCTCTCTCTCTCTCTCTCTCTCTTTCTGAGCTAATATGGAGAGGTTGTTTATGGACAAAAAAAAGTTCTTTAGATATTTGAAGTAGATCGGATTCCACATACACTTTTGTTTCTTGAATATGGGTGTTAGGAAGCACTACTTTTGAGTACTTTCTTGATTATGGACCTTTGAAATTATGAGGCATCTTTCATACAAACAAAGTCTGATTTTGTCTTGATAATGATCATTCCTTAGAGATATTTAGAAGTTTTCAAAATAAAATTTGCTGTGAATGATTGGTGTCATTTGAACTTTTAGATAATGGCGCTTGAGACAAATCGACTTTGAAAATCTCCACTTTCCATTCAGATATACTGTAGCTATCAATTGAAAGTAGAAGGGTACGGGTATATGTATATATATATATATATATATATATATATATATATAAATCATCAACATACAATCACGTGTGGAACAGAAATAAATTTCTGACTCACGTCGGGATCGAACCCAGGTCTCTAGGTGGAAAGCAGGGCGTTAACCACTGGGCCATACAAGTCTAAAGAAGTCGGAACCTGAGAGCAACTGCCCCAGGTAATTCCTTGGGGCAGTTGCTCTAGGTTCCGACTTCTTTTAGACTTGTATGGCCCAGTGGTTAACGCCCTTGCTTTCCACCTGAGAGACCTAGTTCGATCCCGACGTGAGTCAGAAATTTATTTCTGTTCCACACGTGATTGTGTGTTGATGATTTCTATCTTATTCACTCAGAAGGATAATTCGAATGAAATGTTGTCTATTGGGTCATTGCTGAGTCGGGTTATTTCAAAAAACTCGCTGGTATGCAAGCAGTTAGCTTGCCCAGGTAATTCCTTGGGGCAGTTGCTCTCAGGTTCCGACTTCTTTTAGACTTGTATGGCCCAGTGGTTAACTCCTTGCTTTCCACCTGAGAAGTTTATTTTCGATCCTGACGTGAGTCAGAAATTTATATATATATATATATATGAATATATATATATAAAATATATATATATATATGATATATATATATATATTATATATATATATATATCATATATATATATATATATATATATATATATATATATATATATATATACAGTATATAGATAGATAGATGGGTTGTGTGTGTGTTTGTCTGTACGCCTGCGTGTGTGAGTAGGCATACATTTATTTCTAGAGAAAAATCATTACCTAAAGTCAAACTACGATGTTATTCTCAAAAGAATTGCAGAGGCAATGACACAAATAACTTATGAACAGAATCGTGGTCTTCAAACCCAGTAATAAATCTGACTCACCAGATGTATGAAGTTTATTTTAATATGACTCACCAGATGCATTAAGTTTATTTTAAAATGACTCACCAGATAAATTCATTTTTTAATGACTCACCAGTTGGATTAACCTTATTTTAAAATGACTCACCAGATGCATGATGTTTATTTGAAAATGACTCACCAAATGCATCAAGTTTATTTTAAAATGAGTCTCCAGATCCTTCAAGTTTTTAAATGACTCACCAGACGCATTGAGTTTATTTCTATTTACTGTAAAATGACTCACCAGATGCATTATGTTTATTTGAAAATGACTCACAAGATGCGTTAAGTTTATTTTAAAATGACTCACCAGATGCATCAAGTTTATTTTGAAATAACTCATCAGATGCATCAAGTTTATTTTAAAATGACTCACCAGATCCTTGAAGTTTTTAAATGACTCACCAGACGCATTAAGTTCATTTCAAAATGATTAATCAAATACAGGAAGTTTTATTTAAAGGCTCACCAGAGGCATTAAATTTATTTTTAAATGACTCACCATATGCATTAAATTTATTCTAAAAAATCACACAAAAATTCACGTTTTTTCTTTACGTTTTATCTCGTTCTTAGACCTGGGCGAAATTACCGAAAGTGCCCGATATGAGCAGCTGAGCTCAAGAATAAATATTCATGACTCCTGACTCAGATGGCAATCTTCATTTTATGTATTTGGGAAGTAATGAATATGAATATCAAATAGATAAAAGTGAGTGTGCATTTAACATGTTACTTTTCCTTCCGGTTCGTTTCAGCTGAATCTTTCATGAAGAATATTTTAACAGTTGTTTCTATGTAGAACCGACATAAAAAAAATCTGGAAAAATAAGCATTGACAACAAACAGAATACGAAAACGGGGATATTTCTATGCACAAACTGATTGGCTAGGCATCCCTGTACTTTCGTGGTGGAAACAAGAAATAAAAACCTGATATTTTAACCCTAAAAGAAATGGTAGACCAGCCTCCTGAAA
>NC_089761.1:42739272-42774272 GCF_040412425.1 Macrobrachium rosenbergii | reverse complement strand
TTATTATTATTATTATTATTATTATTATTATTATTATTATTATTATTATTATTGCTCAGCAGTTCTCTGAGGTATAGATAAACCTACACCTAATTTCCTAATGAAGTGGCAACGTTGCAACAGACTCGAGTACAGGATAAACTTTTTTTTATTTCAGCAATTCAGGGGGTGCGAGAACTGACTGCTGATTTCAAAGGGGTGCATACATAGAAAAGGTCAAGAACCACTGCTGTAGATGACATTGAATATTGTACATATATACAACTGGACCATTAAAATTATATATTACTACGATTATAAAAAAAAAAAAAAAGTGATGCGTGAAGTCAGAGAATGGCACTAGATATAGGTACAAAGTTTTGGTATTAGAGTGTTATGAATGGGGCCTGGAATAGCTGATGTGAGTAAATGTGAGCAGGAGAAAGGTTATGATGGTAAATGGAGACAGGAGAATGGAGCAATAATGCCATTGGGGCATTAAAAGAATGCAAGTGATTGATTACCACAGTATTTGGGAATCTTTATAATAGATGAGGGTGGACGATAGAAGTGTGTCACAGAATAGGTGAAGCAAGGAAGGTAAGGGAATGAGTGTGCAAAAAATTAGGACGAGGCTTTGAGTGTTGCAGAAGCTAAAGTGGAAATGCATAAAGGACTTATAGAGCCAACTATCCTTCATGTCAGCGAAGCGAGGATAATCAATACGACTGGATGAAAAAAACCTTGAAGCTGTTGAGATGAGGTATAGAGACGAGGAAATTCAAGGAAGTGTCAATAGATTTAGCATAGGTGAAACGATAGGTCCAAGTGTTTTGAGATGGTTTGGTCCCGTGGAAAGAATAGGGACCGAAGGTTTATGAAACGAGTTAATTAATTGTTCAGTGTTACGGGGGATGAAAGTTGAAGACCTAGAAAGCTCAGAATAGATGGTTTAGAAGAGTTACTGGAAAGATAACTGGCACAGTGCCTGTAGGTAGCAGAAAGAGATGACGTCGTTGGTAGAGATGGAGTTCCTTTGGTAAATGAGAACGTGGATTGTAATATGGAAATGTGTTGGAAAAGGGCTTGATTGCTGGATATATATGGTCTCAAAAGAATATTCATATCTATACCTAGCAGAGAGAAAATGGTGAAGAAAATAGTTTTTAGTTTTCTGTAAAAGAAAACTATTGTGCCGGCTTTGTCTGTCCGTCCGCACTTTTTTTCTGTCCGCCCTCAGATTTTAAAAACTATCGAGGCTAGAGGGCTGCAAATTAGTATGTTGATCATCCACCATCCAATCACCAAAGATAACAAATTGGAGCCCTCTAGCCTCAGTAGTTTTTATTTTATTTAAGGTTAAATTTAGCCATAATCGTGCATCTGGCAACGATATAGGATAGGCCACCACCGGGCCCTTATTAAAGTTCCATGGGCCGTGGCTCTTACAGCATTATACCGAGACCACCGAAAGATAGATCTATTTTCGGTGGCCATGATTATACGCTGTAACGACTGTACAGAAAACTCGATTGTGCCGAAGAGACTTCGGCGCATTTTTTACTTGTTTTAAATTACATGTAAGTACATGGTAAATGGAAGAGAGACTTGACGGATGTAATTGTGAGAAAAGGAATGACTGGAGGTATACCTGATCATTATTTGGTTGAGACAAAAGTTAAGACGGAAGAGGTTCAAGCTGGAGGATGTGAGCTGGAAATGCAACTGTAAGTGCTATAAAGACCAGTGGGTTTGATAGGGAGGAAGTTAGAAGAAAGAAATGGTGGAGGAAAACTCAGATGAGGGTTATCTAAGATTCTATGTCTTGTCCTTTTGGAGAGCAGTGGGTGTTTGTGGGTTTAAAAGGGTCGGAGGGGGCGGTGTGAGAAAATGATAGGTATAGTGAAGGGAAAAAGATAATATTCAATGCGCAAGTGCGTAGCAGAAGGGAAGATCCTGTCCAGATATGCAGGAGATGGGATACAGTAGACAAGAGGGAAGTGAAAGAGAAAAAGAAGTGATAACACAGAAAGGATCTAGTGAGCAAGACCTTCAGGGAGAACAAAAAATTGTTTATCAGAGAAGCAAATGCAGGGAAAAGTGAATGAAAAGGAGGATCTCAGGGTAAAGATGTAAATAAACGATGCAGTCCGAAGTGAAGGTAGCCCTGGTTCACAAGACGGAGGGCAGAACTGAGTGACGAAAGAATGAACACGATTAGTGTATTTTTAAGAATGCCTGTGGAAGGGGCTGCTGTAGCTGTTGTTGGTTAAGCTGGTCTTATGCCAGGCGAGGCTCTTGCTCCTCGAAATGATTGTTGAGGATGTAAGGAAGTCAATTAAGAGATCGAAGAATGCCAAGACAACAGAAGCAGATGTGATTATAAGTGAGACCCTCAAGTATGGTAGTGATAGCGTGAATGAACAGTTGATCAGGATCTGTAAGGTACTGAAAGCTTTTGAAAGAACTTGAGAGGAATAATTGTTCCATTATATATAGGGCAGCTATACGAATTAGTAAAATGTTGCCTATTATGCCCGCTGAAGGTGTATGGTACGATTTTGATTGAGCAAGTAAGACAAATGGCAGAAGGATTGCTATTGAAAGAACAGTGTAGGTCAGAAAGGGAAGAGTTTGTAGATCAAGTGTTTCTTATGAATGTATAGGTACAAAAAAAATGTATTGAAAAGAAGATCTGGGTAAACAGAAACTAGGTTGATGGAGCCATGAACGTTAATACGGATGTCGGAAATTGGAGGTGGCTCTTTCGCATATTTAGGAGTAAATATATTAGGTGAGCCACAGAATAGCTGAAGCAAGAAAAGGAGCAGCGATCGTGCGAAGAAGTTTGGGAAGAAACTTTGAGTGTATGAGAGTTATAGTAGGAATTTATGAAGAGAGTATTGAACCAAATCTTTTTAGAAACGAAGCATGGATGTTGGTTGAAAATGAATGAAAAATGGTTAAAATTGTTGAGACAGACTATTTATCTAGCATTTGTGGTGCAAATTAAAAAAAAATGAAATTGTGAGTATCGTGGAGATCTGTAAACGAGGTAAAGGGTTAACAGCACTCATGCAATAGACAAGTGAACTTCACTATGACTTGGAATTTGAAGTGCTCCTGATAATTGTTACCTGTAGGTGTAGGAAATGGCTTATGTGTTTATTACAAGGTATTAGGCAATAAGTATCATAGTCCTGTTTCCCTCTACTCACGAATATTTTGCTTGAAGTAGACCTATATTGCCCAAAAATGGAAATCTGCAGTATCTGCAAAATTTTCGAAATTGATATATGCCACCTATTGGGCTCGAGAAACACTAATACACAAGTTGCTGCAGTTTCAGAATGATTCTTCAATGCTTTCCAAGAGTATTTAGGGGGTCCCATTTGCAGTATCTGCAAAATCATAGTAAGGCAAGGGAGTATCTACCATTTTTCTCGGTTTTGTATTTTTGCAGATACTGCAGTCTTCTATTTTATAGCAGTATAGTTTTCCCCAGCTGCTTCTCTAACCGTCCTTCTGTCGAATAAGTTTTTGCCTGAGCCTTATCCTCGATGAAACTCTCCTGTCCAGTTATGCTTTTCACTGTCCTTTGCAAATGAAATTCAACCCTCTACTCATATTTTCGTTTTAAAGGAGGGCTCTGTGCTTGCCTAACATTAACTCACCTAATAGCTGAGTCAAAGGATTTTGAATCTCCACCTCCTGATATAAAATAACTTAAAATTCCTCTTTTGGACTTCCACCACTGTTTTTTCTATAGCCCACCAATTTCCAAAGATAGGTTCTCTTAGCAGCTACCTTATTTTCCACAAGTTTTGCTCTTATATGTTGAGATTCCCTAATCATGGATAGGTTTTGCTCCGACCACGCTGATGTGGGTGGATATGATGCTCCCATCTTGTCGATTCAAAAACGAAATTGAGCACATTATTGCAGAAGCATGCATGCTTATGAGTGGAAGACAGACTGTGAAAGAGGAAATGTCAGTGATGTGATGATTCCGTGGCCGGTTTGAATTGCATTGAAACAGTTGGTTGTGCTGGGTGATTTAAATACAAAGGTAACTGACAGAAGAAGAGATTGCTTTATTGTATCTGGGGTGCCTTGAGTTAACGAGAATCGAGAGAGTATCGCGAACGGTGAACATGTTTAGAGAGGAGCTTGATTTTTTTAGACTTCACTGTTTTAATGCACGAGTTTTCATAATAATAAAAAAGAGAAAATGGCGAGGAAAAGTTTCTTCATTAAATTATTTGTTAGCACAAAGTAGATAGGGTAGAAATATAATCGCTAAAATGCTGAGAGGAGTATTCCCTTCAGGAGCATGTGTCATTATCTAGCTTAGGCGAAAGTGAATATAAAATATACTTTCAGTTAGTGAAAAATGTTCAGAATAAGGATATAAATGAGCTTAAATCAAACAGTTATTAAATGAAAGTAGCGAGAATAGAACATACGGACGAAAAATGGAACAGACTTGAATACACTTAGTTAGCTGGAGTTTATGAGCATGTCAGTTCAAGGATGCAGCTGCCCAGTCACCATATATTGTTTGCTGGTAAAACCGTAGTCAAGAGAAACAAAATAAGTGCAAGGTAAGGTGATGGAAGTAAAAAAAAAGGAACTATATAATGATGTGTAGCTGAAGGACAGAAAATGACGCTGTACAGAGCTATACAAGAAAATGAGTGAGGCAGTCAAGGACAAAGTGAGAAGGGGCGGGGGGGGGGAGCTGGGGAAAGAGAGAGGTGGGAGGTAATGATTACTTATGGACATTTGTGAGAAAATACTTTAGGGAGAAAGAAAGTTGTTTAGAGAAAGTTAAAGAGAAGAGAAAGGTTAATGAATGAAAGTATCTAAGAAGGCAACGGTCCAATGGAGAGGTGCTACGTAACAAGAATACTATTACAAGTTGAAAGATTGTATTTTTTAAGATTATTTGAATGCAGAGGGTAGAATAGATGCAACTGCAAATGAGGTAAGAGTAGAAGTTAACGTAAATGATGAATGCTGGTGTTAGTAACTTTTTAAGACATAAATCAGGAAATTAAAAGGTTGAAGAATGAAAGCGTGCCGTGAGTTGATGACTTGCAAACGAGATTTTGTTGCATACTGTTGATAAATATGTATTCCAAGTGATTTACTGGGCTAAGATATTTCTGAATAAAAAAAGATATAGGTTCTAAAGAAATTGGTAAGATGAATAACAGCTCCGCGCATGGAAAAGGTGACAGGTGATTACATTTACTTTAGGGGCATCTTGTTATTAAGTAAGACCAGTAAAGTGTACGATAAGGTTTTAATTGATGAAATAAGACAGACAACAGTAGGATTTGAATTTGGTAGAGATCAAGTGTTGTCGTTAGACGACTGTGAGAGATAATTAAGAGGAAAGGAAAGCACTGTATCTGCCATACATCAGTCCAGAAAAGGCTTATGATAGAACTGGTAGGCATGGGGAGGGGAGGGGAATGAGGATGTATTATGTAGACGGCGATTTTCCGAGAGTACTTATGGGATTTCATAACCAAAGAGACTTTGCGTTAGAAAACGTAGATGTGGATGATGAGATAGATAAGAAGCTATAAAAAGGACAGGGTCTGTAGGTGCAAAATTTGTGCTGTAAGTAATAGAGTCGCAAATGGAGGTTATATTGCGTAAGTTATTGTTAGTGGCGAGGAGCTGCAGGGGGCTGAGAAATTTTGGAAATGTTTTTTGGGGATAAATTTCAAAGAGGAATTTAACAAGAGCAAGCTCATGCAGGTGGAGCAATAATTGTCAGTATGGATGGTGGAATGATAAATGTGGTTGCTTTGGTAGTACATGTGGAATGAGAAGGTGTGATATACTCGTAGTGATCTTTATGGATACGAAAATGATCTTTTTTTAAATGTGAATAAAGGAGTAGAGCTCTGTGGTGGTTTGGCCCTGTGAAGAGAATAGACGCGATAGGTTGATTAAGAGAACTTTATTACTAAGAGGCCTTCAAACGAATATGGAGAGAACTATTGAGAAAGCACTGGTTCAAGTGGAAGAGGTTTTGAAAAAGAAGGGCTTATACGGAAAGTGGAGAGGGTTTGCAACGAAGAGATGAATAGCTTTCAAGGTACGTGTGTTCAATAATATCAGGCTGAGTTTTGCTGAATATCTAGTTCAACCAAAACATACTTCAGTACCCGACTTTTGAAATATATATGTAAATGGAGCTAATTAATTTGAAACGAAATCAAGGTTACCTTTCATTTGATTTTAGAGTTAGAAAATATTAATAAATTTTGGAAAATTAACTTTGAAAAACTCCGAAAATGCTCTCAAAATTTCCCATACAAGTGACCCACAGGGTTTGAAATACAATAAAGGAATTATTTTGCTTTTAATTTTTTACTGATGGGCAGAGGATGATAAAGAGGTCACATAAAAACTGGTCTCTACTGAGCCCTTGAAAACACAGCAACACCTGATTATGAATAATATACGCTAATTAAACCGCTTTTAAACCGTAACAAAAACTAAGAGTTGACACCGAATTATGCCACTAAGATTTCTTACATTCTGCATCCACAGAATTTATATAATGATACCGGTCCGTGGCCTTGATAGGAGCGGGTGGTTGAGCTTAGAGATAACGTTCCTATCTTGTAAAAAAAAAAATAAAATAAAAACTTTACTGGCTTGATCAGATTCTTAACAACTAAAAGCAATTATGATTGTATTTACTGTGGTCGAGCTCCCGGATAAATGAGGAGGGTTGAGTAAAGGATAAACGCCCTGAACCCTGTAGGAAAAAAGGGGTTACTGATACTTGCAGCATGTGTAGTGCAAGACGGAGATTCAGGTAAGGTCCTTAAAAATAATTGAGTACGCTAATAAGTCCATATAAGCAGACTGAATTAGTAAAGTTTTTTATATTTTATTTATTTATTTGATTTAATTTTATTATTATTATTATTATTATTATTATTATTATTATTATTATTATTATTATTATTATTATTATTATTATTATTATTCCTGGATAGCCTCCTAGTCACGAAAAATTTCAACACGCCTCCTCCACCCAGGCACCCACAGGAAACGATAGGGCGATATTTCGGAAAACTCTGCGGATGTTTTATGCCATGTTTCAGTTAAGGTCCTGAAGATATTTTTTTCCTTTGCTGGCCATTCAAGTATAACGTAAAATACTATGCTATCGGTTAACTTAAAAATTGTCAGTACTATTCACATTGTGAATTACATTCAAAATTTTTTTTTTTATATTATACTTGATGTGAAATTTAATTTATTCAATAAGAAAAATCACTTTAAATTCAAACTTTTGTTCTTTATATTACAGTATACTTAATATGAAATTCAATTTATTCAGTAAGAAAAATCACTTTTCCCCATTGGTTGAACATCTTTCATTCTTTAAAAGGAAATTCTGTTGCCCACTGCAAGGTTCAATTACACTCTTTTCTTTCTCACATTCCCGCCTTCATCCTTCCAATTCTTATAGCGTTATTTATGCCTAGGGCTAGATAAAGGCTAGATAAAGGTTGCTTGTTCAGCTGGTTTCATTTAAAAAACTCTCATACTCAAGAAGTCTTTCCATTCTTGTAACTTTATACAGCAGTATCAAAATAAAAATAAAACATATCTAACAACGGAGAATAATAAAAATGTTTAAAAGTGACATTAAAACTCTGGGGCCCAGTAGACAAAATTAAATCTGGATCAAAGTAATCGTTGCAAGTATAAGGAATGCCATTGTTTTATTACCAAACTATAAGTCATATTAATGGTAATCGCTTTAAACAGTGATAGTTCTAGTTTCCCATCTCCTCATAATAAGAAAATAGTATACTTAAAAAGTCAGCAGCCTTTTGCAAAAACCAGGACGAAAGACAAGCAAGAAATTAAGAAGTAAACAAAATTAGAACCAGCCTCAGAAACCGCCCGATTATCCAGAGGGCCGAAGAAGCAGCCTCCCCTTAGAGATTCCCGATTTCAAACGGCCGGCTTTAACAGCCTTACTCATCACGAGTAATGAAGTAAGAGGTGAGTCAAAGAGGGTAGGTCCGAGTACTCACTTAACGAGTCCACGACGTTAATGACGCCTCGTCGTTCCAATAAAGACGCGATAGCATCGAAGTCCCAAACGTCGGAACCGTTCTTACTGAGAGAGGAGGATCCTGGCTCGGGCTTCTGGGACGCTTCGCCGACGATTTTGTGATGCTGGGGGGAGTTTTTTTTCGGCGAAGTGGCTTTTTCTCGAGTTGATTTGTTTTTACGTTATAATGATTTTTTCTTGATCGAACTTTTTGTTATTATAATTTTGACGGAATTTCGCGGTTTTGACTGTTAATCTAAGTCGTAGAAATAATATTTGCTTAGTCATTATCACGGAATTTTGAATGCCAATGGCTATTAAACCAATAAGTGGGCGTGAATCGTATTTTTAGCAATTGGTAAAATAATATGAAATTGGCGATATAAATTAAAAAGAGAGGATATAAACGATCTAACAACACAAAGTTGTAAAGCTCAATTCACCCTCTCTCCCCCCCCTTCCCAAACCCACGAAAAACATTATTATGGTTATGATTCGAGTGTTCATCATAAAATTATTTTACTGTGAATTGTTTCTGTAAATTTATTTTTCTATTTACGTATTTTTTCAATTTATTTCCTTTTTCGTATTGTCAGTTTATTTATTTGTTCACTCATTCATACCATTATTTCTTGATATGAATCGTTTACAGAAATTTATGTAACGACATTACTAAGGCAAGAAAGCGGTACTTAGACTAGAATAATAATAATAATAATAATAATAATAATAATAATAATAATAATATAATAATAATAATAATAATAATAATAATAATAATAATAATGATAATAATAATAATAATGCCGAGAAGAACAATAACAACAGCAATAAGAACATCAACAACATATCCGAAAATCAACTCGGATACCACTATTATTAATAAGCTTTCTTGATATAAATGAATATTTTTTCTACAGCATTATTGCCGTAAAAATGGCTTCTCTCTAGTTATTCTATTTCGGATCGGAGGACACTATTTTAATGACAAAATCAAAATCGACTTCGCATTAATTCATTTGTGCTGTCACAACCAAATAACAGTACTGCATTCCTTTAAATTGTTATGAGAAAATGTTGATGCTGAATTAATTCAGCTGTGATATCCCTGTTAAATATTATCGTTTCATCCTTCTAACGGTGACATTTATTCTGCTTGGTATCCCAATTAGGTACTGCTGTATCACTTATTCAGTTGTGATGACACAATGACATATAGATTTTGCATACAATCAATAGTAATAAAACTATATATCAAGAGGTATCCATTACTTTGTTATGTGTCATGAATAAACACTGATATTGCACCTAGTCCTCCGATAACGCAATCAGCTTTCGATACTGTTTAATATCAGTAGACGCCATTAAATACCAGTATTGTATTTAATTATTTGTGATTATACGATCAAATATCGATGTTTTGTTAACTCGGTTGTTATATAAAAATTTGTAGCTATCACAGAAAAGAGTGTCATCGTTTGGCTGAGGAATGCAGCAATGTCGTAATAATATTAACTGATATCCCTATAATGTAATATAAATGATTCTGTTTTGCATAGTGCACGTATGACCTCATTTGAGCATGTAGGACTCCATACATGCAATATGCATATATATATATATATATATATATATATATATATATATATATATATATATATATATATATATATATATATATATATATATATATATATATATATATATATATTAACTTTATCACATACACAGTTGCTCTGTGCATTAGTAGAATTACTAAAAGGACCTCATTCAAACTGGGTGGTATCTAATGGAGTATTTTTCTGAATAAGTACTCCATTAGACACCATCCAGAGTAACTTTTTCTGAATAAATACTCTATATATATGTGTATATATATATATATATATATATATATATATATATATATATATATATATATATATCTATATATATATATATATATATATATATATATATATATATATATATATATATATATATATATATATATATATAGACAGATAGATAGATAGATAGATAGGTAGATAGATAGATATATTTAGATACATACACATATATATAATATATATATAAATATATATATACATATAAGTATATATTTATATATATATATATATATATATATATATATATATATATATATATATATATATATATATATATATATATACTGTATACAAAAATTATAAATGCTTGGGTTCGTAGCCTCATCCCAAAAGAATTGTCGAGAACCAGAACGTTAATACCCTCTGAACTCTGAAGCCATCCCCTTTATATGAAAAGGAGGCTTAGTTTATATATACATATATATATATATATATATATATATATATATATATATATATATATATATATATATATATATATATACAATCACATATGATTGTGTTTACTGAACACACGCCCAAGATATCATCGTCAGGGAACCAAAAATTTCTTAGGAAATCTCTGGGCTTGTTTGAAAGGTAGATTAAGGACAAATACATAAATAATCCCTAAATAGGCAAGAGACGCTATCTCTGCCATACCTCTTCTTTGCACTGCTTAAGACATTAACTCCGACGGCAGAGGGAGAAATTTATAACGCCCAAAATCCACATTTATGGCCGAAGACTCGACTTATTCGGCCCGGCAATTTCTGATAATGCGCATGAAACCGGAGTGAATAAATTGGTAATTAAATCGCCCGGAGATCACATAAAAACAGACGTCTCATTATCGATGAGATTTTATTGTGGTTGACGAATCCTCCGCTAGGTGGCAGACCGGCCTGTTGATGCGGAGTTCGAACCAGCAGCATTCCTCTAATCCTTTTGTTTTTCTAATCCTCTCTGTTGTTGGTCTGTCTTCGCGTGAGATGGAATGTACACATTAAAGCCCCGGTGTGTTTGCTTGAGTAAGCCTAAAGCAAATTCGAACTTGAACAATATTTTGGGGAGCAAGTTTGGAAGATCTGTAGCGCTGGAAGTCGCGCCAAGGTTATGGCAACTGTGTATAATTGCCCCGTCCTTGAGTACCGATATGAAATGTCTGGGAACCTAGGGCATCCACTGATCATTCATATTACTCTTTAATCCTCTGCACTGACCTAATAATCATTGTTTCATAGTTGATAGGAAAGAGTGGGCAATCATTATATGCCGTCATTACATGCAGTGGACCAGTAAGTTTGTCGGAAAAAACAACATTCGGTAAATTGAGGAGCACTTGAGGACAATAGTGTTAAGGTGGTCTCAGTAGGCGGTCCTTACCTGTCCGGACTGACCGCCCAAACCCACCCACACCTGCCCAGTTCCCGCCCAATTTACGCCCATTTCTTACCATTTATACCCTTGCCCATGTTTCCCCCCCTAAATGGTAGCTGGACTTGTGCCCACCCACAGCAAACGACTGCCTCCTTCCATATATAAGTACATCCAAATGCCCTAATAAGCATATCTGTTGGGATCTCGTGTACCTTTGCTTGAATTCAACTCAGACTCTGTTGTCCCCTGCAATGAACTGGGCTCTCTCACACAACACTCGAAGCACAGACAGACACTTACAAGAATACCAGCATAGGGTCCCTCTTCTGTCCAAATTCACTGAATTTAAGGACACAACTCAAGGAGACTATACGGTTGAATTAATGGTCACTCAAAAAAATTAATTCAGCAAAGAGAGACTTTAAAGTTTTTCAAACAATGTATCAAAATGACGTCGACCATTTTATGGAGAGCAGAATAGTAACGAGGAGAGAGGAACACAGAGGAGAGAAGGAAATTCAAATACCTGTAAACTGAGTGGGGAAATGAAAGGAAAATTACTGACTCTCAAGTTTGTATTTTGATATTTTATGCATATTGGAGCAAATGCCACAACTTACAGAGCTGTATATATACTAGAAATTACTTGAAATGAATCATTTTACCGCTTACTGTGGTGTGACAGACAAATTTCAGGCTAATTTTACTCTTCCCCTTGCTGTCATACAGATTTAAAGCCTGGGGTGAAGGGAAAGTATTTTTCCAGTAACTCCTCATAATTCATGAAAGATTCGGCCGATAGATCCTTATGTATGTATATAAATAGACAACCACACACATACGTACATAGGTACGTACATACATACATACAACCTATGAATATAAATATAAATAAATATATATATATATATATATATATATATATATATATATATATATATATATGTGTGTGTGTGTGTGTATATATATATATATATATATATATATATATATATATATATATATATATATATGTGTATATGTGTGTATGTGTATATGTATATATATGTATATATATATATATATATATATATATATATATATATATTTATATATATATATTTATGTATGTATATATAGTATATAATATATATATATATATATATATATATGTGTATATATATATATGTGTGTATGTAAATATGTGTGCTACATGTAAGGGAACAGTGTGAAGAAATGTGTAGCTTCATTTTAAAATTTCAGTTGCTACCTAAACTCCAGAAAAACGGGACCAGTTTTCAATGGACTTAGTTCCTGTACGTGTAAGTACACTATCTTTAAATCAAGGACCTAAAAACATAGAAAACAGTGGATGTATAAGATGGACGAGAAGGTAATCAACCACGTTCAAAACACCCTCAATCCCATCATTATGAAAGCCAGGACTGATACCTCAGGCATATTTACAAAAGCAAACTCCTTAAGCAGAGAAGAAATTGGTAACCTGTGTAGTCTAATTTAAGAGCATACTGTATTTATGTTACACATCTGGAAATTTGGCGTCCCAGCTTTAAAACATTTACGTGATTGGTATAAGTTGTCCATGTCTAGAATTTATCAGTTAATTTACTGATTTGTAAAATTCCACTTTGCTTAGAAATAAGTGTTTAATGCAAAATTCGTTTAAAGCACTTGTTATCTCATACGTCAAGAGGTGTATACCACGACGCCCTGTAACCCACATTCAACCATTCAATCAATTAATCAATCAAGAGACGTGTTATGTCGAGGCTACAATACATTTTCAGAAATTATAAACATTGGGTATGAATTTTATACACACTTCTTATCAAACATTTCTAATAAAGATTATTTTTTAACGGTAATTTACAGACTTCTCGATGTTGTATGTAAAGTATAGGTTCTGTATAACAAAGATGGTTCAAAGATATTTTTGCAATGACGAATATCGTCAAATTTAGCAATTACTCTAAATTCACGTATGTAAGGTTCCTTCCCAGTAGGGGGTTAATGCCGTCAGTGCACTTCACGGGGTGCACTGTAGGCATTACTAAAGGTTCCTTGCAGCGTCTCTTCGGCCCTAGCTGCAACCTCTTTCATTCCTTTTACTGTACCTCCATTCATATTATCTTCCTTCCATCTTGCTATCCACCCTCTCCTAACAATTATTTCATAGTACAACTGCGAGGTTTTCCTCCTGTTACACCTTTCAAACCTATCTACTCTCAATTTCCTTTCCAGCAATGAACGATCTCATAGGTCCCAGTGCTTGGCCTTTGGCCTAAACTCTATATTCCTTCCTATAAGGTTCCTTATCGTTGATATATACTGAAATTCAAAACATCTAGGAGTTTAGAATAAAGTATCTAATGGCTTCCTCACGAGATGGGTGAGATGATGCACACTCATCCTCATTTTCTTCAATAAATTCCATACCTTAATCATACAGAGCAACTAGATTTGGATGCAATCGCAGGAATAAATTTACAGAACCCTTAGCCTGGATGTTATTAGAAATAAGAGGAGATAATCATTTACTAGGTATTATTTATTATTTATGACACATTATGTACTATAAATCTGTTTACAAGTACATGCAAAATATCTGTATAAATATATTACAACATACATACAAAATATATATATATATATATATATATAATATATATATATATATATATATATATATATATATATATATATATATATATATATATATATATATATATAATATATATATATATACAGTATATATATATATATATATATATATATATATATATATATATATATATATGTGTATATATATATATATATACATATATATATGAATATATATATATATATATATATATATATATATATATATATATATATATGTTTGCATATATATCATATAGAGATAGACAGACAGATAGATAGATAGATAGATAGATAGATAGATAGATAGATAGATAGATAGATAGATAAACAAAAAATACAGAAAGCAAGTGAAAAAAAAAATATAATCTTTAGAGAGAACGCTCGCGCAACTATTGCACACTGGACTGAAATGTCGGCCTGGCATGCTAACGATCTAATTACCTTGCGCACAGGTATGCTAATGACGTAATCACCTTGTGCGTAAGAGAAGCAACGAATTTTGATGACTGCTAATTGCCCGCAATCGCACGATAACTCTGCCGCTAACGCTGTGTTCCCTGGCCCTAATTAATTATGAACAGCGAAGCTAAATGGTTCACGATATCATCATCAGCATCATTATTATTATTATTATTATTATTATTATTATTATTATTATTATTATTATTATTATTGTACAGGGTTGGATTGAATACTGGAAGTTTTATGAGTGCTAATTATTATTATTATTATTATTATTATTATTATTATTATTATTATTATTATTATTATTATTTTTATTATTATTATTAGACTGGAATTATTATTATTATTATTATTATTATTATTATTATATTATTATTATTATTATTATTATTATTATTATTATTTAACAGGGTTAGGTTGAATACTGGAAGTTTTGATGAGCACTAGTTATTATTATTATTATTATTATTATTATTATTTATTATTATTATTATTATTATTATTTAACAGGGTTAGGTTGAATACTGGAAGTTTTATAAGGACTAATTATTATTATTATTATTATTATTATTATTATTATTATTATTATTATTATTATTATTATTATTTCACAGGGTTAGGTTAAATACTGGAAGTTTCATGAGTGATTATTGTTATTATTATTATTATTATTATTATTATTATTATTATCATTATTATTATTATTATTATTATTATTATTATTATTATTATTATTATTATTATTTAACAGGGTTAGGTTGGATGCTGGAAGGTTTATTATTATTATTATTATTATTATTATTATTATTATTATTATTATTATTATTATTTAACAGGGTTAGGTTGAATACTGGAAGTTTTATGAGTACTAATTATTACTATTATTATTATTATTATTATTATTATTATTATTATTATTATTATTATTATTATTATTATTATTATTACTGAATACTGAAAGTTAGACTGAATACTAAGTTTATTATTATTATTATTATTATTATTATTATTATTATTATTATTATTATTATTATTATTATTATTATTATTATACAGGTTAGAATGAATACTGAAAGTTTTATGAGTGCTAATTATTATTATTATTATTATTATTATTATTATTATTATTATTATTATTATTATTATTATTATTATTATACGGGGTTACATTAAATACTGGAAGTTTTATGAGTGCTAATTATTATTATTATTATTATTATTATTATTATTATTATTATTATTATTATTATTATTATTATTATTTATCAGGGTTAGGTTGAATACTGGAAGTTTCATGAGTGCTAATTATTATTATTATTATTATTATTATTATTATTATTATTATTATTATTATTATTATTATTATTATTATTATTATTTAACAGGATTAGGTTGAATACTGGGAGTTTTATGAGTACTAATTATTATTATTATTATTATTATTATTATTATTATTATTATTATTATTATTTTATTATTATTTAACTGGGAGTTTTATGGGTTGAATTATTATTATTATTATTATTTTATTATTATTATTATTATTATTATTATTATTTATTATTATTAGTTTTATTATTATTATTATTATTATTATTATTATTATTATTATTATTATTATTCAAAGACCAGAATGACTGTGAGTGAGAAAAAGTAAAAATAGAGAGAAAAGAATAACAAGTAACAAAGAGAGAGAGAGTTATATCAACAAGCAGAGACGCGATTACGTGAACAACGAACGTCAAAGAGAGTCAAAATCGAAAAGTAGGAGATGCCTAAGTTTTGGAAGGAGCGATAAACAAATGAAATAAGACACTGACTCGGTTGTGATTATTCCTGGAATATTTCATTACATTTTTCTTTTCGTGGTCGAAGGGGCAGAGAGTTAGAACCTTCACAAAACAATTAATAAAGTTCGGAAAGGAACTAAAAAAAAATCAACTGGAAGCATTAAGGAACTGGAGAAAAATAAATGGCCAGTAAATTTTGGGGGGACGCATTCAAAAGGGGGTAGACACGCCTGGGATCCGACTAAACTTTTACGGTGAAAAAGTGACATTTATATAAAAATGAAAACACACACACACTGTTCATATAAGAATGAAAAACCAACAGAAGGATATATGATTATCACCCTGCTTGCTCTTGCAACAAAAGATGTAAGCGCCTAACGTACTGGAACAAGAAATTTCGATGGAAACTGGGGATTACAGAAGCATAGACGAAATTCCAGTGTTAAAGGCTGAATAACGATTCACAACGAAGATTTAGAAAAAGTTGATAAAATAGACACGCGTATAAACGTTCAATAATCCGATGGATAAGACTTCCATTACCCTCAAAGACTTAGTACGGCAAGAGACACAGACTCAAACAAAAGGAAATTTTATCCATGATTTGTATTCATCTATTACTAAAAAAACAGTTCTATGGGTCTAAATATAATTATAATTATATTTATCATAACTGATAACTAGTAAAATTATGAAACGTGTATTATATTCAATATCCACCAGAAAAATAATAATATATATATGTATATAAATATATATATATATATGTTTATGTTTGTATATATATATATATATATATATATATATATATAGAGAGAGAGAGAGAGAGAGAGAGAGAGAGAAAGAGAGAGAGAGAGAGAGAGAGAGAGAGAGAGAACCTACTTGACACTGACCGACATAGCTTTTTATCTTCACGATACAACCCTCAGCGAGGATAGGAAAGTTTTTTTTTTTCTCTCTCTCTCTCTACAGAAACATCCTTTTGTAGAGGCAAGAAGTGTGCCCGTCATTTACCGACTATTTTTCACTCTTTTTACTCCACAATTTGTCATTGTGTCCTGCGCCTGCGCCATCGTCAGTTTAGTCCCTGCTTCCTGCCTGTGGTGTCTTAGTCACTCCGAGACCCGGAGGAACATCCTTCGAGAGGCGATTCTTCTTCTTCTTCTTCTTCTTCCTTCCTTCCTTTGATTCTTTTAAAAGAGTCTTCGGTTTTATGTAGTCATCGTTTACAGCCGCTTTGTTTCTCTGCTCTTTCAGAGGAATGTCTGTTGGTTTCTTTGATGGTCGGTCCCATTTTGTTTTTCGTGCCTTCTCTTTCAAGGTCCATTTTATTTCTTTTTTTTTTTTAAAGCTCCATTGGTAATCCTCCTATTGTTGTAAGCCAAAATATTTCATTCATTTCCTTAGTTTCAGCGTCATTTTTTTTCTCTTCTTTTTTAAAGCCTACGTTTTTCCATCCTCCATTTCTATGGCGCATTTTCTTTTTTATCCGTTATTAAACTAATTTTTTTTTCTTTCGTTTGAAAGCACCAATGTTTCCTCTCTGTTTTCTATTCAGCATCAACTTTTTCCTTTTCATTTTTTTAATCCCCACATTATCCTTTCCTGATTATTCTAGGTTTACCGTTCTCCTCAATCCTGTTTTTAAGCTTTACTTTTTTTCATTGCTCATTTTTCTAAGTTCCACTCTTTTCCTTCCATCTTTTTTAAACTCAAATTTTTTCCTCCTTTTTTTCTAAGTGTCAGTATATTTTCTTCTTCCCTTTGTAAGCCCCAGTTTTTTCCTTTCTATAAGTCTCACTTTTCCCTTTCTCACTTTTTAATTTTTATTTATGCTTCACTCCTGTTTAAGCCTCACTTTTTTTTTCTTCATTTGCTATCCCAGCTTTCTTCATCCATCGTTTTTAAAGTCCCACTTTTTCCATCCCAATTTTTAAAGTCCTATTTTTTCCTACCATTCTTTAAACTCCACTTTTTCCTTATTGTTTTTTGTTTCAAATAATATTCTCACTTCATTTTACTTTTTTAAACCCAAGTTTTTCATTCTCTTTTTAAAGTACAAAATTTTCATTTTGTACCTTCATATATTTTCATCAGGTTTAGGCTACATAAAGGCACTGAAATTCTGGTCACTTTGTCCTACATTCTTTAAAAAAACAATGTGGAATGGATACTTTGTAGTTAGCACACTTAACAATGGCAATTGTCTCATTAAAGATTTGTTTCTCAGATTTTCTTTGCGTCTTGACAAGTGGATTATCTATTAATACCTGACAGACAACCCACTCACACTATTCTATCACTGTCCGAGGCATCAATTAATTACTAGAAATCCTGAGTATATAGTGTTAAGTAGTATTTCATTCATTAGAATAATCGTTTACTTTTAAGTGACAAGATTTCAGTCCGGTTAAATAACATGTGCTATAATTGGTTGCAGGCAGAAAGATAGAATTGTTATAACAATATCCTTTTTTTAAGAATCTGGGAAAAACAAAATTTTAAGAAAAACCTAAATCTGGGCAAATGACTCGAAATTCGAAAAGAAATATAGTCATCTACAACACTGAACCGTTAATTCTTCAACATAATCGACTTAGAGCTAAATAAAAGGTACAATGTTTGCCCTTCGCATCCCTACAAAGGTCTATTAGAATATCCATCAGATAAACTCAAACAAACCAAACAGGGAGTTTGACGTCGGTAACAGCAGGCACACCCTGCCCCTTGCAAACCTGATCCTGCTGGACACACGCTACACCTCAAGGGGAAAAAAACTTGTTGCCTAAAATCACTCGCTGCAAGACAAAATCATTTGGATTACAGTCGGCTCTGTATGTTTGTATATCAGCTTTGAAAAGAGTCTTAAAATATTTAGATTACAGTCGGCTCTGTATGTTTGTATATCAGCTTTGAAAAGAGTCTTAAATTATTTAGATTACGGTCGGGTCTGTATGTTTGTATATCAGCTTTGAAAAGAGTCTTAAAATATTTAGATTACAGTCGGGTCCTGTATGTTTGTTTATCAGCTTTGAAAAGTCTTAAATTATTTAGATTACGGTCGGGTCTGTATGTTTGTGTATCAGCTTTAAAAAGTCTTAAATTATTTAGAATACAGTCTGGTGTGAATGTCTGTGTATCAGGTTTAAAAAGTCTTAAATTATTTAGAATACAGTCTGGTGTGAATGTCTGTGTATCAGCTTTAAAAGTCTTAAATTATTTAGAATACAGTCTGGTGTGAATGTCTGTGTATCAGGTTTAAAAAGTCTTAAATTATTTAGAATACAGTCTGGTGTGAATGTCTGTGTATCAGGTTTAAAAAGTCTTAAATTATTTAGAATACAGTCTGGTGTGAATGTCTGTGTATCAGGTTTAAAAAGTCTTAAATTATTTAGAATACAGTCTGGTGTGAATGTCTGTTATAAAAAGTCTTAAATTATTTAGATCACAGTCGGGCCTGTATGTCTGTATACCAGCTTTAAAAAGTCTTAGATTATTTAGATTACGGTCGGGTCCGTATGTTTGTTTATCAGCTTTGAAAAGAGTCTTAAATTTTTTAGATTACAGTCGGGTCTGTATGGCTGTATACCAACATTGAAAAGAGTCTTAAATTATTTGGATTACAGTCGGGTCTGTATACCAACTTTGAAAAGTCTTAAATCATTTGGATTACAGTCGGGTCTGTATGTCTGTAGATCAGCTTTAAAAACTTAAATTATTTATATTACAGTCTGGTCTGTATGTCTGTAGATCAGCTTTAAAAACTCTTAAATTATTTATATTACAGTCTGGTCTGTATGTCTGTAGATCAGCTTTAAAAACTCTTAAATTATTTATATTACAGTCTGGTCTGTATGTCTGTAGATCAGCTTTAAAAACTCTTAAATTATTTATATTACAGTCTGGGCTGTATGTCTGTAGATCAGCTTTAAAAACTCTTAAATTATTTATATTACAGTCTGGTCTGTATGTCTGTAGATCAGCTTTAAAAACTCTTAAATTATTTATATTACAGTCTGGTCTGTATGTCTGTAGATCAGCTTTAAAAACTCTTAAATTATTTATATTACAGTCTGGTCTGTATGTCTGTAGATCAGCTTTAAAAACTCTTAAATTATTTATATTACAGTCTGGTCTGTATGTCTGTAGATCAGCTTTAAAAACTCTTAAATTATTTATATTTCAGTCTGGGCTGTATGTCTGTAGATCAGCTTTAAAACTCTTAAATTATTTATATTACAGTCTGGTCTGTATGTCTGTAGATCAGCTTTAAAAACTCTTAAATTATTTATATTACAGTCTGGTCTGTATGTCTGTAGATCAGCTTTAAAAACTCTTAAATTATTTATATTTCAGTCTGGTCTGTATGTCTGTAGATCAGCTTTAAAAACTCTTAAATTATTTATATTACAGTCTGGTTGTATGTCTGTAGATCAGCTTTAAAAACTCTTAAATTATTTATATTACAGTCTGGTCTGTATGTCTGTAGACCAGCTTTGAAAAGAGTCTTAAATCATTTGGATTACAGTCGGGTCTTTCGAGAAGATTTATAATGAGCCTTAGCTGCTATACTTATAAATAAATTTTAAAAGCAATTCGTGTAAAGTTGTTTTTGTAACATTTTGACAACAAAGGCCAAAGATAATTTTAGTTCTGGATTCTAACATGAATTTTGAAGTACAGTTCGCGTACGTTGGTTTATTCTAGTAGGCTAACGAAATCATAAAAAAAGTATAAACTGTAAGCTGGAAAACAAGTTTCAAGAGGACTTCAGGTACGGTATTTTATATGTCACCTGGAGTTCGTGATTTTACATTTTGACGGACTAAAAATTGTTTTTTTCACGGTACTTTCCTTTCATAGTCATCGTGATTTTTTCATGCTCAGAGTCTATGTCAAGTTACAAGGGAATCGAGATTAAGGAATTCAGTCATTTGGGTTAAAGAAAAAATAATTATGGTTTATGTTAAAACCCCAAATATACGTAACTAATGAGGATGTTTAGTAGAGTTTTTTCAAACTGCAATAGATCACAATAAAACCTATATACTGTTGTTACGTTGCCTTTTAGCAGAATTATAATATTTTCGTTCTAATTGAATTGAATATAGAATTTAGGGCAAAGGCCAAGCACTGGGACCTATGAGGTCATTCAGTGCTGAAACGGAAATTGACAGTAAAAGGTTTGAAAGGTGTAACAGGAGGAAAACCTAGCAGGTGCACTATGAATCTATTGTTAGGAAAGGGTGGAAAGTAAGATGGAAGCCCGAAAGAGAATATGAAAGGAGGTACAGTAAAAGGAACGAAAGGGGTTGCAGCTAGGGGCCGAAGGGACGCTGCAAAGACCCTTAAGTAATGCTTACAGTGCACCGCATGAGGTGAACTGACCTCACTACCCCCCTACAGGAATTTTGCGTTCTAGTCCACTGCATAAAGGAGGTGTTCAGTGGCGGGATTTGTGCAAACGATTAAGAAGCGACTTAAATTGTCTTTGAAAAACATGGCATGAAAACTTGAATGGATTGCTGAGTTAACTCTCCTTTAGAGAAGTAAAGTGTGAGTGTCGAATGCAAATTAAAAATGATGAAACGTTTACAAAGTATATGCGGCGCAAGAAGAATTGATAGGGTGAGAAATATATGAGACGTAAAGTAGTAATAAGTTTAGCGTAGGTGAAAGGATGGATCAGAGTATTTTGAGATGGTTCGGTCATGTGTAAAGAATAAACGATGATGAGTGAGCGAAAAGTATGTGTTATGAGCAAAGAGGATATGAAAACCCAGAAAGGGCTAGCTAGTTGGATTGAAAGAGAAATTGGAAAAGAAGAGCCCTAAAATCTAGCGGGGGCGGGGGCGTTGTCAATGCAATGCAGATGTGCTGTCCGTGTAGTTGTATGAACTGGTTAACCATATGGAAGTTTTACTGCATAACGGGTTCATCCACAATGCAGCAATTAGAATATAAATATGGCAGTAACTAGTGTGTTTATTTTTCTAGTAATCAGTTACATATATCGATATATAGGTAGCATTTTGTACAGAAATATATATCGTCCTATCAATAATGGTCAAATTTTAGTTTCTTCACAATTACAAGACACTGAAAAACAAAATCTTGATTAAGTTTCATGAACTACTTAACGTATAAAGATTTAATGTAATGAAAGGGTTATAGGAGAAGCTACTAAAATCCAACAAAAGTGTCAATCCTATTTCAAATTATTTTGAGCATGGGACACCTATTGAAGTATCTTTGAAGTATCTCCTATATCTCAATTACTATGAAGACACTAAAAACTGTTGCCTGTATCTACAAGAACCCCATCACGAAATCTATCCTTCTACTCTCCTTTCCGTCTCTTTCATTCCATCACTCCATTCCTTTCTCCTGTCGAATCACGCTGTCTTTATCCCCCTTCACCTCATTCTGTCAGTCAGAGTCTGCTCCGTCGATTTGACCCTGAGCCTGTGACAGCCAAGGTCCTTGGTGACAACTACTTCACCCCAAGGCAAGGAGGAGAAAATGGATACAACGGAAAGGGCGTTCAAGAGGCCCAACGGAGCGTGAAACAGAGGCCAGGAGGACCACTTACGGAAGGGAAAACCTTCCCTCGTGAGTGTTTTCTGGAGGATTGGGGACCGTGAGGATTTAGATGAGGACATGATCAATTGGTCTTGAAAGTCATGTGATGAGGTAAATCAAAGTGGAGGGCGGAGAGAGATTTAAGTGTTTTATTTATTGATTCGTTTCGAATAAAAAAATGGAATCACGAAGACCAAAGATGAAAAATAGTCAACAAATCTTAAATGCTGGAAAATCAGAATGTCGGAGCAAAGCAGAAGTATTTATATATATATATATATATATATATATATATATATATATATATATATATATATATATATATATATATATATATATATATATATTCATATATGTTCATATATATAAATATATACATATATATATGTCTATATATATATATATATATATATATATATATATATATATATATATATATATATATATATATATAAATACTTAATCTAGTAACAGCCGAGACCTTGTCTTGAGTACCCATAAGGCATAACTTTTAGTTAGCAATCTAATCCCATAAGGTTTGTTAAAAACTCGGGGGTAAAACATTTCCGGTATTGTAAATAAACAAATATATATAAACAAAAAACCCAGCGAATGGAACCCTGGATAATTATTTATTAATTACACTGTATTTACGTCCATACTGAGCAATTTATGAATGTCAGGTGAACTATTAAATATTACAGTTGATATAGAAAAAGATTTCGATTATTTTTAGTATACAGAAAATTAAACGTTTTACGTATTTGTTTTTATTTAACATTATGATGAATTGCCGGTTTGTTAACACATGGTAAAAACTCATGTAACTCTGTCAGTAAAACATTATACCCTCTAATAATAATAATAATAATAATAATAATAATAATAATAATAATAATAATAAGTAAAAAATGTCCCCAAGTTTCTTCGGCGCAATCGAATTTTCTGTACAGCAGCTACAGCGTATAATGAAGGCCACCGAAAATAGATCTATCTTTCGGTGGTCTCGGTATACGAGTAATGCCGTATGAGCCGCGGCCCATGAAACTCTCACCTGGCAGTGGTGACCTGTTCTGTTGCGTTGCTAGAAGCACTATCATGGCTAACTTTAACCTTAAATAAAATAAAAAGTACTGAGGCTAGAGGGCTGCAATTTAGTGTTTGATGACAACATACTAATCTACAGCCCTCTAGCCTCAGTAGTTATTAATATGTGAGGGCGGGCAGAAAAAGTGCGGAAAGAAAAAAGTGCTGACAGGATAAAGTGCGGACGGACAGACAAAGTCTGCACAATAGTTTTCTTTTACAGAATACCAAAAATTATAATAATGTTTACTTTATTTCAGCTCAAGGCCCTTTACAAATATACAGCATGCAGATACAAAAGAAATAACACAATAATACAGTTATATACATGAGATGGTAATAAGAAAATATTACTCTCGTAATAACAGTAATTAAAGTTGTCATTCAAGTCTGGAGGCTCTACCTCCTGGGGAGGGTCATGGATAACTACAAGACATTAGTGGCGGAAATCAAGGAGTCAGTTATTTATGACCCAGGGTCAATCTTCTGAGGATGAATGTGATAGGAAAGACAAATTGGTCGGATTTTGCCGTTTTCTGCATTCACTTTCGTAGTCTGAGAATGAAACCATGGGAGGAAATCAATACAAATTTGCTTTTTTTTTTTTTTTTTTTTTATTATTATTATTATTATTATTATTATTATTACTCCTATTATTATTATTATTATTATGACTAAACCATTAGCTAAACTTTTAGCTCTTTATTATTTTCACCCTTTCAATATTATTATTCAACATATAGGACACATTTATATGACTTGGTTCAAGAAATTCTTTGCCTCCCACTCCCCAGTTTTCTTTAAATCTTGTGCAAACAACCTGGTTCTCCATATCACCTGTTCCTTGTACCTCTTCATAGTATTGTCCTCCTAAATATAACATTACTCTTGTAATATTATTTTAGCTATTTATTTGAAATTTTCTGCTCTTGTAAAAACTTTCAACCTTTTTCACTAGTTTCTGGAAGTTTCCCTCACTATCCCGTATCATTAGAGTATCATATGCAATTATCAGCCATTCTACAACCCATTTTCATATCCCAACCTTATACCTACATCTAATCTCCTTTTGTTTACTTTTACGAGGGTATTAAAAAAGCAATGTTGACATAAGGCTTCTTTACTTCAGACTACACTCAATTTAATTCCACCAAGAAAACTTCAATCGACATCTACAAATTATATTTGTGCATAAATTCTCATCCACATTACATCTCTGTCAATATTTTCATCAACCATGGAGCTTTCCCATTTGTTCTCAACCGCCCTTGGATCAATTTTTCATAACAAACATTCAATATACACATACTCTTCCTCGTCTAAACTCGCGCTGCTCTTCCCCTATTGGTCTTTCTGTCCCCCGACTTGCTTTCCTAATGAAAACCCTTACAAAGTAGCATTAGACCCCTACAGTTCCTACAGTCTCCTCTACCCACTTTATCCTTATATAAAGGAACAATTATTCTTCTTACTCTTTCCTCTGGAACCTTCCTTTCATTCACAAAAAAACTATATAAATTGGTCAGCAACCCAATCATATTCTATCAACTGTTATACAGCATCTCAAAAGATAGAGTGTGTATAGGCAGTTTAACGTGCTGCTGATGAGCAATCTTTGTAATTTGCAATTCCAGTATAATTAGATTCTTATCTTTTTTCATACTCTTCATGGCCCGATTTCACTTTCAAAAGTCACATTCACAAGCATTACCAAACTTTCACTAATCCCTTCCACTCATGCATCACTCAACTCTTCCTCTCCTCTGTCCTCCACACTCAGCAAATCTTCAAAATACTCACTTCATATTTCTGCATTGCAATTGCATATCACCTGGCAGCGGTATCATAACCCCCATTAAAATAAAAATAGCATGTTATCATCGCTGTCATCAATATCAGTGATCACTATCTTAGCACCTCTTTCATAATCAGTAATGAATGATTACCATCTGAAGCATCAGCATCCCTGGTCAATAATAATGAATGGAATTTGGGTTCCTAATCACAAAATTAACAGCGTTAGGCCTATATTGATCATTTCTATGGGTACGATAGCGGATGATCATTATCCCCAAGGTCTATAGATCTTGATTATTCCTACCGTTGGGATTTTTAAACAAAAGAGATTTCACTCTATAGCTACCAGCCCAGGCTATTTCATCTCTGAACACCGTTAATCAGATATGTTCTCAAAACGGTAAGCACTGATTACGACCTTGTGCAGCGGATAACATTATCACATTTCACACAGAAACCATTAACCATTTATGTGTAACAGAAAATGTTAATCGAGATTTTCTAAAACTAAAAACATTGATAAGAAAGTTTTAATATGGATAATATTATTCAGGTCTATGTAATATTGAAACATTCAACCAGGTTGATCTAGTAACAAATGCCCATCAGGTAAGCTGTTAAAATTTATCAAACAGCATAAACTTGCATAAAAATTTATTTGGCACATATATTACGGCTAAAGTTAGTGAGATATCTTAAACACCAAAACGCTAACCAGATATATTCAACACAGAAAACATTCATTAGTAATCTTAACATGGATAAAATTAACCAGAAACAAATTAACATCAGTAGCCACGACTACGTCTCCAATGGTAGGGAATCAAATATCTTGTCATCCCATAACATAGCATACCCCGAGGTCAAAATGGAAGGCCCATTAACGAACTTCGGCCTCCTGACCTTGAGTGAACTGTCCGGGATGATGACATACAAGGTTATACGTTTTCGGGGCAACAGTTACTTGACATACCAAGGAGGAAATTTTTTGGATAACCCGAGTAAATAATGTAATTTACTATCTATCAGTCTATCCGTCTATCTTACAAGTTTGTTTTGGAGGTCAGTTTATAGAAAATCATTATTTCTGATTGATGAATTTGGCTCCTTTTTGTTTGTCACATAAAAATTACATTTTGTCCCAATAGCTTTTCTTTGATGTCGAATATTACAATTTATTTCCAATAATTCTATCTTTATTGCTATAGTTCTATTTTTATGAATACAGAGAGGCATTAACAATCAAATATCGACTTAGCATTCATCCATCAGGGACATGTCAATAATCATCGGTATCAAATTAATTCAGCAGCAATGTACACGATTAAAAATTGATGTCGCCTTTCTTGAGCTTGACATTCAGTTCATTGCGGAAATTACTTTCGCTTATCAGTCACGTAAACAAATTAAGAAGCTAACAGGACATTAATGAGCCCTCAAAGTAGTGCATTAAGAGCGGCAACGGTAAATGACCAATTTGGTCTCAAATAAGTAAATGAATATGAAGAATAGTTGCGAATGGTATTGTTCTGGTTTTGTCCTCGTTATTGCCTGACAAATCATTTCTTAATTCGTCTGCTAACGAGATATTATTTGAACTTTATATTCTACTTTATTCGCATATCTTCCAAAACGCTGTACTGAACTATCTTCCCACTTTATATTTTTTAAGCAAGGGAACGAAAATAAGGAGAAACAAGTAAAAAATGCGCCGAAGTTTCTTCGGCGCAATCGAGTTTTCTGTACATCGTATAATCAAGGCCACCAAAAATAGATCTAACTTTCGGTGGTCTCGGTATACGAGTAATGCTGTTGGGCAGCGGCCCATAAAACTCTCAGCCGGCCGCGATGGCCTGTGTTGTTGTGTTGCCAAAAGCACGATCATGGCTAACTTTAACCTTACATAAAATAAAAACTACTGAGGCTACAGGGCTGCAATTTGGTGTGTTTGATGATTGGAGGGTGGATGATCAACATACCAATTTCCAGCCCTCTAGCCTCAGTAGTTTTTAAGATCTGAGGGCGGACAGAAAAAGTGAGGACAGAAAAAAGTGCTGACGAACAAAGAAAGCTGGCACAACAGTTTCCTTTTCGGAAAACTAAAATTAAGAAACGACTCGTATTATCTTAGCCTTCCATGCGTCGTATCCCTAAGAAGCTTGGTTTTAAATTTTCCCCTTTGATGCTTGTTTTGCCTCTTTAGACTCAGACAGATAAGGTCATCAGGTTGCCCGTCCCGTCGACCTTCAATTATATATAAAAAAACATTCGAGTAAATCATTAATGAGACGCAAAATAAATTACTCGGAACTTGAAAAGGTCTTCAGTCACCCCCTTCGGGCAAGACTCGCCGATGAGAGAAATACCATTCCCCTTTTCTCATCGTATTTCTAAGTTTCTTTTCGACGCATTTATCATCCTTTGCCTTACCTCGAGAGGAAAACTAATAGATGCGGGGAAGAGTCTCCCCTTTAATCACTCCCATACATTTTCTTCCTCGGACACAAAAGCTCAATTTTTCATTTAAGATTCGAGTTGTTATTTTGGAGTGGGGTGCCTACCTGCGACAGGTAAGCAAGTCGGGCCTTATGAAGACTTTACCCGTCAGGATGATTAAATCCCATACTACTTTAATCTAAGGATGTCTTGAGGATGTCGCGCAATTGGAAATTCAAAAGTTCAAGCGAAGATGCAATGCATTACTATAATAATACTATTCTCCTTGCATTTTAATAATTTACCTACATTTTAATCTATATATTAATTTACTGTTTCTTTTTTAATAAGTGATATCTCTTCATTCTGTATTTCCCTATACCTCCTCTTAATTCTTCCTAATGAACACCATAATATCCTTTGGAAGCTTGAATTTCAAGCCAATGGCCCCTTAGGTGGGCTTATTCAGTATAAATAAGGTTCATCTTCTGAATGATAATCAAGACGTTTATCAAAATAAAAGATTTTATCATGGACTAATGTTCCAGTAGCTATCGTTGTCGTGTATTTGTCACCACCAATTCTGCTTAAAAGACAGACGTTACAGAAATGCAAGAGAACCAAGAACCGAAAATCAGGAGCGTCTCTAAGTAAACCGAACGGGCTTTCGAGGTCATCAGTACACGTCAGGCTGATAATGGTCCGCTAACGAGCGTGGCATCAATAATGAGTGGGCTTAACAGCCCCAACAACCCATCTCAAAGCTCGTTAGGTAATTTGAGGGACTACCACGCTTCATTCTTAGAGCTGATTGGGCGACAGTATCGGCCTCGATCGTGAACCAATCAATTATTTGGAGGCTCTCCAAAATAGATTGGCCGTTCGCTTGCTTGTGCGAAGTACGGCTCTCTATACAAGCTTCTCTTAGAAGCAAGAGCCCGTGTTGGCGTAAGACTTCCTTAACCTAACTTGATAGCAAGAAAAGAATGGAAAATTTTCTGCCCAATATCATTCATTATTTTTGTTATTAATAATTATTTCTGTCCGAAATTGGTTACCGACTTAGAAATCAATAAATAATAGATTAAGAAAAATGAGGCTGAGTGTACCAAAATAAAAAGTAGTAATGTCAGCGCTACTCATAGTTTTGTAACACTATATATATATATATATATATATATGTGTGTGTGTATATGTATATATATATATATATATATATATATATATATATATATATATATATATATATATATATATATATATATATATATATATGCAGAACACTTCACACAGGATTAATTATAGTCTGCTTGAACATTTCTTATTGATTCATCCTCCCCTTCTCTCTCTCTCTCACTCTCTCTCTCTCTCTCTCTCTCTCTCTCTCTCTCTCTCTCTCTCTCTCTCACTCACGCAAACACACGAAACCCGAACAAACTCGAAAAACTCAAGTACGTCAAAAATTAAAAGATAAAAACTCAAATGAACAGCGGTGCCAACAATACTCACAACTGCATCACAGAATCAATTACACATCATTAAAAAAATGTTGCCAATAACGAGACCAGCCATCGAAAAATAAACGGGCACTGCGAGTCTTTCCCTTCTTAAGGTTTCTCTCTCTGGAACTTGTGTGAGTTGGTGTACAGCAGCTGTTCTGCCCTCCGCCCAGGGCTAGGTACGGCAAGGGCGGTATAATTACTACTCCCTCTTCCATTTTTTTTTCTTTTCCTTCTCTCTCTCTCTCTCTCTCTCTCTCTCTCTCTCTCTCTCTCTCTCTCTCTCTCATCGAAACTATCCCATTATAAGATGGCGTAAAGATACAACATGGTGGCCGAGCTGTTCCACCATCGTGATTCGTTGAATGTTTTTTTTTTTGTGGCCTTAATGATTATCATAAGTGGTATCCTTATCATGAAGATCTTAAGAAAAACCCTTCATGTGAAATATCTATATCCAAAGCTTATGAAAACTGCACTAATGATATCTTTGGGAATACAGTCATTAATCTAAGGTCTCTGTAATTAACATCTAATTCGAAAGCTTGCCCCCTAATTGATCTCTTCCTCAGATAGAAATATCAACTGCGCCTCGGGAATTTTGATATTCATTGAATATTCATAATATTCATATTCAATGTTATCGTTTCAGAAACCAGTGTCTTCTTTCTTTGCTGATATTTGTCACTTCTTCAAATATTAACCTTCAGTTTTTAACTGAAGGTAAATATGCTTCTTGCAATTCAGAAATTCATATTAGGGAACTTTTCAGCATTACAGTCCTCTCCTAAGAAACTTTTTGACAATACAGTCCCTTCCTCTTCTTTATCCAAAGCTGTGTGAGCAATTACACATTCTGCCTGTTAATATACTTTATAAATATTTTTTACTTCAAAGATTAATGCTAATTTAGATGATCAAAGAATTAAAGCCAAATAGCCTTCGGAGTTCAAAATTTATCTACAAGGTTTCTTTCCATGAAGTACTTTTGATACCAGTTTTCTTTTTGGGATTTGCAAGTGACTGATTGATCGGTCTGGCAAATTAACGTCATATGCTGCGTATTATGGCTCCCGGGAAAAGGTACAATCGTCTGCGAAAATTCATTTACCAAAAATGTGTTTTCTTCTTTGCGTGAGTATCCCAAAAACAAATAAAAAATGAGCCGAAGTTTCTTGAGCGCAATCTAGTTTTCTGTACATCGTATAATCAAGGCGACCGAAAATACATCTATCTTTCGGTGGTCTCGGCATAATGCTGTATGAACCGCACCCATGAAACTTTAAACACGGCCCGGTGGTGGCCTGGCCTATATCGTTGCCAGATGCACGATTTGGCCAACTTCAACCTTAAATAAAAAATAAAATAAAAACTACTGAGGTTGGAGGGCTTCAATTTGGTATGTTTGATGATTGGAGGGTGGATGATCAACATACCAATTTCAAGCCCTCTAGCATCAGTAGTTTTTAAGATCTGAGGGCGGACAGTAAAAGTGCGGACGGACAGACAAAGCTGGCACAATAGTTTTCTTTTACAGGAAACTAAAGAGCAACCTCAAAATACATGCGTTATTTGCATGAATTTTATCGGAAAAGGAGTGTTTTATTCGGTATGTGGTTTATTCCTAACACTAAAATAATAGTGAATTTCTTATGAGATTACAGAAATACTAATTAAATATCTGGCCGAATAACTACAAGCAATAATGAATAAAAGATGAATCAGGAAAAAAAAGTAGGGTTCGAGAGGCTGGAAATTAAAATTCAGCCAACTGAATTACGGAAGGAATTCATTTGAAAAAGCTTTGCCGTTTCCAAAAGATAATTAAACCATTATCCATTACCATCGCCTGATTATTTACTATCGACTTTTTCATCTTTACAACAAAATTTCTCATAACTGAATCCTGTCATCAAACTAGGTCTGTTTTCATACTTTTTAGTTTTCTGTAAAAGAAAACTATTGTGACGGCTTTGTCTGACCGTCCGCACTTTATTCTCTCCGCCCTCAGATCTTAAAAACTACTGAGACTAGAGGGCTGCAAATTGGTATGTTGATCATCCACCCTCCAATCATCAACCATACCAAATTGCAGCCCCCTAGCCTCAGCAGTTTTTATTTTATTTAAAGTTAAATTTAGCCATAATCGTGCCTCTGGTAAAGTTATAGGATAGGCTACCACCTGGCCGTGGTTAAAGTTTCATGTGCCGCGGCTCATACAGCATTCATTATACCGAGACCACCGAAAGATAGATCTATTTTCGGTGGCCTTGATTATACGCTATACAGAAAACTCGATTGCACCGAAGAAACTTCGGCGCATTTTTTACTTGTTTATTATTTTCATTTTAATTGCATCATGACTGATTTTCAATTAATGGCCTATTCATTCGGCCTACCATATTCACGGTTCTTTCCTAGCGGAACTGAATTGGCGAGGGCCGCTTAGTGACCCCATTCAACTGGTAAATTGGCATATTGTAGGTTGTCTGGTGTCGCAACTATCAGGGTCACAGACATCGTTCACTTACATTCTGTCGTCTTCTTTTGTATGTGATAATGTTGAACTTGCTTCAACATTTGTAGAAAAAACTAACAAGTGTCTTTTATCATCAATGCGCCACGAAGGAAAACAACGTTCAGTAAACAAATTCGCTTAAAATATTTTGCTTGGAAGGATTTTTCGAAGGCTTTCAAACATCAAACTGTTCATGTATCGATTTACTGATATGCTTAAGGATATATTTAATGCAAGAGTCCCGCATTTAAACACATTATGTTCTAGGTCAATTTCTGAATAAAATTTGTTTGCATTTCCAAATTAGTTTCAACCAATTTTCCAACGATTGCCAACTGTCGTTTACTGAATAATGCTGTGATTGGTTATTAACTTCATAAATGAATTGTGTCAACAATATCTGCTCTGTCCTCATCTGAATTTGCAGCATATTAGGGACAATTCATAGGTTTTGCAGTTTAATGATTTATCACTTATTCATATGACCACTTCCGAAAACACAGCCAAGTTTTTTATTTATTAGAACTAACCATCGAATTCAGTGAATTCCATTAAAATCTATTTCAATACTTAATAACAGTTCGATTATGAAAAACGACGTATTTATTTAGCACTGATGGGTGTAACATTAATTTTGATTATTATTCTTCATTGAACTGAAGGGTCAAGGTCAATATGGGCGAGGAGGTCAGTTTGGTGCCAGGGTTCATATGATATCTATATAAGTGTGAAAGTGGAGTATGAATTAAACATATATTGTTAAAACTAAAAACAATAGCGATAACAGTCAAGAAAACAATAGTAACTAACGCCACTATAGTACTGTATTGATTTACAGCCTTTATATATATATATATATATATATATATATATATATATATATATATATATATATATATATATATATATATATATATATATATATATATATATATATATAATTTATATATACTGTATATATATAAATATATATATAAATATATATATATATATATATATATATATATATATATATATATATATATATAAATATATATATACATATATATATATGTATGTATATATATATATATATATATATATATATATATATATATATATATATATATATATATATATATATATATATATATACATACATATGAATGAATTTTAGCACATCACCGTGATTCATATACAAGCATTAAGCTACAAAAGTCCTTTAATATCCAATTCGCTCTACCTCGGAAATAATACATTTTCATATATGTTACCCGAAGGGGAATTTTTTTTTAGTTGATAATAAGTTCGTCGTCTCGTGGGCTCGAACCACGGAAGACAAGAGCTTAGGACGACAGTGACGCGCATTAAACCACATGGCCGAGGTAGAGCGAATTGGATATTAAAGGACGTCTGTAACAAGCTAATATATATATATATATATATATATATATATATATATATATATATATATATATATATATATATATATATATATATATATATATATATATATACATACAGTATATATATATATATATATATATATGTATATATATAGTATATATATATATTATATATACTATATTATATATACTGTATACTGTATATATTTACATATATAACTGTCTTTTTCTACACCCAAAAATTCTGCTGGCGACGATGTAAAAATCTGAACACAAATTTCCAAAATTAAAATTCAATTCAAGTAGACTTTACTTGTTAGTGGACTAATAAGATAATTTGTTCTCTTTCCATTTTTTCTGTAGAAAAAAAAAGCCACTCTAGGCCTAAATTTTTTCTTTGGTTTTTTTTCGAGGTAATCATAATTTTCTGGAAGCAGGTAGCCAACAAGTTGGATTAGCACGTAATTATCGGTAGGCCCATAAAAACGTACCGTAGGCCTAAGGGGTGACGTTGACGCCTAATCTTTTAACGCCGGAATTTTTTCATAGTCTTTATTCACTCCGTTTCATCTTTTCTGTTTTTTTTTTTATTACTTTTAAAAGAACAATAAGACGGGAGGCTGGAGATGAGTGGAGATTTGTGGAAGATAAAGAACAAGGAAGATATAAGTGGTGGAATTTCGAAGAGATATTTCGCGTCACACGGATTTAGAGGCGATAATTATGATGAAAAATAGGAAAAAACTTATTAGCATATTTTTGCTACATATTTGAAAGTCTTTCGCACTTTTATCTCCTCCATTTCTTTTCGTGAACAAACTTTATTTTCTCTCCTTGTTACGTTTTACTAGCATATTTTAATTGTTTACTTTAAAATCACGAGTAACTGGCAACAGTTTTCAAAACACTCATGATGAACTATTTTAAGTCCGAGGATTACGATAGCCACGCCATTTTTATACTTTGATTTTTTCTGAAAGAGCTGCTGCCCATTTATTGGATCTCACTTATTTCGCTGGTGCTGTTGTATGTCCAGTAATCATCCTATCCCTTAGAGCAGTGGTTCTTAACCTGGGGTACGGGGCTACGAAACCTTAAACCCGGTGGTACGCTAATTAAAGTTATGTACCTATACATAACTTTAATTAGCATACCCGGGAAGGTCAATGGGAGGAAAATCATATAGAAAGTGGGAAAGATGGCAGAAATATTAATAAGGGAACATGGGCGTATACAAGGATGTAAGCGTGTGGATTAACTGTTTGTCAAGAAATAGTGATATATGAGATGTTTGAAAATGACGCCGAATTAAAACCGAGGAAATATGGAGGGCGTTGAAAATATTTGGAAATTTTTTTGTATGGGCAATAAGTTACAGACTTCTCTGTCACCTTTACTTTGATACATAAAGAATTATTCCTCTTCTCCTTTCAAGACTTTTCTTTAATCCCGACAAAACACATAACCC
>NC_089761.1:42671772-42736772 GCF_040412425.1 Macrobrachium rosenbergii | reverse complement strand
TAATTACGTTTATGTATAATTTATTTGCCAAATAATGTTCTAACAAAGTCCCAGTATGGATCATAACCTAGAAAACAAAAAAAAAACTTTCAGTAAACAAGCATGGATAATCAAATGAATGCATAAATCAAAAGATAAATCAGTTCTTGTGATAAAATTATACATTTTATGAACCGTAATTATATGAAAGGTGCTTATCGCACGCTAAATTAATCTAATTTCGAGTAAAGCAGATTCTCATTGCAGATAAAAAAAAATTCTTACTTTTGGGGATTTTTTTTTTTTTAAAGAACCCTTACTACTTCCGTGACAATTCTTGGAACTTACACATGACACGTTAGTCCGTTCGATAATAGTAAAATTTCGTAGCACTTCGATAACTCACTCATGTATTGTAGGTAATAAATAGTCTCTCTCTCTCTCTCTCTCTCTCTCTCTCTCTCTCTCTCTCTCTCTCTCTCCTCTCTCTCTCTCTCTCATAAGTATGCATCTAGAAGTCACGTGTGAAACCATAACACAGTTGCAGGTAGGCTAAGGCCTCAAATTCCATAACTTGTTAAATACACGTCTAGGACTGACTAATAAAAGCAGATGTGAGGATGTTTTCTGTAAATCTGCCATCACTTCTGTTATGAAATATAGCGAGAATTATTACGCCTTTTTATCTCAATACCCTGAACTAGGGACCGTCGGCTGATCGGTCTGTTAGTGAGGGAATGAACTTGCCCAGTAGAAGTACACCCGAAATCCTGGACCTCATGGAAGACCTACTTATTTTGTTATCTACTTCGCTGATATTCGAGATTTCATTTCAATATCCCGCCTGTGGGCCAGCATTTAACCTATACACTCTGAAATAGTTTTCTTCTTCTGAGACCCAGCTGTAAAATCTAGGGTTTCCCTTGTGCTTTTCAGGTATCTTACCACAACCCACATTCTTGTATTTCTTCTAGATGTGGCCTCTGTGATTGCTTTACCATCAAGATAGGCATAAAAAACTCATGGACACTGAATCATCCTTACAAGATGTTATAATTTTTTTATTTATTTATTTATTTATTATTATTTTTTTTTTTTTTTGCAAACTTTACCTAGGACACTTTTCTTTGATTTTGTTCTTGTCTGCCATATTCGATGAATCAGGCTCCAGTCTTTAATTATTCCACTCTTTGGCAGAGTCAGAAAAACTAGAAAGTGAGAAATACGAAAAGAACGGCTCTTGAAAGCTAGAACTATGATAACAGTAGATCTAGAAAATGAAATATGTGGAAAAAAGCGTTCCAGTAAGGGCAGTTGTTATAAAAAGTGAAATATGTAAAAACAAGTGTTTCTAGAAGGTGATGATTGTGAGGAGAGTGGTTCTAGATGGTAACAGCTATAAGGAGAGGAGTTCTGCCTCTATCCACTAGGGGGATCACAGCATGAGTGACCCTACTAAGGCAGAGGTTAGGGAGCACGGATGGGAAATGCCTTAATTAGCCTTTGTGGCAGTCTGCTGGGCAAGAAGCCAATGTACGAAGACAGCGCTTGCGATTCTTAGAAACCATTGCCACAGAAAGGGAAGGGAGAGAGAGAGAGAGAGAGAGAGAGAGAGAGAGAGAGAGAGATAGAGAGAATGTTAAGGCAAGATTATATCATATACACACATATATCATTCAACACATTCACACATAACCACACATACTTACACACGCACACACACGCACACACATTCACATATATACGTGTGTGTATATACATACATATGGGTATAAATATATATATATATATATATATATATATATATATATATATATATATATATATATATATTATTATATTTATATATATATATATATATATATATATATATTCATATATATATATATATATATATATATATATATATTATGTATAATGATACCTGTGGTCCCTAGTTCACAGACAATATTTTGCAGAGAACAACGGCAAGGAATAGCCGGCATTTATAAAAACCCTTTCACAAAAAGGAAATGAGAATTTAATGAAAATATAAACAAATTATTGAAAACAAAAAAGTCATATAGAGAAATCTATAGTTAGATATCAACTTATTTAAAAAAAGAAAAAGAAAAATCAGTATTCTCAACATCAAATCAGACGTAATTAATAAGCTGGGTCCACCACATTTGAAGGTCAGTGTTTTGATTGGTAGGAAATGGCTTAATTATGCTCAGTTATCAAAAGCCTAATGACAAATTCAGCCCCTAATTGCATTTTTTCCATTACCGAGAGTTTTTAATTGGTGGATATTTTTTTTATTTTAAATGTTATTCCTTATTTATTGTGGGTTATCATTATTCTTTGCGGTCATACACACACACACACACACACACACATATATATATATATATATATATATATATATATATATATATATATATATATATATATATATATATGTATATATACAGTATATATATGCATGAATATATGCATGTATATGTATATATATACATATATATATATATATATATATATATATATATATATATATATATATATATATATATATATGTATATATGTATATATACTGTATAAATATATGTTATATACATATATATATGATTATACTGATATCCTTGATACTCTCTCTCTCACTCTCTCTCTCTCTCTCTCTCTCTCTCTCTCTCTCTCTCTCTCTCTCTCTCTCTCTCTCTCTCTCTCTCTCATAAGGTACGTTCAAGAAAGACCGTAAGGGGTTCGACAAGCTGCTGGTGAGCCTTCCGTGAAAACGCATCAAGCTTCTTATACAATGGAAGTTTTCCTATCAGGGGTCCATCTCCCTTGCCTATCAACAAATTAGTTGACCGGCTACTTTGATATATAGACCTGGCGTCACAAGCCTTTTACACGGATGCTTTCAGCAGTCACACAGAGAAAGGTCAGTACATATCGACCTGACCGGAATCATGCACTGCGTAGCTAATGGCTTCCAGGTATCGCGTTTGGAACTTTGCGTCTTGACGCCAGCTTTCGTTATTCGTTCCTGTGGGCTCTGTCGCTCTGGTCTTTGTTAGCACTGAGTCTGGGGATTTTTTTTTCCTTATTTATGTATATATAATCATATGTATATATGTGTGTGTTATATATATATATATATATATATATATATATATATATATATATATATATATATATATATATATATATATATATATATATATATATATATATATATATATATATATATATATATATTTATATATATATATATATATATATATATATATATAACAGAAGAATGGCATGTACAGAATATTTCATAACTGTCTGAAGTACATTATCTTTTGTGTGAGTCTTGTGCGATTTTTTAATGCATATGTATATTTTTACATGTATTGATTATGAGATATAAGCCTTGAAAATTGGAATATTTATATTATACATATATATTTTTTATATATATATGCGATTTTTAATGCATATGTATATATATGATTATATATATATATGAAATTGGTATATATATATATATATATATGTATATATATATATATATAAATTATATATATATATATATAGCAAATACTAAGTCACTAATGTAGTTTAATATTCACTTCACTATACAACTGGAAAAACGCTCATCCAAGAGGAATTATAATTGATAAGGGCTTCGTCAACAGTTGGATTCGAACCCCTGCCTGGTTTTAGAAACAGCTATGTACAGCGACTTTGACAACTGAGCCATCAAAAGAGGTATTGAAAACTAAAAACTAGAAGGGTATAGCTGCCAATGAACTTCTTTACGATAACTCTGACAAAAATATACTTTTAAGAGATATGAAACATAAAAGAAATATAGAATTCCACATTTCAAAGATAAATCTTGAGTTGAGTTGGCTATATTCACCTTATCCTTGTTAGTTTTCTGTAAGAAAAAACTGTTGTGCCGGCTTTGTCCGTCCGTCCGCACTTTTGCTGTCCGCCCTCAGATCTTAAAAACTGCTGAGGCTAGAGGGCTGAAAATTGGTATGTTGATCATCCACCCTTCAATCATAAAACATACCAAACTGCAGCCCTCTAGTCTCAGTATTTTTTATTTCATTTAAGGTTAAATTTAGCCATAATCATACGTCTGGCAACGATATAAGGACAGGCCACCACCGGGCCGTGGTTAAAGTTTCATGGGCCGCGGCTCAAAAAGCATAATACAGAAACAACAGAAAGAGAAATCTATTTTCGGTGGCCTTGATTATACGCTGTAGCAGCTGTACAGAAAACTCGATTGCGCCGAAGAAACTTCGGCTCATTTTTTACTTGTTTCATATAACGGTGCCTTTGTCCAACCTAAGCCTAGATCAAAGCAATTCCGAAAAAAGCATCGGAGCTGACTGTCAAAAGAAGAGAACTTTAGGATCTGGAGAAAGCTTAGGATGAGAGGCCGTTCCATCTCTCGAAAGTTTAAGGAAAAGCAGTCATCAACTGAACACCAAATGGATTCCTACTCTCCCACAGAATAAGTGTGAGAAGTGGTGTTCTGGCAGGTGTTACGTAGCTTCCAGGAGAAGAATGAACTTTTTCATCACAGTTTAAAGGAGCAGAGGCTGGCATATGGCCTCTTAAAAAGTTATGTCATCCCAATGGAATGAATGAATGTCAATCACTCCAGTTCAGGAATTATGGATGAGAACACCCCATCCATATATATATATATATATATATATATATATATATATATATATATATATATATATATATATATATATATATATATATATATATATATATATAAGCATATATCTTTTTTTATTTTATATATATACATACATACACACACACACACACACACACACATATATATATATATATATATATATATATATATATATATATATATATATATATATATATATATATATTTATATATATATATATATATATGTGTGTATATTATATATATATATATATATATATATATATATATATATATATATATATATATATATATATATATATATATATATATATACAATGCAACGATCGTTTAGCAATTCCTAAATAACCCTGAATCCCTTAATTAGAAGTGTGCACACACTCAAGCGATTTGTTGCGCAAGCCATCCTTATGGAAGGAAGTCAGAGGTCCAGCGCCGAAAGGAGGAGAAAGCTAATCCCAGTGACCTTGAAACCGAAAAGCGTGATTTCGTATTCCTGTCGCTGCTGACCTGCCTGGGCAGCGACAACAATGAGGACCTCCTAAGCGAAGCTGATTCACCGACTGATAAGGAATTATTTGTCGTTGCAGCCGAGTGGGAGGTGGAAATGGCCAGAGCTATAAACTATTAACTATTATTATTATTATTATTATTATTATTATTATTATTATTATTATTATTATTGTTGTTGTTGTTGTTGTTGTTGAAGAGAATGGCAGCATCAGTGGAATTTATTATTATTATTATTATTATTATTATTATTATTATTATTATTATTATTATTATTATTATTATTATTATTATTATTATTATTATTATTATTATTGCTGTTGTTGTTGTTACTGTTGTTGTTGTTGTTGTTGTTAAAGAGAATGGCAGCATCATTGAAAGTGATTTTATTATTATTATTATTATTATTATTATTATTATTATTATTATTATTATTATTATTATTCAGAAGATGAACCCTATTCATATGGAACAAGCCCACCGTAGGGGTCACTGACTTGAAATTCAAGCTTCCAAAGAATACGGTGCTCATTAGGAAGTAACAGAAATTAAAGGGAAATGTAAATGAATAAATTAATGAATTAATAAATAGATAAAAATGCATTAAAATGCAAGGAGAATAGCATCAGGGTAGTTATGCATTGCACCTTTGCTTGAACTGCAATTCCAATTAGATGTCTTCAGAGTCGTGGAGAACTTTTATCCCAACTATTTCCTGGCTCCAAAAATAACCAGTTATTGACGGGAAGATGCAATGCATGACCCTAAAACGATTCCGCCCTTGTACTTTTAATAATTCGTTTACATTTCTATCTATTTGTTTGTTATTTATTCATTTATCTTTGGTTTATAGTCATTTATCTCTTCTTTCTTTACTTTCTATCATCTTCTGTTTTTCATTTCAGATGGGCACCATATTCTTTGGAAGTTTGAATTTCAAGTCAGTGTCCCCTGTAAGCCTGTTCTTTATGAATAGAGTTCATCTTCTAAATAATAATAATAGATAATAATAATCACTTTACTCCCAGGTATTTCTGTAAACAAGTTTTTGATCAATCAAGCAGAGCAAATGCACTGTATGGACCGTTGTTTGCATTGACATTTTTTTTATAACATCGGGCCCCTGCCATATTAATGGTAAATTAAACTACGAGCATGATTATAAAAAAATTTTCCAACGTTTTTCATAAAAAAAAAAGCCATGACAGCAGTCTAGGTCCTAAGAGGAAGGAGCAATCACTAAAGCACTGGTCGGGAAGGAGTGAATGAGTGACTGGAATAAATGATTATCAAATTTTCAATCATCAGCGTCTTCGTGCTGAGAGGCCTGTAAGTGGAGACAGAAATTCAGAAATGATAAAGAGGCCTGGTATAGACCGTTGGTCCTAGACCTCTGCTGTCACAGAGGCCTTGAGACAGTACAGCTACTGTTAAACAATTATTACGGTAAACTGCAAAGAAGAGACATTAGCAAAACAAGGGTGACCTTAAAACGGAGCGAAAACGTGTTTACACTGAAAATAGACTAAGTGTTTTAGATTCAGCTGGCATATACCAGCAAGGGCGCTTGCCTAAAGACTGCGAGTAAGGGTGGTAAAGTTCTGAAGTGTCCAAGAGGACTGGTGTGAACCTCTGTGCTCTGAGACACCTCTAAGAGCTGAGTCACAGAGAAACAGTAAAGTTCTGAAGTGTCCAAGAGGACTGATGTGAACCCCTGTGCTCTGAGACACCTCTAAGAGCTGAGTCACCGAGAAACAGTAAAGTTCTGAAGTGTCCAAGAGGACTGGTGTGAACCTCTGTGCTCTGAGACACCTCTAAGAGCTGAGTCACAGAGAAACAGTAAAGTTCTGAAGTGTCCAAGAGGACTGGAGTGAAGTTGTGCTCTGAGACACCTCTAAGAGCTGAGTCACAGAGAAACAGTAAACAGTATCCAAGAGGACTGGTGTGAACCTCTGTGCTCTGAGACACCTCTAAGAGCTGAGTCACCGAGAAACAAGTTCTGAAGTGTCCAAGAGGACTGGTGTGAACCTCTGTGCTTCTAAGAGCTGAGTCACAGAGAAACAGTAAAGTTCTGAAGTGTCCAAGAGGACTGGTGTGAACCTCTGTGCTCTGAGACACCTCTAAGAGCTGAGTCACAGAGAAACAGTAAAGTTCTGAAGTGTCCAAGAGGACTGGAGTGAACCCCTGTGCTCTGAGACACCTCTAAGAGCTGAGTCACAGAGAAACAGTAAAGTTCTGAAGTATCCAAGAGGACTGGTGTGAACCTCTGTGCTCTGAGACACCTCTAAGAGCTGAGTCACAGAGAAACAGTAAAGTTCTGAAGCGTCCAAAAGGACTGGTGTGAACCTCTGTGCTCTGAGACACCTCTAAGAGCTGAGTCACAGAGAAACAGTAAAGTTCTGAAGTGTCCAAGAGGACTGGTGTGAACCTCTGTGCTCTGAGACACTGCTAAGAGCTGAGTCACCGAGAAACAGTAAAGTTCTGAAGTGTCCAAGAGGACTGGTGTGAACCTCTGTGCTCTGAGACACCTCTAAGAGCTGAGTCAACGAGAATTAGTATAAGTTTGGCTTTCTCGAAATGGAAAGTGAAAGAACTTCCTGAGACCTCAAGAGATTTTACTCTATGCAAGGAGAAATAAGGTCTTCATAAAGCAGACGCCACTGATCTCTGAAATAGTATAAGCAGATAAGCAGATCTGATCAGGTTACAACGCACTTTCATTATTCAGAACTGTTTACTTGGATGTGAATACTGAATTTCGCTGTTGTTGAACATTCGGGGCCAGTTTGAGAGGGAAGTTTGTTTCTTTTTTTTTAACCAGTCCTTGCAGATTTGGTAATGGCTTAAGCAATATGGAAACGAGAATAAGTATCATTGAAAGACAGAAAAAACCGACCAATATATTAGAGAGAGAGAGAGAGAGAGAGAGAGAGAGAGAGAGAGAGAGAGAGAGAGAGAGAGAGAGAGAGAGAGGCCTGTTAATGCTGCAATCATGCAGTTGACAAATCGCAGGTATAACCAATTTGTAAAGTACCTGAGACCAATATTTTATTCTTGCGCATAAAATGGCATGAGCTGAACATCAGTCCCCTCTATAAATTTACCATAAATCACCTCAATTTTCGACTCAATATCCTACAACGAGACTCTTCTTCTCAACCTTTCCTGCGCTCCCATCAACGAAGGTTTTCATTTAAATTCCTGTTCTTGTCCCTGAACCATGTGAAATCATACAACGCACTCGCTAAAGCAACATACGTAGTAACTGTGTCTCTATAAGAATTCCACACCAATCTTTAGATCCATATTTGACCGCCATTGTCCTTTCATTTCCTATTCTATCGGGCGTTTTAGAATGCTCAAATAATTCACTTTGAAATCGTATATTTCTTTTCTTATATTCATATTACAGAACTATATTTCATTTCCATAAAGGCATAATGTCATTACAATTTCATATATTAAGACTGGACCCTTCTTTCATTTCTTCAAAGATTCTGCTTCTGTTTGAGGTTTCTCTGTTCTTTGATTCATGTCTTGAATAAATTTACCTTTGTGTTTAACAGTAATTCCTGGATACGAGTATATATACTAGTTAACCACTTCCTATTCGTATTTGAGACCTATACTTAGGTTCTACAAAGGCAAAACACCATTACAGTTTCAGATATTCTTTTTTTTTTTTCGAAGCTTCTACTTCCTCCTTTCGTACTTTCTCTGTTCATTGAATCATATCCTAAATAATTTAACCATCTTGTTTAATACTAATTTCTAGATATCTATATCAGATGACCACTGCCATTCATCTTGCATGTCTTTGTCATTTTGTTTTTAGAAAACTATTCTACCAAACTCTCTCACCAGTAACGGTAATTTCTCGCTACTATACCTAAGACAAATTTATCATGAATATGGAAATGTCTATGACAGCGAACGTGTGTTTTTTTTTTCCTGCATGTACTTGCCATCTGTATTTAGCTAAGAGCATATGTACATGTAAGCAAATATTTATTTAGCTAAATGTACATGGAGTCAATGAGAGAGAGAGAGAATCTTTGTACAAGTAAGCAAATATTTATTTATCTAAATATAGAGTCAATAAGAGAGAGAGAGAGAGAGAGAGTATCTTTGTACAAGTAAGCAAATATTTATTTATCTAAATATAGAGTCAATAAGAGAGAGAGAGAGAGAGAGAGAGAGTATCTTTGTACAAGTAAGCAAATATTTATTTATCTAAATATAGATTAAATGAGAGAGAGAGAGAGAGAGAGAGAGAGAGAGAGAGAGAGAGAGAGAGAGAGAGAGTATCTTTGTACAAGTAAGCAAATATTTATTTATCTAAATATAGATTAAATGAGAGAGAGAGAGAGAGAGAGAGAGAGAGAGAGAGTATCTTTGTACAAGTAAGCAAATATTTATTTATCTAAATATAGAGTCAGTGAGAGAGAGAGAGAGAGAGAGAGAGAGAGAGAGAGTAAGCAAATATTCATTTAGATAGAGTCAATGAAAGAGAAGAGAGAGAGAGAGAGAGAGAGAGAGAGAGAGAAGGAGAGAGCCATAAATGAAGGCCTTTGCCGGTCAAGTAATGACACAAGATAAGACGCTCTTGATAAGCACAATATTCAACAAATTTTAATGATAAACAAAAAAAAAAAAATGTTTTTACAACGAAAATAAAAGTAATCAACGAAGGGTTACGTTGGGAGACTGATCCCTAAAAAAAAAAAAAAATAAAAGAATGGAAGTCTTTAAACCCTGCACCTTCAGTAAATTGGAGAATCATCAAGAGCCTCCCGAGCTTCCTCAGTTGCAGAAAAAAAAAAAAAGGAGAAAAAGGGTAGAAAAAAGAAGAAAAAGATCCTCACTGAGAAGAAGGGTGGAGGTCTTGGACCTTAAAGACATCAGGTGAACTGTCTGTTTGATAGAGGACACCCGGACGTCATTGGATCTTATAAAATCGATTGGCGGCAGTCGAAAACAGACCTTAAGTACCCTCGCGATAAAACGCAGACTGCGAAACCGTCGGCGGGGATGGCGTGTCTATTTTTCACATTCCCGGCGTCAGCGTGGCATGACTACCGCCTTCATTTGTATGATATACATTGTAACATTCGTAGAAACTCATTAAGGCTGCAAAGGCTTAAGCTCGCTTCGCAAGGTAGCAGGGACTTTGGTCCTTAAAACACAAGGGCGTACGGTCGCAAAGGGAGAGTCAGTTGAAGCCCGATGCTTACACCGGCAGCGGAGGAAGTCTGCGGTTAACAATTGTAGAAACCCGCTCTCCAATCAGCGATGCATCCCCGAACCCCCCGGCGCAATTATCAAAATTAGTTTCGTTTCTGCCTTATTCCCTCATTTGTTTCTTTAAAAGCCTGCTTGGCTGCTCGGGAACACAATAGCCAATTTCGGGTGCTCTTTCTATCCTATTCCTCTGAACCACACCATACACTCGCACACACACACACCTCCTCCTCCTCCTCCCCCTCCTCCTCCTCCTCCTCCCCCTCCTCCTCATCCTCCTCCTCCCTATTTATCCAGTTGCTTCGATGGCAGCCGCTGATTGGCTGCAAGATCTACCGAAAGCAAAGGGAAGAAAGATGCCATGCAATAATGTAACGCGAATTCCTAAACAGATCTTGAGGGGGTAAGACATGATTTATGGGCCATCGCTTCTAATCGCCGATTGGCTGACGAGAAAGAGCCCGGCGATCCCCATTGGTGCGAAAACAAGGCTGCAGCAAAAAATATGAACTAGTACCCAGGCTCCTGTTGTATCATTGGCCATCTCGGAATGATAAATAAAGACAAAAAATGCAGCCATTTGAGGAGTAAAATGATGTCTCTTTGACTGATGAGCTGCGGTCAGTCGGTCGTGACAGACGGAATGAGAAGGTCGGGAAAAAAATATGAAAAAATATTTTAATGGGGCGCGCAAATTATCCAGGAATATCCTCCAATTTTTTTCTTCTTCTTCTTCTTCGGAAAACTAGGGGCTATAGCAAAAGGGTGGAGTCTAATTTTGGATTTTATAATGGTGTAAAGCCACCTTTTGATGTTCATACGAGAAAAATAGATCTCAGGTCAGATAGTCCATTTTCTTTAGATTTACCTTTTAGAGAAATCGGCATTTTTTTTTAAATGGAATTACAATTAAGATTTAGAGCAATATGAACGATTGCATGCACTTTCAGTATGCATGACATCTTTAAAAGCAACATCTGAGTGAATAGATAAACCAAAGCAAGCATCACATTTCGTAATAGTAGTACAAAATGGTATGGATCTTCTTGTTTAATTTCTAACTGTATGGAACAATTCATGCATCATCAGATGATACGGTTTAAGCTATGAACTGTGTAAAAATTATTAAAAGAATTTTCGAATCACTAGCCCATTAAGTGCGACCTTAAGCACTTGTTCTCTCCAGCAGATAAAATGAAGTTGAGCCTTCATTTGGAATGGAACTTGTGTGGATCATCAATGCATAATTATTATTCTCGATAGTAATAAAACAGAATGCCCTTACTTGGAATTTTTTATGAATCTGATAGCTGTATGTATTTGTTTGATGAACGGGGTGATGTAATACGTTCATACATTCAATGTTTACTTTAGAAAATAAGGAATCAAGACTGATGACTTTGATATGAATGAGAAGCATAATTAAGTCTTGTGTAGAATGACTTTGAGTCACCAAATGAGATTAACATATAAACAGGATTACAAGGATGATACTGATAAAAGATCTGACTCTGCATTCAACTCCTGCATTACGTCATCTTTTTCGAACCTCAAGTAAACATTTTGAAGTTGATATTTAAAGAAAAAAGACATCAAGTTATTCCAGAAATCATTTGCCAAAGCCTGAACTTTACAATACAGACTGCAAGAACTCAATCTTTCTCTGACATATCTACCCGATGCTTCGAGTTGCAAAATTATCCAGCAATATAAATACACCTACGAGCTTCAGGTAAAACATTATCTAAATGGGATATCTTATGACAAACGAACAGGCGAGTGAATACGTAATACCCGTCCTACTTCGCTGGCGGAGGGAATTAAATAATGATGTATTCACTATTTCTAGACAAGTACGTTTCCGAAGGTAAAATTTACTTAAATATTTTATTTTCTGAGATTCACTCATTGATGTTCTGTCAAGATTAGTTCCTTCTCATATTTATCATAACAGTACTGAAATTCAATATAGATTCTAACAACAGAATTAGAGTTTCATCCTAAATAGTGATAAACATAATGCGTCCATGTTGATTAGGCTTCCGTGTCTGCATGAGAAGCTCGTGGGACAAAAAAGGAGAAATTATAAAGCAAGAGCCCGTGCTGGCATGAGACTACCTTAGTCTATACAATATAACGTGGGGGCATTATATGTGGAATTCATGAAATATCAGCTTATATAAGTTAGAATGGCGAAAAGTGCAATGTAAAAATATTTTCAACTTCATACCTATACATTTTAGTGAACATTCATTATATGAACAGTCATCATCGCCTGGAGAAAATGAAAGATCCCTAGTGATATAAAACCACGAATATAAGTAAAGTCTCTCGCCATTAATCAGAGCGCGTCCGATGAAAATTAAAGGCGATATATCACAAATAAGCATTAATTTGTCAATACCCCGCGGGAAACTGCGAGAGGAATGAAGACAGATAGCCCTATTCATTACCCCGTGCGTGACACTATAACAGCGTCTGCATTCGCGCTGTTAGCAATTGAGCAGTTCATCAAAATAAAATGAAGTTACGTGGCATAGATCGAGCGACGCTTGGCAGCCATTTCAAGGATCTCCTGCTGTTATTCTTTTCATTTGTTAAGGTAAACTTTAAGTAGAGAAATAACATTCAAAATTGTGCGTTAGTAATGTATGGGAGTCTAGACCTTGATGCGTTTGGTTCTCGAAAGTTCCCAGCTCAGCGGAATAATTTTTATTTCACACATTTTCATTACATGACATGAACACAATGATGGATTTTATTTTGCTTTACATCTTAACAAAAGTTTTATTTTGCTAGTGATCACCGTATTTTCGCTTAGTCCCTTGATTATTGTGTTAATGACATTGATATTTATATCTTTCTATTTGGGGCCGTTAAATGAATGAATGTAATATAGGCTTTCAAAAACTTGCCACGATGTCTGTCCTTAAAGATGAACGATTCAAAACCTATATTCTAAGAGAAAAACATCAATGATTATGCTGAATACAACAAAAATGGCAGTCAATTTGCCTTCATTTCTTTAACGAGTCCATGGTTGCCATTTTTTCATTATGGCACCATAGCACAGTGTATATTATTATTATTATTATTATTATTATTATTATTATTATTATTATTATTATTATTATTATTGTGGAGAAACAAACTCACAGTTATGTATATGTACATATATTTAAAGATAAAACTGTACAGATTCCCGAAAGCTGTCTGTACAGTTTTATCTTTAAATACATGTACATATACATAACTGTGGATTTGTTTCTCCATTTTAAGAATCATGTATTTTGTTATTATTAGTATTTTTTCAGTTATTATTATCATTATTATTATTATTATTATTATTATTATTATTATTATTATTATTATTATTATGGTAATAATGATTGGTATTGTCATGGACTGAACAAAAGGCCAGTAAATCCCATAAAGAAAACCAGTTTTGAAATAATTATATATATATATATATATATATATATATATATATATATATATATATATATGTATGTATGTATGTATGTATGTATGTATGTATGTATTATGTATGTATGTATGTATGTCTATGCAAACGTATGTATGTAAAACAAATACCAATGAAAAAGACCATGCATTTCAAGCAACGAGTTACAACAAGTTCTGAAAGCTAATGCAGTCAGTTTGGAGAAGTAAGATTGCATTATCTGATGTGGCTGCATTACTGAGAGGCCTCACTTTTCCACAAAATAAATCAATTTCTAACCGATTGGCCTTTGAAGGGTATTCAAAAACTCAACTACGCCAGACAGGCAAAACTCGCTGTTGATATGATACTTAATAAGAGTAAGGTGATTTACACCACGTAAGCAGTATTCACCAGGTCATTTGTAAATCACTGGGCAGTTGATTTCCTAGGAACCTGTTCTGAATTATTCCTGATGTTAACAGTATGTGATTAATGTAGATCTGCTGGTTGCAGTCTGTGTAATCTCACCAAGAGCTTCTGCATGAGGAGGCAGATATGTGGCTTAAAAAACTCAACCTAGAACCACATTTCTGATTGTTCTTTGTTGTCGAAGGTTCTTATGAAATGAAGAAAAACAATTGTTACTGCCTTCCTTCTTCCTGCATTTAATTTCCAGCTTATAAATATTCATTTTCAATTCATTCTGTCATAAAACTTTAAGACTTGACTGGCTTAAATCCTGTCGTGAAGCTCTGATTGTTATCTCTTGCCAATTTCACAAATATTTTTGTGAACTGAGCAGGAAAGTACGTAAGTTCCTTTTTATTAATGATTTCAAAATTTCATTTTAAGTCTGTGATCGAGTTATGCTTTATGTGTGTGTCTGTTATTATAATTATTATTATTTTTGCAACATCTTGCCATTTCTTTGAACTGTCAAGCCAGGTAGCATAAGGTAAAAATAATGTCACGATTAGTTCCCTTTCCACTTACAGTGCATCCTACTATAAACAAGTAAAAAATGCGTCGAAGAAACTTCGGCGCAATCGAGTTTTCTGTACAGATTGTAATCAAGGCCACCGAAAATAAATCTATCTTTCGGTGGTCTCTGTATAATGCTGGATGAGCCGCGGCCCATGAACATCTCAGCTGGCCGTGGTGGCCTGTGTTGCTGCGTTGCCAGAAGCGCGATCATGGCTAACTTTAACCTTAAATAAAAACAAAAACTACTGAGACTGGAGGACTGTAATTTGATATGTTTGATGATTGTGGGGTGGATACTCAACATACCAATTTGCAGCCCTCTAACCTCAGTAGTTTTTAAGATCTGAGAGCCGACAGAAAAAGTGCGGACAGAAAAAGTGCCGACAGAAAAATTGCGGACAGAAAAAAGTGCGGACAGAAAAAGTGCGGACGAACAGACAAAACCATCTCAATAGTTTTCTTTTACAGAAAACTAAAAATTGACGACAATATAGGAGAAGGTCGAGATGGCAGGCATTACCCGTACAATGGGAATATTACTTACCAAACCTGCATGCTTATAGTTCCCTGTTTCATTGGTTAACAGAGATTGGTATAATGAGAGAGAGAGAGAGAGAGAGAGAGAGAGAGAGAGAGAGAGAGAGAGAGAGAGAGAGAGAGAGAGAGTTACTGGGTGAGGGAGTATGACATAAAAAAATAAAAACCAAAGTGTACAACAAAGTGTTTTAGTGAATATGGTAAACCAATTGGTGTGACAGACAGAGAGAGAGAGAGAGAGAGAGAGAGAGAGAGAGAGAGAGAGAGATTAAGCAAAATAATAAAAAAATATATATACACATTATACATACAGCATATAATATATATATATATATATATATATATATATATATATATATATATATATATATATATATATATATACTATATATATCTAGAGAGAGAGAGAGAGAGGTGAAAACTGACCCGAAATAAAGGGGAAAGAGACGAAAGAAAAACCGCATCCATTCAGAGTGCACCATATGCCCAACAAAATCTACCTTTTAAATTATGACGACCTGTTTAAGAGATTCCCAGTCGCATAAAAGGTATGGCTAACGACTCTCCCCTCCAGCAAGATAAGACCAGGAAAGATATATATACAACCGAAGACACCTTCGTGTCAGAGACAACTATACGCACACATACGCGCATGAATACGCGCGCACGCGCCTGTGCACTCACAACCAACATGTCCGGAATCGAAGCTATAACATTCAATATGTTCGGAATCGAACCTAAAGCGTGATTTGGCAGCTTCGGTTGGGCCTAAGCCCTAAACAGATTATCGCCTGAAATCAATAAACATAATTATCTCCTGATGATTGCGAAATTGTTGTGCCATCTTCTCTCTCTCTCTCTCTCTCTCTCTCTCTCTCTCTCTCTCTCTCTCTTATCTAATCTTGAATAATTTTGATCATTAACTGGTGCATAGATATGCATCACTTGGTGATTAAAAATACTTGGCAATAAAAAGAGAGAGAGCTCGAGAGAAAGAGATTACATCACCAGAATTATTATCTCTTGACGTTGTATAAAATTACCTAACACAAGAGAGAGAGAGAGAGAGAGAGAGAGAGAGAGAGAGAGAGAGGAATTCCTTGTATGCACAGAATTATCCATCTCTTAATGATAGTAAAATTACCCTAAGCATGAGAAGGGGAGAGAGAGAGAGAGAGAGAGAGAGAGAGAGAGAGAGATTGGAATTCCTTGTATGCACAGAATCATTCATCTCTTAATGATAGTAAAATTACCTTAAACATGAGAGAGAGAGAGAGAGAGAGAGAGAGAGAGAGAGAGAGAGAGAGAGAGAGAGAGAGAGAGAGAGACCTTACATGCACAGAATCATTCATCTCTTAATGACAGTAAAATTGCCTTAAACATGAGAGAGAGAGAGAGAGAGAGAGAGAGAGAGAGAGAGAGAGAGAGAGAGAGAGAGAGAGAGAGAGAGAGTAACAAGAAAAAAAAAAGAAAAAAAAAGGAAAAAGGTATATCCCAACTGCTAACTACCCCCATTTCGCATTCAGGACCCAAATTATCTAATAAGAGAACCAGCCATAAAATTACGGATTTATACTGATATAAATCCCGGAGCGGGATTTTGCCCCTAAGAGAGACGCCAGTGGACTTGTACCAAAGAAACTAATCGTAATAATATCTGTGTCCAAAGGTGGCACGCCTCAGGGGGCACCTACCCCCCGTCGGGAAGGCTGAGCAGGAGGGACCTCGAGAGGAGAAGGAGGTGAGGAACAGGGTTTGGAAGAGGTGGAGGGGTGGAAGAACCTCAGAGGGAGGGGGAGGAGGAAAAGGAGGAGGAGGAGGAAGAAGAAGAAGAAGAGGAGAATCATGAGACGGAGGAGGAAAAGAGACGAGAAAGAGGCTCATCGAGTGAAACAGGAAGAAGAGAAGGAGGAAAAAAGGAGGCGGAAAGGGAAAAAGGAGGAATAAAAGAAGGAGGAAAAAGATAAGGAAGACAATCTGGAAAAGAGGAGAAGGGACGAAGGTCCAGAAGAAGCCAAAGAAGAAAATGAGGGGGAAAATGGACAGAGGATCCTAGGAGGGAGGAGGAACAGGGACTGTTGCTGGTTGGGGTGGATGAGAAGGAGGAGAAGGAGGAGGAGGAGGAGGAGGAGGAGGAGGTGGAACGGAGGAACCAAAGAGGGAGAGGGAGAAGGAAAAGGAGGGAGAGGAGGATGAGGAGGAAGAAGAAGGGGAGAATCATGAGACGGAGGAGGAAGAGAGATAAAAAAGGGGGTGGAGGAGGAGGCGGAGGAGTGGAGGAAGCTCAGAGGGGAAGGGAGGAGGAAAAGATGGTGGAGGAGGAGGAGGAGGAGGAGGAAAGGAGGAGGAGGAGGAAGAAGAAGAACAGGAGAATCATGAGACTGAGGAGGAAAAGAGACGAGAAAGAGGCTCATCGAGTGAAACAGGAAGAAGAGGAGGAGGAAAGAAGGAGGCGGGAAAAGGACATTGATGAAGAGGAAAAGGAGGAAAAAAGATTAATAGGAGAATTTGGAAAAAGAAAGGGAACGAAGGATAGGAAGAAGGGAAAAGAGAAAATGAGAAGGAATAGGGAGGGAGGCGGAAAGGGAAAAGGAGGAGGAGGAAAAGAAGGAATAGAAGAAGGAGGAAAAAGATAAGGAAGAGAATCTGGAAAAGAAGAGGAGGGAAGAAAGTCCAGAAAAAGGCAAAGAAGAAAATGAGGAAGAAAATGGACAGAGGATCTTAGGAAGGAGGAGGAATAGGGACTGTTGGTGGTGGGGGTGGTGGAGGAGGAGGAGGTGGAGTGGAGGAGGAGCCACAGAGGGAGACGGAGGAGGAAAAGGGGGGAGAGGAGGATGGGGAAGAAGAAGAACAGGAGAATCATGAGACTGAGGAGGGAAAGAGATGAGAAAGAGGCTCATCTAGTGAAACAGGAAGAGAAGGAGGAAAAAAGGCGAGCAGAGGAAAATGAGGAAGAGGAAAAGGAGGAAAAAGATAAATAGGAGAATTTGGAAAAGAGAAGGAGGACGAAGTGGCCGAAGAATGGAAAAAGAGAAAGTGAGGAGGAATAGGGAGGGAGGATCTTGGCAAGGAGGAGGAATAGGAAAAGGAGTGTTCGAAGAAAGGTAGGATCTTAGGAAGGAGAAGGAAGGAAGGAAGGAAGGAATAAATGGAGAAAGGAAAAGAATGCGAGGAGCTTCCAAAGAAGGGGGGAAGAAGGGAAGTACAGGTGAAAGAAGAGAGAGAGAGAGAGAGAAAAGGTGGAGAAGAAACGGAATTAAAGAGGAGACGGAAGAAAATAGTAAGGGAGAAGAGAGAGAGAGAGAGAGAGAGAGAGAGAGAGAGAGAGAGAGAGAGAGAGAGAGAGAGAGAATTGTAAGTGTGAGAAGAATGTGAATGAAAAAAAATATCACTTTTACTGCCGGTGTCTCTGGAATTAGTGGGCGCTACTCTTTTTACGAAGCCTCAGCAACACCATTGAGCTACTGAAGAAAAGTGAGCTCCAGAGAAATGTGTGCTTACTGAGAAAAGTGAGCTCCTTAAGACAGGTAAGTTCCTGAAAGGTGAGCTCCCTGAGGACAAGTAAACTCCTGAAAAATGTGAACTTACGAAGAAAGTTGAGCTCCCTGGAGACAAGTAAGCACCTGAAAAATGTGAGCTTATGGGGAAAGGTGAGCTCCCTGATGACAAGTAAGTTCCTGAAAAATGTAAATTTACGAAGAAAGGTGAGTTCCCTGAAGAGAAGCAAGCTCCTGAAAAATGTCCTTACGAAGAAAGGTGAGCTCCCTGAAGGCAAGTGAGCTCCTGAAAAATGTCAGTGTACAAAGAAAAGTGAGCTCCCTGAAGACAAGTAAGCTCCGGAAAAATGTGAGCTTACGAAGAGCTCCCTGAAGACAAGTGAGCTCCTGAAAATGTGAGCTTACGAAGAAAGGTGAGCTCCCTAAAGACAAGTAAGCTCCTGAAAAATTTGAGCTCACGAAGAAAGGTGAGCTCCCTGAAGACAAGTAAGCTCCTGAAAAATGTGAGCTTACAAAAAAAGGTGAGTTTCTTGGGGACATGTGTGCTCCTGAAAAAAATGTGAGCTTATGGAGAAAGTGAGATCCTTGAGGACAAGTAAGCTCCTAAAAATGTGAGCTTACAAAGAAAGGTGAGCTCCATGAAGACAAGTAAGCTCCTGAAAAATGTGAGTTAATGAAGAAAGGCGAGCTCCCTGAAGACAAGTAAGCTCCTGAAAAATGTGAGCTTACGAAAAAGGTGAACTCCATGAAGACAAGTAAGCTCCTGAAAAATGTGAGCTTACGAAGAAAGGTGAGCTCCCTGAAGACAAGTAAGCTCCTGAAAAATGTGAGTTAACGAAGAAAGATGAACTCCATGAAGACAAGGAAGCTCCTGAAAAATGTGAGCGTACGGAGAAAGGTGAGCTCCCTGAAGACAAGCAAGCTCCTGAAAATGTAAGCTTAGGGAGAAAGGTGGGCTCCCTAAAGACAAGTAAGCTCCTGAAAAGTGCTATCTTATGACAAAAAGTGAGCTACCGAAGAAAATTAAGCTTCTGAAAAATGTGAGCTAACGAACAAAGGTAGGCACCTGGAAGACAAGTAAGCTTTTGAAAAAATATGAGCTAACGAAGAAAGATGAGCTTCCTGAAGACAAGTAAGCTCCAGAAAAATGTGATCTTAAGAAACAGAGATGAGCTTCCTGAGGACACGTAAGATTCTTGTGACTTTACGAATAGATTGAGCTTCCTGAAGACAAGTAAGCTCCTGAAAATTGTGAGCTTACTAAGAAATGTGAGTTTCTTGGGGACATGTATGCTCCTGAAAAATGTGAGCTTATGGAGAAAGGTGAGATCCTTGAGGACAGGTAAGCTCCTGAAAATGTGAGCTACGAACAGAGGTGAGCTTCCGGAAGACAAGTAAGTTCCTGAAAAATTTGAGCTTACGAAGAAAGGTAAACTCCCCGAAGACAAGTAAGCTCCTGAAAAATGTGAGTTTACTAAGAAATGTGAGCTTCTTGAGGACAAGTATGTTCCTAAAAATATGTGCTTGCTAACAAAGGTGAGCTCCTGAAAACAAGTAAGCGCCTGAAAAATGTAAGTTTGCGAAGCAAGGTGAGCTACCGGAGAAAGCTGTGCTTTAGAAGGGTAGCAAGCTCACGAAGAAAGTTGAGTTTCTGAAGAGAGATGTTTGATAAAAAATGCCACACTCATGAGAAGTGATTTCTTTGAGAGAGGTAAGTTACTGATGGAAGAGGAACTCGTCAATAAAGGAAAGCATTTCAGGAAAGATGAGGTCATGCTTTTATGTCTTGAGTGAATGAAATTTAGCTGTCATATTGTTGCACTTTCAGCTATTCAGAGCTTCAGACGGTGAAAAGAGGCAGTTGGGGCGAATGAACAGAAGCCCTTTCGGCCCTTCAGAGTCTCAGACAGTGAAAAGAGGGAACTGGAATGGTTGGAAAAGAAGATAAAGAAATCCAGAAAATAAAGGCGATGAAGCACAAAATTCTAAATGTGGAACTGGGAGAGAACCCATTTAACACTAGGAGCTAACAGTTAGAGAGGCTAGACAGCAAGACCGAAGGAAGGAAGTGGGAACGCTAGGAGCTAACAGTTAGAGAGGTTAGACAGCAAGACCGAAGGAAGGAAGTGGGAACGAAGGCAAAGTAAAAGGCAGAAAAGCGAGTGTAACTAGGGGCTGAAGGGGAAATGCAAACACCATTTAGTAATGCTTACAGTGCACCACTCGAGGTGCATTGCCGGCACTAACCCACTAAGGGGGAACGTGATGTTCATGATGAAAGTTGAGCTTCTGAAGAGGGGTAAGCTGTTTGTTTGTCTTAGATTAGGCTGGCCTTATGCCAGCACGGGCTCTTGCTTCTGGATAGCCATTAAATGGTAAGCTCATTGACAAAGGTGAGTTTTTGAAAGAGTGGTCTTAAAAAATCATTGAAAAGAAAAAATGAAAAAAAAATCATAAATATAGAAATGATAAACTTAAGATGTCACCAAAAAATTAAGGCAAGCAAAAGGGAAATAGACAAGAAATATGCTTCTATGATGACAACCTAAACAGAATAACAAAAAATATAAAATGAAAAACAAGGAAGACCGTAAGGGCCAAAACAGGCCATCATAAATACCACAAGTCACAGGAAGAGGAAAAGCGGATAAATTGGCAAAGTCTGGCGCCATCCATCAGTGGAACAGAAACCACTCTTTTTATCTTTTTTTATTTATCTTTTCCATTTTTTTTTTTTGCCTTTTTTTTGGAGGGGAGAGGTAGATGGAGGGGGCGGCTTTCCAGTAAACCTTTTCTATTCTCAGTTTTAAACTTATTCATTTGTTACCTTTTAAGTCCTTCCTTCCATCTACTCTTCTCTTTGTCACCCGTTTGCTTCATTTATTTTCACACTTTTCCTCCCTCTGTGTGTGTGTGTGTGTGTGTGTGTGTGTGTGTGTGTGTGTACCCCTTCCTCTCCTCTCTCTCTCTCTCTCTCTCTCTCTCTCTCTCTCTCTCTCTCTCTCTCATTCTCTCGTCTCTCTCTTTCTCTTCCCTCTCTCTCTCCTGTCATTCCTCTCTCTCTCTCTCTCTCTCTCTCTCTCTCTCTCTCTCTCTCTCTCTCATTCCTCCCCTTCCCTCCTCTCTCTCTCTCTCTCTCTCTCTCTCTCTCTCTCCCTGCCATTCCTACCCCTTCTCTCTCTCTCTCTCTCTCTCTCCCTGCCATTCCTACCCCTTCTCTCTCTCTCTCTCTCTCTCTCCTTCCCCATTCGAAAGGACCACGTTGATTGAATTCAGAGATGAAGAAGATCCATTTATATCGCTTTACAATGGGTCTATAAGTTTTCCTTTTGGGTCATACATTGTCAGCTCTCCCAATTTATGTGAATGAGATGTATGATAAGTAGGAAATGAGCAATTTATGTACTGTCCATCGAACCTGAAGAGTCGGAATTTATCAAATTGTCTTACGGGTATGGACAAGTCAATGAGTTCTCTCTCTCTCTCTCTCTCTCTCTCTCTCTCTCTCTCTCTCTCTCTCTATAATACCTGTCAAAACTAAAACATATCAATACGAATGAGCAAAACCATTTTCATATTCATTTCGTTCTCGATCTAATTGACTGACTGATTCAGTAATGTAAATGCCATTTTCTAGTATGCAATAATAAGAATAATATTAATAATAATATTACCCGTTATTTCAGCTCAGGACCATATACAGGGATCCATTTGTCAGCCAATTACAAGGAAAACAATTATTATGAATGTGAAAATGTACAAAAAAGAATGGTTAACGACTGCAAAATTTAATCGCTAAAATATCCGAAAGTATGAGATGCAATAAAAAGAATAATGCTGAGACCTTGGTAAATGTATATATATATATATATATATATATATATATATATATATATATATATATATATATATATATATATATATATATATATATATATATATATATATATATATATATATATATATATTCTCCGTGTCATGTTATTGGTGTTCTTCGTCTTCATTCTGAATATCATCGATATAATTTTTGAATTAGTTGAATATAATTTTCCTTACATCTTACTCTGACGAAATGTTTTTATTCCTGATTAAGCGCAGACATACATATGTACGAAATACACCTTCACGCACTTTCCCACTCATATCTACAATTTAAGTATGTGCAAATATCTCCAGGTCTCTACGAATACTGTGTATATTTTACATATCTTTATGTGTATTTCTATTTCATATGTGGTATGAACTTACTTGTAAATTCGCAAAGACACCTTCTCACTGTCAGATAATGTTTACCTTGTAATCTAAGTTGTTCAGTAACTTTTTGTAATTACATTCATATTAATTCCTACTTCCTATTCCGATTCTCTACATTACATCTTCTCGAAATTGCCATATTTTTTTTCATTTCTTTTCTTAAAATTATGGTTTTTTTCTATTCAGGTAAGTCACCCCACCGTAATAAACATACATATATTCCTTATTCAGTCAAGACCTTATATATATGGATTGATATGGAAAACTTCAAATCCTGTAGAATTTTTCAAACCTTTTGATGGTGGTCACTATAGGTCAGCGTCAGGAACACGGCCACGATTTATATGAAAAATCCAATGAAATCCTAAATTGAATTTTTTCCCGTAAAAGAAAATCTGTCGGAATAGAAATTCGAATTCGGTGTCTACCTTTCTTTGAGGGTCAAGCCACAGCCACAGCCATCACGGTGTGTGCCACCGCAAACTACCAGCGCTGTGGCCGTAATGCGCCTCTGGTTCCCGACGGCTCTTAAGGGCCGAAAGCCTATCCAATTAACGGGGACATCGGCCGCAAAAGAAAGTGCGGTCTTGTATCTGTCTTATCCGAGGCTCAAAACTCTGATATCTCCCGGCAGCTGGCAGCATTATCGAAGGCACTAAGGCTCATTCGCTCGCTGGCCGATGGAGGAAACTAGTCCTAAGCCGGGAAAGAGGTTCGTCATCGTCTTGTCTCGTAGGTGCAGAATTTAATATTCTACCTTATTAGGAAACATCACCGGCAGCCTTTAAAGCTGGAGAGCTTTGCAGTGCGAGAGAAAATTTGGCCTTCCAAAGAAGAGGCACCTTAGCACTATCACGCACCGAAGATGCGGAATTTAATATTCCACCTCAGTCGGCGAGAAATCCAGCAGTCCATAGGGCTCGAGTGCCCGTTGCCTGGAGAAACGATTCGACCCCTTCCGGAAAGCGTGGCTTAGCACGGCCTTGGCCCCCAGGTGCAGAATTTAATATTTCACATGGGTTGGCATTATAGAGTGGAAGGCCGCCTACTGGGCCAGCCTCCTCACTACCGAAACACATAACTAGACTCCAGATTAATTTCTTGACCATCCCACCTGTTTGAAAGATGGATGGCTAAGGGGAGAGTGGAAGGAGAGAAAATACAAAGATGGAGAAGAGGAAGTTAATGGGGAAAGAGATGGCACAATGTAACAGAAGAGAAAATGGTAATGTAATGGAGGAAAATAACTTTGTGTAGCTTCTATTATTGAGGAAATCAAAATGTTGGAAATTTGGTGGAAATGAATCAATGGGTTTTTGGCTTATGGTAAAAGATTTTTAAAAGGAAAACGTTAAGTATTTCATTAAGAAATAAAAACATATTTATGAAAATCGAATGACGGATAAAGCAAGAGCATCTCGAAAAACAGAAATTATTTCGACAGGGAAAATTATTCATTAAAGGCTGAATAAAAAAGTTGTGGAGTCTGAACAAAATTCACGGATATTTTCGTTACCTTCATGGCGAGCAGGTAAGTAATATGCCAACAGTCCCGATGATCGACAGAAAAGGAATCTGTCAAGGCATCGAAGAACAGTTAACCTGCAAAGAAATGGTAGATAAAAGTATATTGTTTGATCAAACATACAAATTACAAAATAAGTAAAAATATATAAATATATAAATATTGTATATATATGATAAATTGCAAAATAAAAAATAAATCTTTCAAAAATCATTTGCAAATAAACAGCTGAGTCTATAGCCGATTTAAATAACATTTAAAACAGTATGGAAAGCAAATGAACAGTTAAGATTTCAGCAAAATTAAGACATTATTACAATCTGCAAATAACTGATTATCTGGCTATCTGGCCACTAAGACATAAAAACTTTACAATTAATAAATAAATAATATATAGATAAATAAATATATATATAGATAGATAGAAATATATATATATTTATATATATATATATATATATATATATATATATATAGATAGATAGATAGATACATAGATAGATAGATAGATAGATAGATAGATATCTGATAGATATATAAATGCATATATAATAATACATGTGTGTCATATATATAATATATATATATATATATATATATATATATATATATATATATATATATATATATATACATACATATATATACACTGCATTATACATTTTGAAATGAAGTAGCAATATTACACAAGAACAAGATCAACTTTCAAAGCTTGCATGTATACTAAATCAAATTAATTTGCAAATAATCAGTCATAATCAAAATTTTACCCCTAACAGTTCTTCAGAATTAATCAGCAAGAAAGCATATAGTAAAGACCAAAGCACAGATTTAAAAAATCCAAGACTAAACCACAATTAAAACTTTCAATCCTTACTTGAGTGAATAAGTACGAAAATACCAAACATTAAAAGGTTAAGTATACCTTCACATTCGCAACCGCTTATGACTAAATAGAGAAATTCTAGCCAGCACAACTTTCCTCGAAAGTACAGGACAATGGTATGGGCACGCTTATGCCCTCTTGTAGCCAAGACCCGAAGAAAACAAGAGGGTATATTAAGCCACAATGAAAGTTCATAACAGTCCCAAACCTCAGAGGCCACGAAACCCCTCGAGGAATAACGCCGGGTCCTTCCACAAACGGCTCGGAAATGTAATGCATTGGAATGGTCCCTTAATGCCAAGTAATGCATCGTAATGCCCCATAACGCTTTCTAATGGGATGGTGCCCTTCAGAGGAACCGGACGGAGGAATAATGGGTAACGTCATGATTACTTCTGCCGGTTTTACAGTTAGGGAGATTCTTCAAATGCCTTGAGGAGTGGTTGTTTCTTTCCCTTGCGAGTTATTTGATAAGTGTCATCGTTACTGGTTTAACTAGTGGCTGTTTCTTTCACTTTGAGAGTTATTGTGATAAGTGTTATTGCTACTAGTTTAACAAGTGGTTGTTTCTTTCCCTTGCGAGTTATTGGGGTATGTGTCATTGCTACTAGTTCAACTAGTGGTTGTTTCTTTCCCTTGCGAGTTTTTGGGGTAAGTGTCATTGCTACTTGTTTAACTAGTGGTTGTTAATTTCCCTTGCGAGTTATTTGATAAGTGTCATTGCTACTTGTTTAACTAGTGGATGTTTTTCTCACTTTGAGAGTTATTGTGATAAGGGTTACTGCCACTTGTTCGATTAGTGATTGTTTTTTTCCCTTGCGAGTTATTTGATAAGTGTCATTGCTACTTGTTCAATTAGTGGTTGTTTCTTTCCCTTGCGAGTTATTTCATGAGTGGCATTGCTACTTGTTTAACTATTGGATGCTTTTCTCACTGAATTATTGTGATAAGTGTCATTGCTACTTGTTTAACAAGTAGTTTTTACGTTCACTTGCGAGATATTGGGATAAGTATCATTGCTACTAGTTTAACCTTACCGTTAAATGTGACGGTGATTTAAGAGAGGGTCGAGACGTCAAGTCCCGACCTTGGGATCGGTACGTACCGTCTCGAAGCTCGGACTAAGGTACTTTCATTCTGCATACTTATATGAGGGTCGGAGGCGAGAAGATCAGACACCGGACTGGACGACGGCAAGTCTAAACGCAGGTTTTATAACCTGTAGACTGTGAAATCACTCTATATCAAGCAAAGTATTATATTGTTAAATGCTAATGCTAGCCCTCAAGGAAGTATTATTCCGTAATTACACCTAGCTGTTAAGTCCCAAAGAAAAATTATTGAAAAATTATTTTTTTGGCAACAATCAAGACAAGAGATCATTAGTGGCTGTAAAGTGATATTACAGACGCCATTCCAGTGAAGTTGTTCCGTGAACTGTAGATTAATTTTTTTATTGGTTTACTAACAGTCATTCTCTCTCTCTATATTACCGCCATCATTGCTGATATAGTTTTTCGCTTATATCATTTTACGCTAACACATCGCATGATTGCTTTTATAGTTTTTATAAAGGCCAACAGGAGGGGTATCTAAGCGCTCTTCCCCAGCCCATGCCTAAAGTAAGATAGAAAACGATGGAAAGAAAATGAGTAAGTTCTACCATCCATACCCAACAACCCTTTCGTTGGGTAGTGGGTTGACGCTTACAGTATGCCTAGCACAGGTCATTGTAGGTAGTACTGATCCCTGTTTATACACACTAAAAGGTTTTTTGTAGCATCATTTTGAGAGCGTCCACACTACAGCAAAATATAAAGCCACCATTGCAAACATACATGCAACAGACTTGAAACTTTCACGTAATAATGTCGGAGACGTGTTTGGGCCATAGACTTGTCTAAAACATTGTTTCAGGTCTCAATGTTCAAACACCAAATCCACATCATATTTTTTGGGGTATCCCAAAAATTCGAGGAAACTATGAAGGTCTGGGTAAATTGTTTGGAACATGATAGTGGTTTGATGGCTGTTCAGTGCCTTGTTATCGACAGGTCAACGACCTTGTGATAGTTAAATTGTGTTTCATATGACAACCCAACAGTTAGCAACGGCTCGTTCTTCACTGATGGTCGTTGACTTGTTTTCAACTTGTTTCTAATATGTGAGCGATAAAGTTGCCCATTCGAGTCTATGACAAGTCTTACTGCAGTGTGGAAGTCTCCTAAGGCTGCCGTTCGTACTGGTTTCTCATCAGTTCAACTTTCGTCTCTTTTCGCCTAGCTGTTCAATTCCTTTAACTTTACCTCTAGTCAATTTTCTCGTCTTACTTGAGAATAAATCCTTCGAGAGGGAAATGGATCACCTGGTACTTGCTGTAAATTGTTTTATTGTACTACATAAAACGCAAAGCGATTTCATATATTCATTTTTCTTTGTGTTATACAGGTAGTGTACGGGTAATAGGTTGAAATTTTATCGTCTTAAAATCTTAAGCAAGAAAACTTAGGACAACGTTGTGTAAATATACGATTTAACCTCAAAATTACTCAGTAGTATTGTTTAGAAGGACAGGGGTGCTGATAAAATAATAATAATAATAATGCCAATTCCGGGAACATATTTGATTTTGAAGAAAATGCTGGAAACGCAAATTGAAAATTGCTTTTCAATCGCATATGGTGACCAAGACCACTTTAAGCTTCTAAATGAATGTTCTTGGCACATGTAGAAAAAGCAAAAAGAAAACATGAAAAACATTAACTAATTTAGCTAGGTAAACTTCTACGAGATGTCCTGTCTTGGTTTGGTTTGACGAGTCCAGAGGTCCACACCAGGCCTCTTTATTCCTTTTAGCACATTACCACACTTGTTTCTGGCAAGGGCGCATGTAGACGAAAGGCCTGCTTAATCTAAACTAACCAACCACCAGAATGGCAAAAAAGAAATACAAAATACAAAAGGCAGTAAAAAAATAAAGATAACTAAACCAACAAATACGTCAATAACTATAAGAATAAACATGAGTTATAAAATGCCAAATACACAAGAAAAACTTTTCCTAAACAACTTGGTGGTTTCAAGAAGCATGATGGGAGGTGAAGAAATGGCCAGGTTATTTTGCAGAAATATATCTAAAATTACTTACAAAACTTAATATATCTAAATTACTTACAAAACTTAATGAGTGACCACCCTTAAAAAAAAATTAGTATATTCTCTTAATTGGCATCTGAACAACCTGACTTCAAAATCTTTGGGAGTGGGTTAGGGGATGGGAGTATGGGTGGGAAGGGGTTAGGGAACGGGAGCCGCGACCTATATGACAATAATAAAAAGTTTTCAAATCAAAACTTTTAAAGAAATGTCTCCTGGTCCTTTGCCCATTGTCAGATTTCCTCAAGTTCCTTAGAAACCCGTTAGTAAATATCTCTGTGACATTGCAGGCATACTGGTATGAAAGAATGGAAAATCAGCCTTAGGAAATAATGCTAAAGGAAATATACGCATAATCTGGTGTCTAATTACCCTTTTAAAAGAGCTTATTTCAGTGCAGCTAAATTTCCTTTTGAATTTCCGGTCTCCAGGAAAAACAGTCTAACAATGAAAATAGAACAACAAATGTTGCGACTGAGAAACTGGTAGGGAAGTTAAGGCTTCGCATAACAGGACGATGAGTCAAGAATACTACTTGTAAGTTGCTATATTAAATAATAAATTATCAAAATAACAAAATACCTCTTTGATAATCAATAATTATGAATTAGTAATTATCAAAGAGGTATTTATATTTTATCTTCTTCAATAATTCAGCATAATCATCATCATCATAATCACTGTATTCGTCACGAAACACTGATCAAAATAACATATAAATACCTTTTTGATAATCAGTAATTCATCTTGAATACAATGAATACCAGTTGGTGTACTTGTGGCTATCTTATTTTATTTTTTGGTCTTCAGTTACCTTCTATTTGTTATTGTCATTCCAGTCTCCTGTATTCCATCTATAAGAATCCTGGAGTTAATTTCTTTTAACCAAAAAAAAAAATAATCTGCCTTTCGTGACCAGATCGCTAGCGTGTTAGACTCTGATACCAGAGGGAGTCATTCCACGTCTTCCCCCCAACCCTTCCTTTGGCTTAGACAGAGAAGCCTGGTGTTAGTAGCAGCAATTTTTAGTTTTAGCTGTCTAATTAAAGCATGTCTTATCGGCTAGAATTAGCGTTTAATGGTACTGTGAAGGACGTAAGAACTAACGGTGAATAGATGTAAGTAAAAAAAATTGAAAGCAGTTAAAGACAGGATTAGCATTACGAAAAGTGTCATTAATTACAACTGAATAAAAAACAAAAACTTTGTTGTTCATTTGTATCAACCTTTCGCTATGTCTTCCGATTTGGATCTTGTTAAGTATAAAGAATATTAAGAATATTCAGTTTTAAAAGTCATGTCCTAACCCTCTTTACATATCACGAACAACGAGAGAGAGAGAGAGATTTTGCTAATTTTGGGTGAGAGAGAGAAAGAGAAACTTTGCTCCTCTTGAGAGAGAGAGAGAGAGAGGGAGAGAGATTTTGCTAATTTTGAGTAAGAGAGAGAAAGAGCAACTTTGCTGCTCTTGAGAGAGACAGACAGAGAGAAATATTTTGCTAATTTTGAGTAAGAAAGAGAAAGAGAAACTTTGCTCCTCTTGAGAGAGAGAGAGAGGGGGGGGGGAGATGTTGCTAATTTTGAGTAAGAGAGAGAAAGAGCAACTTTGCTCCTCTTGAGAGAGAGAGAGAGAGAGAGAGAGAGAGAGAGAGAGAGGAACCTTGATGCGTGAAATATCGCGCAACGTCTCATTGGGCTCAGGTAATGAGGAGCACCAGTGATAAATAAGGGTCCATAAATTTCGACCGGTGGAAAGATAGCTGGGGCAATTACTAAGTGAGACAAGCAACAAAATGGCGGACGAAGAATTTCACCCTTTGTCTCCTGAGCGACTCGAGTTGCGAGGTGTCTATGAATTGCTCACGCCTCCACATTCGCCGTGAAGACATGATTTCACACGGTCGACCCTTCATTAAAAAAAAGAATTAATCTCGACCTTTTATTTTTCATTTGTTTTGCTATTCTTTAAATCTTTGCTTTTATCGCTACTTTTGTAATCTTTATGGATCAGCAAAAACCTGCACTGATCCCTTTCAGGAAAAAAATCTGTTTTTATTGTTCGTTTTTATTCATACAAAATATTCTGTATATATATAAAAAAATTATTACACTATGATAAAACCTAATTCTGACGAAAACTCAAGCGTTGTTTTTTATGTTAAGAAGGTTGTGAAATCTTCTCTTGATAACTACCTAAAAAAAATTCTCTATGACCTTTATAAAACCTTGCTTGATTCGAACAAGAAGCAATGATGCTGTTTTCTGTCCTATTTTTTTTTTTTACATTTCCTTTCCTTTATCGTTACTTTACAAATATTTTTCCATATAAGAAAAACCATTCCTGGCTGTAACCCTGTAAAAACCTTAGGCTACCTGATCTACACAAAAGCAGATTGAGTGAGTTTTTTCTTGTTTTTGCATTCTTAAAAATCTTTCATTTAGAAGTACTTAAAAAAAAAGGCTTTTTCTTTTTCCAGCTCCTTAAATTCTTGAACTGCTACCGATTTTTTTTTTTTTTTAACGGGGTTAAAAAAAAATTCTTTAAAATATTTAAATAGCTAACCTAATAAAAGGTCAATCCGTGTTTGTTTTTTTTTTGGCCTTAGGGTCTTATCTTTGGAGAAACTTTGCAAGGATATTCTTCATAACCCATTAAACCCTGGCTTAATCCTGACAGAGTTTTTTTTGTGGGGAGGCGAGTTTGGGGGAAGGGAATTCTTAAAATCATTTATTAGTAACCACTGCATGACACTGAATTGAACTGAATATAGAATTTAGGCCAAAGGCCAAGAACTGGGACCTATGAGGTCATTCAGCTCTGAAATGGAAATTGACAGTAAAAGGACTGAAAGGTATAACAGGAGGAAAACCCCGCAGTTACACTATGAATTAATTGGTAGAAGAGGTTGGAGAGTAAGATGGGAGAAAGAGAATATGGAAGGACGTACAGTAAAAGGAACGAAAGGGGTTACAGCTAGGGGTCGAAGGCATGCTGCAAAGAACCTTTGGTAATGCCTACAGTGCACCACATGAGGTGCACTGACGGCACTATCCCCATACGAGGTACTGCATGATACTAACAGAAGTTGTATTTTTGTTGTTGCATTTTCTGTTCGTTTTTTCTTTAAAAAATGGTTTGAAAAAAACTATTTACAGCCCGTCACAACACCACAACTGATCCTGAAGGCTAAATCTGTCTTTTTCATCTATTAAGAATCTACAAATCTACAAATCTTTGCTTTATAACTACTTAAAAACTTTAAAATATTTCTTCCCAGCTTCTTAAAAAACTTAATTGATTCTGACAATATTAATTCTACGTATTATCTTTGTTCTGATATTTTTAAAATAACTCAGAAGCTATTCTGGAAGAGCTTTCTCTTCAGTCCATATAAAACCTCTCCTTTTCTCGCCAAGAGCTAAATCGTTCCTGGGCCTAAATATGAGCAAACAACGTACCCTACCATGAAAGTCTCAGGGAAATCAGATCTCTGAAGATGCCAGTGCCTCGTTAAGGGAGCTAATGGAACAAAGTAGTCTGCATGTCCTTGGTGGTTACTCAGTACTGACCAGACCCAGTTTTGTTGAGTTTCTCTGACTTAGGAAAGCAACCTGTTATTCTTATCTGCATTACCTATTCCTATACCAAAGGGGTATATATCTGAAGGACCTTGCCTATACCTGAGGCCACTGCTAAGTTTCACTCGAACTATGGGAACCACTGAACGAGCGAACAGAAATTCAAGGGTTTACCACCGATGGCAACTGCTGTATTGTTTATTATCTCAAATTATTTCTTTCCTCCTACTGTCAAGATATTTTTCCCCGGTTCTTAAACATAACCTTTCTTGAGCTTTCTTAGTATGCCCCATCCTTCTTCCTTTCTTCTATTAGTTTTTTTTTATATATATAATGTCGACTGGGGCTTGTCTCTAAAAAGGCATTAGTTTTCCCGTCTGACTGATCTTCTTTCCTAGAAAAATACTAAAATTCGTTCATGACTTAATGAGGAGACAGCAGCTCGGAACTTGGACAGGATAAGTGAAAAAGGGAAATTAGTAATAAAACTGCAAATTGCTATAGCAATGGCAGGTTGTTCATAAGTGTTATCACAATCCCAGAAAGCCCCGCCCCAACACATGAAATAACCTATCGGAGCATAAGAAAATGGGAAACTTGTCAACAATGCACAGCGATTTTACTCGACACTGCGTCTTGTATGCAATGATATACTAATTGAAACACGAATCTAGCCACCTAGTGCTTTGCTACAAATTTTATCAGAAGAATTGTTTCTCCAGAGAGTTGTCTCTTTCCAATTTCACAACCTTTTCTGATTGAGACCCACACCATAAACGGATTATATTTTCGTATACCTAGATACTGCACATTTGGACATGTAATGGTGCATTATTTGAATATATATATATATATATATTTATACAATATTTATATATATATATATAGAGAGTTATTTCTTATATATATATATGATATATATATATATAAATATTATATTTTATATACATATATATATATATATGTATATATATATATATATATATATATATATATATATATATATATATATATATATATATATATATATATATATATATATATATATATATATATATATATATATATAGTGTATGTGTATGTGTGTGCTTAGGTATATGCTCACTTTTTTCTTGTTTTTAACAACGGAGGTGACCCATTTCCTTGATGTCCTCACACAAGAGGAGAAATACAATTTCCTATCTTCATTAAACAGCCATTCCACCAACATTAGAAGTGGCTTGAACGCTAAGGAGACTGAAGTTAAATCTATAAACGTTCAGTCACGCCTTTGGGTAGAAACCAGTTAAGAAGGAACTAGACAAGATCTGGCAGCTTTCAACCAGCGATGGGTGTCAGAGCCACATAACAGATGAGTGCAATCTGAGGTATTGTTCTCTTGGACAGTGGACCATCAAGAAGCAGCTATATTCAACCAGAAACTTCTACACAACTCTGCTTCATGGTATACAGGAAAGTGTTAAAAGAATCATAGCTAGAATTGATGTTCCCTGTTTCCCCAGCAAGTCTCTCAAAATCCTAAGTCACCCTAACATAATGTCATGCCTAGTGTTGAAAAACAGTACCATCTTTGAAGAGAAAGACCACATGATCAATGTTCCATTCAAGGAATTGAGAATCCACCAACCCAGAATCCATCAAAGTACAGTTATATTTCCTATAATACCACAGTTCTTCAAAGATGTCTAAACTACCACAGAATTGAAAGGTGCCGTTTCTAGAATTTCAAAAAGGCACGAAATCAAAGTCCTAAACTTGGTACTAACTATCTCAAGACTCCACTGTCTTGAGATAGCGGCCTTTCTCAGTTTTCCTACAAAAACTGTTAAATAACTTAGCAACATTCTCTAATCATCTAATAATTTTCCCTTAGAGATATGCAAGCAAGTTTTCCTTTTTCAACTGAAGCATAAATGACGGTAATCAATGTCATTTCAGTACTTTTAATCAAATTCATCTACTTAAAAAAAATTAATTCACCAACGCTTTTCTGGCTTCCCTCATAACGGCAGAGAGAGAGAGAGAGAGAGAGAGAGAGAGAGAGAGAGAGAGAGAGAGAGAGAGAGGTGGATAGGAATATGCAAGCATACAAGTAGTTAAGTGATTTATCCTTCATCCAGCCAGAAATTCTACCTCAAATTATCCACTGCTTCTCTTTTCAAATATGTATAACTAAAACTAATCAAAACTTGTTGTAGTACCAACTAACGAAACTATACTGAATTAATAGGTGAATTTAATTGTCTTCTGGAACTTTTAAAACATTTTCCCCATCAATAAAAAAAAGTATGAAAACACCAGTAAAAAACAGAAAACGCTGATCACAAAATAGGTAATGTTTAAAGTTTTTAACTTGGATAATAGAGGTATGTTTTCATGTGTGTGTGTGTGTGTATGTGTATGTGTATCTGTATGATCTTGACAAATTGTGACAAACATTAATGGCCGAACGCTAAACAAATTATTCAGCGACACACTGCAGTGTGACACCCAAAATCCAGCCGGACACTCCTATTCAAATGAAGTGCCATTGATTCTTTATTACGTTAATCTAAAAATAACAACTCTCTCTCTCTCTCTCTCTCTCTCTCTCTCTCTCTCTCTCTTCCCCACCTTTAAAAACAACAAATCTCTCTCTCTCTCTCTCTCTCTCTCTCTCTCTCTCTCTCTCTCTCTCTCTTCACCTTTTAAAAACAAAATCTCTCTCTCTCTCTCTCTCTCTCTCTCTCTCTCTCTCTCTCTCTCTCTCTCTCTCTCTAAAAACAACAAATTCTCTCTCTCTCAAAACAACATTTCTCTCTCTCTTTCTCTCTCTCTAAAAACAACAAATTCTCTCTCTCTCAAAACAACATTTCTCTCTCTCTTTTCTCTCTCTCTCTCTCTCTCTCTCTCTCTCTCTCTCTCTCTCTCTCTCTCTCTCTCCTTTTCCCCCCACCCTCACCTCACACCCGCTTCCCTACAACTCACTTTTCTCCTGCCTTTTCCATACACCCTCCTCATTCCCCTGTTCCACCTTCATCCCTTTCCGTCATCTGGCACCATCGATTGGTCCAGCGGTTGATCTAGGGGTCCTCTCTCTCTCTCTCTCTCTCTCTCTCTCTCTCTCTCTCTCTCTCTCTCTCTACCGGGTCGCGTTTACATTTGGTCTCAGAGAGAGAGAGAGAGAGAGAGAGAGAGAGAATACGGACTTGTCACCTCAAGGGATAATCCCCCCCCCTATCTCTTTTATCTCTCTCTCCTTCATAAGCTTGGTCTAGCGATCAGGTTCATTTGGTACTGTTCATTAACTATGTATGAATTCTTCAAAATGAAAAGGTTCGAATATTATTATATTTTATATATATATATGTGTGTGTGTGTGTGTGTGTGTATACACATATGTGTTTATATACATATACATACAATATATATATATATGTACATATATGTATATATACATATATATTGACTGATATACATATAATTGACTGATATATTATAAAATCTGGTGTCACTTTGTTCACTAACTGTATGATATTTCGGTGAAAGCTAATGATGAAATTATATTACTTTCCGTTCAGTATCGAACTATATTTAGCCTTACTGACTGATTTATTCATATAATCTGGCCTAATATTTTGTTAATATGATATTTGCTAAATAGGAATGTTAAAATGATTTATGATTTTACTTACAGCAATGAATTTAATAATCTTTATTCCTTTCGCCCTGTTTTAAATGTTTCCTTTATATGAAGTGAACATTTGCATAATAATAATAATGGTAATTAGTTCTCACTCAGGTTTTTGCTATCGGCTGCAAAGAACAAATATTCCTGACATAATATCAATTAAAATCTAAATTCCGACATCTACCTCATCGTGGAATTAATCAAGACAAGTCTGGATTGAACTGTTCTAGCTCCTGATGGATTAGGTTCTAATATATTGACGATAAAATCTTTATTACTTTTACTAATGCATTTAACCGAGAGCTTTCGTGCCGAACAATCAGGGAGTGGATAATAAAAAACACCCATCTCACTTTCTTTATCGATATTCAGGACATTGTTTCATTATTTGCAAAGAAATGTTTTTTATTTATAATTAAAATTGATAATCAGAACGTTGTAACTTTCTTATTACTCTTATGTAACAAAATTGACTCAACTAATGGCAATAACATTTAATATCAGGTACTAGGTTAGATTACAGTTTTACTAAATAATATTCTACTAGATAATTAGGCATAGCCCTGTAGTAGCACACACTCAATTACATCATTAGTTTTCGTAAAACTGTTTTGAGACTAAACACGTAAAAAATGCGCCGAGGTTTCCTCTGCACAATCGAGTTTTCTGTACAGTCGCTACAGCGTATAATCAAGGCCACCGAAAACAGAGCTATCTTTCGGTGGTCTCGTTATAATGCTGTGAATGAGCCGCGGCCCATGAAAATCTCAGCCGGCCGTGGTGGCCTGTGTTGTTGCGTTGCCAGAAGCACGATTATTGCTAACTTTAACCTTGAATGAAATAAAAATTTCTGAGGCTAGAGGGCTGCAATTTGGTATGTTTGATGAATGGAGGGTGGATGACCAACATAGAAATTTGCAGCCCTCTAGCCTCAGTAGTTTTTAAGATCTGAGGGCGGACAGAAATAAGAGTGGAAGGACAGACAAAGCCGGCACAATAGTTTTTTTTTACAGAAAACTAAAAACCAACTAAATAAAGCATATCAGATAATGATATTGAAATACAGGTGTCAGAATCAAATGTGGATACTACGATTCCATATATTCGTATAAGCAGAGCATTCGTGAATAAGCAAATTATGGAAGAGTATTATTAAATCTTTAGCTTCAACAAAATGCGTTAAAGAAAAAGTGTTTGAGTAAAGAAATGGAAAATCAGTTTAGTTTACCTTATGATTTCTGAGTGGAGGTTGACGTTCGAGTGTCGGTTGGCACACTTTTGTACCAATTTCAACTCTGGTTGAAGTAGGTGCTTTAAAAAGTACCATTTAGCTCCTTTGTTGTAAAGGGCAAATCAAAAATAATTTTGAGAAGTAAATTCTCTTGGAATATTTTCTCTTCACTTAACTCTTTCCTGCAATACTTACAGGAATCATATATAGTGTAATGTTTCTGGAATGAAAAATATATAAAACTTTAGTTTCACTGTCCTTTACGCTTCTATATTATCAATTAGATTTATTATGTTATCTGTATGAGTATCTAAACAAATATTCTAATTATTACAAATGCAAAAAGTGAAATAGAAACATTAGAAAAATATTTTCAAATATCAAAGCTCAGCTTACAAAGCTTGAAGAACAAAACCTTAGGTGATGGTGAAAACAAAAGAAAACGGGTATGTTCAATTTTTTCTACTAAATAATCTCTCTATCTCTGCCTTTCTTCAAACCTAATCTATCTCTCTTACTGAGACAACGACTATCCTGTTGTATCCCACTTAGGTGAGTTAAACTGCGGTGAGAATAAAGAGCAAAAAGCAACTTTTTAGCGGTAATTGTTGGTCAGTACTGCTTATCTGAATTACGCCCTAGAGTTACGATTGTTATTTGTCGTATTTAAAATCCACAGGCATTCATCTGCAACAAACCGAAGAAGCTACTAATTTGCAAAGCAAACTTTCCCAGATTAAAATGGCCAAAGCAGCTAACTTGTAAAGCAAGCTTTCACAAATTAAAATGTCCAAAGAAGCTGACAACTTAGAAAGCAAGCTTTCACACAATAGAATGTACTGGTTCGAAATTGGAGGAAAGAAAGTGGCGAAAATGACAGAGGAATAACAAACAAGGATAAATCAACGACACAGAAATGTGCAATGCAGTCATAAACAGGGGAAGCAGTGATTATTTAATTTTAGTCATAAATAGCAACGTAATTCAAAAGCAAAGCAAAAGTAATTGTGTATGGTGCTTCAAAGCATCATTATATCATTTGTTAAACTTTAAAAAATGATGGGCTTAAGGAGTTCACAGTACTGTCAGGAACATTTTTCTACAATTCTATAGTAAATAGAATTATAGATCTCTGATACTGATTAATGCGACATCATGGCCCGTTGACACAATTCGAAAGATGAAAAAGAGGAAAACACCTTTCTTAAGGAGCGATGGGTCCAGGATCCAGAGAAAATGGGTCAATAATTACATCAGAAGAAGAAGAGAGACGACGCTGAACGGAACATTTTTGTGAGGTCATGAATGGGGAATATGAAGGTATAATTTGATTTATTCCCAGAAGCTGGGAAAGATCTGAGTGTGCCTATGAATGAATTCAAAGTTTTTGAAGCAGAATCAGTGATAAACGTAGGAGATGAAAAACAGGTGATGATGGAGTCATGGCGAATATGATTTTAGCTGAGATTGAATCCACACCTCGTGGTAACTAGACTGTCTTGCAGAATATGAAATGAGGAAACAAACAAAAATATTTATATATGAACTTGAACAAAAGCAGTGAATGGATTCCTTTGTGTAAATAACATCATTGTTCCTCCGGCAGACATGAGTGACTCTTCTTGCCCTGCATTATCAGAGATTCACTCTAATTTCCTTTCTGTCAGATTGAGGCCGGCTCCTCCTGCCTCGTGCCAGCTCGTAAGAACTGCAAGTCTTTTCTGTAGTCTTTCGTTTGCTGGTCTAAGTGTTTCTTCGTCGTCTGGAGGTTGCTGAAGTCCAGCAACATATCTTTCTTCGTCTGCAGATTTCGTAGTTCACTCCAAAAGAAGATTCTTCTTGGCCATTCTGCTGGCCAGCCTCGACATCTCCTCCGACGACGGTCTTTCGCTTGCAGTAAGTTATCCCGCTGACTAAGCTTCATTTCTTTCTCGTGTGGCTGACACTGGAGAGAACCATTTTCTCTCCACAGCTTTCCAACTTAATCCTGCAGTTCTCGAACGCTGAACTGGAGGTTTTCCTTCCCAGTCCTACAGTGGCTGAGTTCACTTTCTAGTTCTCGGATTCTCTGGTCATCTGCATCCTTTTTTCTCCCATCTCACGCAGTTCTGTCTCCAGCTGACTTGGTACTTCCTCTGGTTGACAAAGTTGATTATTGAGCTTGGCCAACTGAGCAGTCAAGCTCATTACGTTGTTGTTCAGGGTATCACTTAGCCTTGAACAGCGGCTGCGTTCTTAGCCAGTCGCTTATTTTCTGCTTTCATCCTCGTTATCTCATCTTCCAGCATATTTCGTGCATTCTTCCTGTGCCGCCATCTCCTTCTGCATCAGGTGCTTTTCGTTCTCGAACAAATGGATCTTGCCCGCCAAGCGTTGCTGTTCCATCTTCTGCTTGTTAAACCGCCCTGCGTCTCCTCCTTTCCTTTTTCCAGTTCCTTTCCTCTGCATCTCCTTTAACCTTTTTTCTCCTCTATTTTCTTGAAGAGCATTTTCCAGAGAGTTAACTCTTTTGGTTAAATTGACATTCAGCTGCATCACATTCTTCCTCTCTTCTCTTTCGAGACGAACTTCTTCCTTCCATGCTTGGATTCTTCCATTGCGTTCATCATCATCGATTTTCTGCTTCTTAATGTTGTCCAGTAAGTTGCCTGTTACAGCGCTGCCCAATCCAAAAACAACACCAGAAGCCAATTCATGATTCCAAAGGCGGTTTCCAGACCTGGGTCTATTTTGATGGATTCCGCTGAGGTTCCACTGCGCAAAAGCACGCCAAAAGCTGCTGCTAAGCCGAGGCAAGGCAAAAGAAGATGTAGAGCTACTTCAGAGTCTACCGACAGAACCCACTCTTCAGCTTATATACACCTCCCTCTCGCATTTTTCTTTCTGTGTTTTTCGGAATTTCACAAATTTTCTTTAGAAAAATTATAAAATTTTTCCGATTTACGCTTCACCAAATTCATATAAATGTCAAACAACCTTGGAGATTCGTTGTTATGGCTTTCACATCACTAAAACATAACTCTTCATCATTAGAATGACTGTTATTTGCTGCTCTATGAGCAAGAACCCGTGCTGGCGGCATAAGGCAGCTTATTTTCAAACAACAACGTGTAGAAACCTGTCTCAGACCAACTATTGTACCTCTCTCTCTCTCTCTCTCTCTCTCTCTCTCTCTCTCTCTCTCTCTCCAAATGACAGAGTAAAACTTTGGGGCATGTGTGTGTGCATATATATATATATATATATATATATATATATATATATATATATATATATATATATATATATATATATATATATATATATATATATATATATATATATATATATATATATATATATATATATATATATATATATATATAGTGCAATTACAGTATACACACACAAACACACACACACACACACACACACACACACACATTATATATATATATATATATATATATATATATATATATATATATATATATATATATATATATATATGTATATATATATGTATATATATATATATATATATATATATATATATATATATATATATATATATATATATATATATATATATATATATATAATCCTGACCTGGTGCTAATCATGGTGATGATGACACTCCTACAACAGACTCTGTGTGGATGTTGCTACTCCATACACATGGACTGAAGTTGAATTAAATGATAATAATCCCAAACAGGTAGACAATGCAATGGTTCATACAGACTCACAAGGTAATTAGATATAAAAATTTGACTCCTGTGAATACTACGCCAAATTTTTTTTATTTGGGAAATAGGTGATCACGTAGCAAAAGAATCAGATAATTATTTCTATTTAATGATAGCTGAGAAGCAACCTTAGTCTAAAAGATCAAGGTATCACCAGTGGAGACAGATTTAACCTCCATGGATATACAAGCTCTTTTTGCAGTAGAATTGTGTTAGATCGCAAACCTGCCACTGAAAGTTATCTGGGTAAAAATAATTTCATTTTAGGGTAATACAGAAAGAAGAGATCTCACTCATTAACAAGTGACAAATGCGCCGAAGTTTCTTCGGCGCAATCAAGTTTTCTGTACAGCGTATAATCAAGGCCATCGAAAATAGGTCTATCTTTCGGTGGTCTCGGTATAATGCTGTATGAGCCACGGCCCATGAGACTTTAACCACGGTCCGGTGGTGGCCTGGCCTATATCGTTGCCAGATGCACGATTATGGCTAACTTTAATCTTAAATAAAATAAAAACTACTGGGGCTAGAGGACTGCAATTTGGTATGCTTGATGACTGGAGAGTGGATGATCAACATACTAATTTGCAGCCCTCTAGCCTCAGTTGTTTTTAAGATCTGAGGGCGGACAGAAGAAGTGAGTGCGGACAGAATAAAGTGAGGACAGAAAAAAGTGCGGACGGGCAGACAAAGCCGGCGCAACAGTTGTCTTTTCAGGAAACTAAAAAAGCAAAAATAAATTAATAAATTGATAAATAGATAAAAATATAACATTAGTTCTACTTTTAAGTCATTTTAATTATTTGTATGTTGAAATCATGTAAATACTGCTATTATAACATTTGTTGTAAATTAGCAGTCTTGTTCATCGAATAGACTAGCCCATGAACATCGTTCTGAATTATCTGAATTGATTCTAAGCATTGCATAGGCTAATTATACATTAACGGAACTGTGTTCTTAATGAGTTTAAGCCTTAGTAAGTTTGCGAATCACGTAGCCATAAGGAAATTTAATCAGAAATAAATTCAATGCGTATACCATGCAGGCCGAGAGTTCAGTGTTCCTTCACCTCATTTTGAGTCTTCATATTCGCAGAAAATGTTATTAACACTGACTACGATTACACAAAACCTAATGTTTTCTCAGTACACCACACATGCACTCGCAATCCCAACCATCCCACCCACCCCTCTTACACACACACAACACACGCGCTCACAAAGCGTAGGGCTAACAACCTCATCCTAAGAACGCTTTACAACCAGATGAGCTTCACCTTCTGGAGCCATAAAATTCCAAATGGGAAAGGCCTGTGTATATATATATATATATATATATATATATATATATATATATATATATATATATATATATATATATATATATATATATATATATATATATACATTTACATATACATAATTGTATATATACATTAATTCCTATCAGGAGATAAAAAAGTTGTCTTGATTAAACATATTTTCTCCATCTTCCAACATAGCTTTAGGAAATACTTAAGAACCATTAACCTATTTCATACAAAGACAGGAAATTACTTAAAAACCACTAAACTACGTGCATCACAGGAAGAAAAAAAAAAAACTGGAAAATTACACAATATATGAAAAAGGAATTATTGGTTCAGAGTTATTGACAACAAATGAAAAAAATTAATATTCATATCAGAAAGACTAAAGCATAATTGGTTTTACATCAGCAAAGTGAACTATTTGTTACATATTTTTGGCAAAAAAAACAAACTTGAAAATAAAACCGAGCAGTTAATGAACATTTTCTGAACTGACAATATGAAGTCAAGGCCAGTCTTATAACGATTGTTTTTATAAGATTAAGCAGGATCATCTTCGTCTAATCTCAATCATAAATCAGGGATTAAAAGAATGTTGGTCTGGGATTATCAAGAGAGTCAGTTAAGGACATAAATCAGCCGGTTATAGACTTGAACTGGTTGAGACATCACAAGGTACTCCAAAAAAAATAAAATAAAATACAAAAAATTCACCGTTAATCAAAATCTGTTTCCCAGCGCCACTTGCAGAAATTGTTGCAACAAATGACTGGGATTATTATTATTATTATTATTATTATTATTATTATTATTATTATTATTAGTAGTAGTAGTAGTAGTAGTAGTAGTAGTAGTAGTAGTAGTAGTAGTAGTAGTAGTAATTATCATTATTAATAGTAGTAGTAATAATATACTTCGGGTACAGGCCCTCTTTCAAACATGTTTTGTTAAATATGATGGCAGCCTTGGTCGCATTAATCGTGTAGATTTTTCATTCAACTCCTCTAATTGGTCTTCTTTCTTCTTCAGTAACAGAGTTAAGTAAAATGCCAAAGTTCATTGCAGGAGTTTTATTTATAAAAATATCAAAAGTCGAAGGTGATGGAAATTCCGAGGGCGGGTCCAAAAACGAATACAGGGGTCGTCAGTGCTTCTGGGACGACCCCTGAACTCGTTTTTGGACCCCGCCATCGGAATTTCCATCAGCTTCGACTTTTGATATTTTTATAAATAAAACTCCTGCAATGAACTTTGGCATTTTACTTAATTCTGTTACTGAAGAAGAAAAAAGACTAATTAGAAGAGTTGAAGTAATAATAATAATAATAATAATAATAATAATAATAATAATAATAAAATAATAATAATAATAATAATAATAATAATAATAATTATAATTTTATTATTATTATTATTATTATTGGAAAGCACAAATCCACAGTTATGTATATGTACATATATTTAAAGATAAATCAATATAGATAGCTTTGGGAACCTGTTCGGTTCCCCTTTTCATTGAAAAGGGGAACCGAACAAGTTCCCGAAAGCTATCTATACTGATTTATCTTTAAATATATGTACATATACAGAACTGTGGATTTGCTTCTCCATTTTAAGACTCATGCTACTATGAGTATTTTTTAATTATTATTATTATTATTATTATTATTATTATTATTATTATTATTATTATTATTATTATTATTATTATCGAACTTTTCCCCAAAAAATCAGCAGTTTAACTGAACTTCTCTTTACTGAACAGGCAACTAATTGGCACTGGAGACAGGAAACTGCACAGAATTTCACAGCTGAATCAAACGTCATTAACACCTTTTTTTTTTCTCCCACCTGGCATATACTGAAACAGATGTGTCATCATCCAATCTCCGGACAGACGCAGACTCATCTCAGGCAGAGGCAGATGTTTAAAAACATCTGTGGTGACGGCTAAGAAGCGCATCGGCACCCTTTCCTGACTGGTCACAAATGCAACAGGTGTTGAGAGCTCTCAAAGATCGGAGAGGATGAAACTGCGGGACACACACACACACACTTAGGAAACACATGTCTCGTAGAAGAATACATCCTTGTTTTCTCAACGATCGCAAGTATCACAGTCGAAGAGATTTTGAATTTTCTGAACAGAGGGCTTTCACAGTCACTGATCAGGACACTCTTCACAAAGACCTCCATCGCTGCGAGTCGGCCTATCCGTCTGCAGCAGCAGCAGGAGGAGGAGGGAGGCGCCCCAGAAAGGAGGAAGTTCCTTCTGGCGAGCGAGCGCCCCACTTTCAGAACCAGGTGTCCGCGAAGGATGCCACCTCGGCACAGCTGCAGCAAAGGCGACGGACAGGAGACAGGAGGAAGGACAGTGAGGACACTGGTGGTCTCTTCCTAATCCCCGTCACTAGAATACTGGCGGCGTGGTTCAGGGGATGGGTGCTGGGGAGAAGGAGATGTTTGGTCCTCAACCTCTTCTTCTTCTTCCTCCCCCGATTGTCGTGCTGGTAGCATTATCAGGCTCCCCGGAGTGTTCAGACGAGCCTGCGAGCCACAGGGGGGGTATTGTCTCTCCCAGGGGCGTAGCTAAACCTTCATCCCGTTACTATTAAGACAGTGGCTCCTGCTGCTGCCATTCAAGTTACTACCACCACCACCACCACTACTACCACTAGCACTATCAGTAGTGGTAGTGGTAGTGGTGGTGATAATGGTACCTGGGTTTATGCAGCTGTTGTTTCTGCTTCTATTACACCTGCTACCGACAGCAGTCAGCGGTCTTCCCGCATTACAAATTCCGTCACTCGAATCACAACGGGCAGCTTGAATGCCAAAATGAACTTCATTAAGATCAGCCACTCCGAAGATTTTAATCAGCTGTGATTCCGCTTATTAACTTCTATTTCCTTTTTGGAATTCAAACCAGACGAAGAAGCAGCAACTGGGAATTTTCTCAGTAGGAAAGCAAAATTTTCAATCCTCCCACGAAAGCAAATTAGCCTCACTAACAAGCGGCAAGCCCTTTGAAAGCATTTAATAATCAGTTTTGTATGACATCAGGCGCTCTTGCACTGATGCAAAGGGGTCTGTGAATACATGTTGCTTCTTATACTGAAAGGTTAGGACTTAATTTAGTCTGCAGTTAGTTGCAACGCTGAGAAATGGTGAGCAGACTCACAATGACAGTTATGTAAGTTATTCTTTAAGATGGGAATGCTGTTCGTGTTGCCTTCTCCGGGGCTGGTCTAGATAAGGGTATTGGGTTGTTCGTTCTCAAAGTTAGACCAGGGTTGCTGAGCATATGAATTGAACGTCTACAGAAATACATTCTCCTATCTGGTGCGTGTGAGAGTAAGCTAGGAGATGGAATTGTCATGTAAAATAATATATATATATATATATATATATATATATATATATATATATATATATATATATATATATATATATATATATATTATATACACATATATATATACATATAAGTACAATCACAGCTCAGGTCTACTTATCCATCCTCATGTAGAGACAAAATGATTGTAAGTCCAAACTGTAAACCAGCAGTCACTTGAAAATGCCACAGAGTGAAGAAACTGCTGTCGTGACAGAAAACAATAAGTGGAACAAAGAAGTTTGTGCGTTCTTCACCGAAGATTGACGCGCCTGAGAATCAGAGAAAACACCGACGATATGAAGAATCGGCAAAAAAAAACTCATCGATGCCACGAAAACAATTGCTTGCAATGAAAACAAATTTATGTATATATATATATATGTATATGTGTATATAAATATATATACATAAACACGAGAGCAGCATCTTCCCTATCAGCGATTGCCGTTCATGTTCATCTTGACGAGTGCCTTTGCGCTCAGAATAAGACCCGAGACACGAACCCCATCCAGGAAAATTAGTCGATCTCGCAAAAAGCGCCTCGCAAAAGCTTATAACCTCTGACTTAAAGGATGACAAACGCTTCTTTGCACAGCCGTTAATAAGCAATCAGAAATTGTCTTCCCTTAATCAAGAATGTAAACACAGGCGTAGATCTGACACGGCAAGGCACCTGGGGAGGTTGACAATGCATGTGTGGAAGTGAATTAATTGATGGTCTGCTATTAATTATTCATCTTGGCGAAGCTTGTTTAATTATTAAGCATGAAGGAGGTAAGGGAGAGAGAGAGAGAGGGGAGAGAGAGAGTTACATATATATATAATATATAATATATATATATATATATATATGCATATATATATATATATATATATATATATATATATATATATATATATATATATAGAGAGAGAGAGATATATATATAGAGATAGATAGATATAGAGAGAGAGAGAGAGAGAGAGAGAGAGAGAGAGAGAGAGAGAGAGGGAGAGATACATAAATATATATATATATATATATATATATATATATATATATATATATATATATATATATATATATATTTATATATATATATATATATATATATATATATATATATATATATATATATATATATACATTATATACATATATATATATATATATAGAGAGAGAGAGAGAGAGAGAGAGAGAGAGAGAGAGAGAGAGTTTGTTCATAAATTATCATTATTCGCTTCGATCTTTCAGAGGCAAGTGTAGCCAAGTTAGCAAAGCGGACTTTCGCTAACATTTAGCAAATGATTTCCACGAATTAAAAGCATTTTAAAAGCTATTTTCCAAACATCCTCTTGGAAAACGACAGCTAATTCTTGACCATGAATTTGGCAAATTATGAAAATAAGGAATTAGCTTCAAAAGAGAACAATTAGCCTGTCATGTGTGGACAATATGAGAAGATCCCTTTAATTTCCTTTTCCTAGGTCCATATAGTCAATGTCACAATGACAGAATAAGTTTTCTGGCGTCTTAATCGCAAAGGCCATTGACGCTGTGATGGTGTGGAAAACTCTGAAGTTAAGTATTGACGCTTGTCATTATTATTATTATTATTATTATTATTATTATTATTATTATTATTATTATTATTATTGGACCTGTGATTAGAATATAAAATTTAGGCCAAAGTCCAAGCACTGGGACCTATGAGGTCATCCAGCGCTGAAAGGGAAACTGAGCAAAAAAAAAAAGTTTTCTAAAAGTGTAGCGAGGAAAACCTCGCAGTTGTACTGTGAAGCAATTGTTAGGAGAGGGTGGAAAGGAAGATGCAAGAAAGATAATATGAACGGAGGGACAGTAAAAGGAATGAAAGGGGTTTCAGCTAAGGTCCTAAGGGACGTTGCAAAGAACCTTAATTAATGCCTACAATGCACCTTGTGAGGTGCACTGATGGCAACAAACTCCCTACGGGGTGTAGCATTTCGTGATTCCCATTCGGGAGACCCGATGGATTTTTTCGAATGATGTTTGAGAACCGAACAGAGACAGAATCAGAGAAATTGGTCAGCGACGTCGGCTGAAACCAAATGGAAGAATTGAAAAGTAGAAAGACGGAAAGTAAAGCACCTGGGACCGAAGGTAGTTGCCAAAAACCGTTAGTATATACCGCCTACACTTGCTCAGCAGTGTGCAATGGCTCAGTAGGCGGGGACCCACGTTACGTGATAATGACCATTGCTGAGAGAAACACGGAAGGGGAGCCTTTTGAACCTCCAATAATCTTCTAGCTTAAATATTTAGCACCATAACTGCAGTTGTACGTCTTTTTTTGATTTTGTATCCTTCATTTTCTAGTTTCTTGAACTTTTTGGAACTGGAATTGGAATACTAAAAATTTAAGCCAAAGGCCAAGCGCTGTGACCTATGAGGCCATTCAGCCCTGAAAATAATGTTGAATCAATTGTTAGGATTGGGTGGAAAGCCAGATGGTAAGAAAAGAAAATGAACGGAAGTATAGTAAAAGGAGCGAAAGGGGTTGCAGCTAGGGGCCGATGGGAGGCTGCAAAGAACCTTAAGTAAGCCTACAGTGCACCGTGTGAGGTGCACTGACGGCGCTACCCAACCCCCCTCCTCCGACGGGACAAGGAGAGCGTTTGAACCTCCAGTAATCTTTTAGTGTTAATATTTAGTACCATAACTACAGCTGTGCGTCGTTTTTTGTGGTTTCTTAAACTTTCTTGGTAATTTGATTTTATTTTTTTTCCCATTGAGCACCTCCCTTCCTGAAACCATCCAGTTCGTGGTAACGTACTCTGCTTTTGTAAAAGATTTTTTCGATAATCAACAGCCTTAGGCTGTTCTTGAGGGTTAATCCATGGAATATCCATTGAAACTTTTTTGAGTAGCTGAAGCCTCAAAAAGAGAAAAAAAACCACCCTCAATGATTTTCTGTTGGAGAATTGATATGTATATAATTCACAATTCACTTTTTCTGGTGAACTTTCATTCCCTTTGCAATCAATAAGTAATTTCCTTGATCTACATACAAAAAAATTTTATTAGAAGGATGCGAATGTAATCCCTTTAGCCATAGTAGACCACAGCAGATAAGGACCGACTGGTTGCGCTATCTCAAACATACTGACATACATATGCATTTTCATGTCTCCATTAATTTTGCCCTATTGAACAGTTTTTTCAACTTATGGAAGAGAATGAATAAAAGGCAAATTCTTGAAATCGAGATAATCTTGAATATTAAGAAAATCTCTGCCACTTTACAAAATAGCATTAGACTAATTTTCAGCATGCTGTTCACACCTCATTACTCAAATATTTAAGACTATATTTGTTTAGATAAAGTTACTTTGTTTCACAGCAATCAATTTACCGCCTTCATCTCAACGTAGAGATGGGAGATTTCACTAGAATTTCAGCAATCAATTTACCGCCTTCATCTCAACGTAGAGATGGGAGACTTCACTGTTATTTCAGACGTACATTGCTACACTATCATTACAGGAAATTTTGAAACAATTTCCTATTTGATCTTTGTAATGACGAAATGTAACAAACTGCATCGACATAAACATATCGTAGTTTTTTAATGAGATCTTACGTACTTTTGCACTATTGTGGCACGAGTTCCGTACCCAGATGATACATGGGAATGTCAAACCCAGTTACATACCCTGGAGATGAATGGGAATGGCTAACCCACATGAAAAGCATCATCATCATCATCACGACCCACTCAGCAAACTTAAGGAATTTCCCTCGACAAAAGTAATGGAGTTACTGTGTCATTAAGCCCACTCTTTGTGAAAACGAGTACAGTAGTTTATAATATAAACAAACCGCAGATAAAAAACCTTGTTCAACTAGGTCTAGTAATTGCATTTACCTGTCATTTCACCACCAAGTCTTTATTCTCAGGCCATTATAATTCGTATGAAAAAAAAACAGAAAAAACCCCTATGTTGTTCAACCAGGTTGAGTAATTAAATTTACCTGCTATTTCTCCATTATTTTGTTGGTTTTCAAGCCATTATTCAAATATGAGAATTCTGAATACTAAATTAATTTGTATGGCATTACAATGACAGGCCAGAGTTACGACGGCGAAAGAGGATAGTTGACTGGTATTCTCAGACAGCTAGAAGCTTTCAACCACTTGTAGCCCTTTAGAATACAGCGAGATTTATTTGAAGGTTTTTGTTGATTGCTCTATGCGCAACTGTTATAGGGTTGTTACATCAGGAATTTACATTTAGTCTGATTAAAACACTTGCTTTCCTCAGTCAGGCATTGTATAGGGACTGGGATACCGCTAATCTCAAAATACTCCCGTTTCTTAGCTGGCTAATCCGTATAATTAACAAGGGAGAAATAAGTGGCTCAATGTGTCTATACTTCAGAGGACACAAAAAGCATAAGACCAAAGAATTGAAATTTTATTAGGAGATTCTGATGTTATTTCCTTATGGTTCTTAAATGCTCTGTGGTAGCATTCGCAAACAGCTGCAAGATAATCTATTTTCTTTAAAAACCGTTATTTTCCAAACCGACATTGCACTTCAGTAGTTGTAAACATTTGTGGAAAAATGGAAATCAGTCTAGTGGGGAAAAAAAATGTTCTGACGAGTTATTACAAGGCCAGAAATCCAACAGTGAAGGGTCACTGACCAAGTGGATGTCCCAAACAGGTAAATCAAAGAGTTTTAAACCGTCTCACCAAAACCCAGGATATACTCAGGGAACGACATGAAGTTTAATAAAAATTCTTTAAATCCACTCATGTTCAAATAGCAATTTTTCACAAGTCTATCTGGCCATAGTTACAAAATTAAGTGTAGCTCAACTTGAATGAAAGACGTACCCAACCACTGCACGTCTACAGTATTTAATGCGTAATTGAAAAGACATTTTACACAGTTTCCTATTAGAAAGAAAATACGCACATCAAATGTCAGAAAATATAGACCTAGAACGTTCCTGTACATATATTATTAACATCTTAAATACAGTTTCTCATCAAGACATTCCTGATCTAGTAGAATCAAGAAAGGTTAACATTAAACCTGAACCTAGCATAATGTATAACCTAGAAATGTTAACATTAAACCTGAATCTAGCATAAAACTTACTGGAGTCAGTACTAGTCTTATTCAAATCCAGTCACCAAATCCAGCAGAAAAGTTGCAGCTTAGCTGAGAAATTTCAGTATCTCAGTGCTTCCAGGATTTCCAGCAGTTACTTTCGTTCTGTCCAAGCCATGTTGTTCAGTAACAGGTGCTAATTAAAAACCGTTTCCATGACTATTTTAAGACTGCCAAAACCTGCCAAAAGAAAAAAATTCATTAGCTAAAGTTCTTAAAATGTGGTTACCAACACGTGTAACCTTAAATCTACAACGGTTTTAATGCAGGAAGGGTGCTTATGCACTGCAATACAGAATGTTAATATAATTAGTACTCCGTAATTCGACAATAATAAACATTAAGATCAATAACATTTACCAAAGCAATTGATTACATAATGTAAATAAGCTACTAATACTGTTTTACAGATCGAACTCAGACGCTATTAGCCTACAGCTTTCAAGCTGATATGTAATGAAGTTTGTTCGAAACGTTGGTTTTACTTTTATTTACCAAGACTTTTTTTTTTTTGCAAGCCCACCTCTTGACGAGTGGCAGACCAAGTCTGCCATACGTCAAAGGGAGATCCTCCCCACTTCAGGGGCGCCGCCCCTGAAGGGGGAGTATTAGCTTGCATGATATATGGTTTGAATATATTAAAAGAAAGATTCTCACCTCTTAATACTGAAGGAAGGGAAAAATATTTACCATCTGAGAGGGTACAAATCCGGTTAGTTCGGGAACGACAGAAATGTCGAAATCACTTGACACCACGTATCTGAAAAATTACAAGTACAACTTCAGCCATTTCCAAAATAGATATCAAATACAGCACTTAAACTTCATCACTAGAAAACTGTCAGTATATAAACATTTAACCAGTTACAATCAACTCAAAAAATAAGAGCACAATTATCAAAAACATCACATATGACCATTAATGACCTACGAGTAAGGAAAATGGCAACGTATCAGTAACAAAAAATGCGATGATACTTACCCGCACGAACCAAACGAAGCCGACAACGAAAAGAAAACTATACACTAATCACTGAACAACTAAACTTTGTGAATGAACAGCAGCAATGCCTCTCACCTCCTCACAAAGTCATTCCATCGAAAGATTAACACTAACAAGCCAAGGATGAAAACAGAAGGTGGAAGTACTCTTTCCACAAAAGCCTTCAGGTCATTTGTCGGGCGACCGATAGATGGCAGTAATATCAACATACTTTTACAGATTGATTAAAGGTATGTTAACTATAATCGTTAAGCATTCAGATAATAACCCTATTAAAACTAAGATTCCAAATTACATTACTCGTAGGAAAAAGTATTTTTGAAAGGCGTGATGCTCGCATTGAAGCACAGCACAAATGTTCGTATTATGCAATGAAAGAAAGAAAGGGTGAATAACCATTCAGAGTGATACAAAACCGGAACTATTTAAGGTCTGTCGAATCAAATCGATAATAACGGAGACAAATGGATAAAAAAGATTGCTTGAGGAAGATAGTTTGTTTACTTAAAGAGACTCTGCTCTGCTATTTGTCTTCTATTTGTGTTGCATGATGTACTGGTAAGTACTTAAGTTAAGTATACCTTAGTTTTACCAGACCACTAAGCTGATTAACAGCTCTCCTAGAGAGGGCTGGCCCGAAGGATTAGACTTATTTTACGTGGCTAAGAACCAATTGGTTACCTAGCAACGGGACCTACAGCTATCCGAACCACATTATAGCGAGAAATCAATTTCTATCACCAGAAATAAATTCCTCTAATTCTTCATTAGCTGGCCGGAGACTCGAACTCGGGCCTAGCGAGTGCTAGCCCACAACTCTACCGACTCGTCCAACGAAGAACTACTGGGAAGTACTACCAGGGTAACTGCTCCCCATTTATATTGTCGATAGCAGTAGATTTTACTTTGATGAAAAAAACCGTTATCCTGTAAATAATCTATTTTCCTATTTCCAGTTTGCTTCAGCTGCAATTTTTGCTTTTAATTCAAAATACAAAAATATCTTTATGCAGAATCCTATGCATTGCAGCTCAACGTTCTTACCTAGCCCAGACCCGAAGCATTTACAAACAAGTAAAAAACGCGCCGTAGTTTCTTCGGCGCAATCGAGTTTTCTGTACAGCCGCTACAGCGTATAATCAAGGCCACCGTAAATTATCTGTCTTCGGTGGTCTCTGTATAATGCTGTATGAGCCGCGGCCCATGAAACTTTAACTACCGGCCGGTGTGGTGGCCTATCCTATATCGTTGCCAGAGGCACGATTATGGCTAACTTTAACCTTAAATAAAATAAAAAGTACTGAGGCTAGAGGGCTTCAATTTGGTATGTTTGATGATTGGATGGTGGATAATCAGCATACCAATTTGCAGCCCTCTAGCCTCAGTAGTATTCCAGATCTGAGGGCAAACAGAATAAAGTGCGGACGGACACACAAAGCCGGCACAATAGTTTTCTTTCACAAAAAACTAAAAAAGGGAGAAGTTAAAGAGGAGGGCTTGACCCAGAAGAAAGTGATACAGATTTGCCTCTTGATAATGGATGGCGTTGAGCCTGGAAAACGGAGACAGGGAGAGCTCCAAAGTTTGCCAATAAAGGGAAAGTAATGGTTGTTTTTTAAGCTAATTTTCTAATCACTTTATTTTCTGTAGGAATGTTTCCCAAGTAGACTGTGATTCAGAGTTGCAGGGGCATTTAGTACATTTTAGTATAATATAATTTTTCTGGCTATTAACCTCACACGGAGCCACAAAACATCGAGATGAGGTCACTTATACAGACTTTGGTGAATGGCCCTGTCGCCTAAATATCCTTTTTTTTTTATTTCGGCTGCGACTTCATTGCAGAGCCTATCATAAATATCCACCAAAATGGAATTGCATATTCAATAATAATAATAATAATAATAGTAATAACAGTAATAATAATAATAATAATAATTATTATTATTATTATTATTATTATTATTATTATTATTATTATTATTTATTAATAATAATAATAATAATAATAATAATAATAATAATAATAATAATAATAATAATAATAATAATTAATTCTGGACTGTACGCACAGTGCGTGAGTACAAACACTTACTTGTGAACAATGAGAGTGTAGAAATTAATAATAATAATAATAATAATAATAATAATAATAATAATAATAATAATAATAATAATAAGGCAAATAGGTCCTTGATCAAGTCTATCATGTTAGCCTTTTTAAATTTTTGTCTCGTCATCATTTGCATTCTTGATAGGTCATACTCTGTACTCTCACTGTACACACTAAGTGTTTGTGTTCACGTAAGTGTACATATACTCCAAAAAAATTATTTTGCTTTAAAAAAGATTCACTCTTATCACTACAAATGTTGGGAGTCACGAGGCGCCTTATGGTTCCATGTGCTGAGATCTAACGATTTTGTGGTTTCTCATTTCCTTATAAGGATCCTCGGTGTTTGTGTATCTGTGGAGAGAGAGAGAGAGAGAGAGAGAGAGAGAGAGAGAGAGAGAGAGAGTCTTTCATTTCTGAAGGTAAGTACTTTTTTCTGTATCTATTCTAAGGTGCCTTGCAAGAATCTGTGAGCATATTTCCGGCTAACCAATTCATTGTACTTGAGACGTCATTATCATATAAATGGTTGTCGGCCATTTAGCTTAATTTTGATCAAGTTCTTAGTCACTGCTTGCAAATATTACATCACACAAATGTCTACGTCATCCATTTCTTTAACTATTGTCTCTTTAGTTTCCTTTCTCAAAGTCCTCAACTACTTTCCTTTTCTTCCGCTCTCCCCCCTCTGCTTCCTCTCCCTCATCTTCCTCTTCCTCCTCCTCCTCCTCCTCCTCCTCCTCCTCCTCTTCCTCTCTATAGCTTCCTTCCTCTCTCACAAACCCTCAGCTACTTTCCCTTTCTGTCGGCCTCCGACTCCGCTTCCTTGTCCTCCTCTTCCTCCTCCTCTTCCTCCACCTCCTAATCAGCTCCTCCTCTCTATAGCTTCCTCTCTCACAAGTCCTCAAATACTTTCCCTTTCTTTCGGCCTCCTCCTCTGCTTCTTAATCTCTTCCTCCTCCTCCTCCTCCTTCTGTTGCTGTTCTTCCTCCTCTTCCTCCTCCTCCTCCTCTTCCCCTCTATGGCTTCCTTCCTCACAAGTTCTTAACTAATTTCCTTTTCTTTCTTCCTCCTCCCCTGCTTCTTCGCCTCTTCCTCCTCCTTTTCCCCCCTCCTGCTCCTCCTCCCCTCCTCCTTCTCCTCCTCATCCTTTCTATAGCCTTCTCTCTCACAAGTCCTCAAATACTTTCCCTTTCTTTCGGCCTCCTCCTCCTCTTCCTGTGCTTCCTCGTCTACTTCTCCTCCTCTTCTTCTTCCTCCTCCTCCTCCTCCTCCTCCTTCTACTTGTGTTCTTCCTCCACACACTCGAGGCAAGAGTCTCTGGGCATCGTTCCCTCCCACCGTCATCACATCGAGTTCGCCCCATGCGTCCAGCCGCTCCCCGCTGACCGGGCCCTACGGTCAGTCTGTGCCCTTAGTGGGTCCTGCCCTATGCCTACCCAGCCAGTGCGTTCGTGCATACTTTACGCACATACCTGCCTGAACTCACGCTTGCCCTGCGTATACCTCCTACATTCCTTCGAGGTCCTTCGTTCGCTCGCAGTCTGCGAATAGATCGAATGTCAGTCGTCATATTTCACAAAGGTCGCTGACGTAGGGCAGACAGTCGTCGTGTATGGTGTCTCGAGGTATACGACATGCAGAATAATGTTGTACATTTTTTGTATTACAACTGTGGATGGTAGGGTACACACTGGACTGGAAATAAAAGGATATTGCTGCTGATTTCTTGTTGCTCCCAGGTGGCTTGGTCGGAGATATGTCTGGGGATAAAATGTTACTTTAATAAAATTAAGGAGCAAACACGCCCTCATGCACACACACACAAACATATATATATATATATATATATATATATATATATATATATATATATATATGTATATATATATATATATATATATATGTGTGTGTGTGTGTGTGTGTGTATGTGTATATAAATAATCAAACATAAAATAAAAGTATATTGTGATGAGGTGCAATGTGACATACCAGTCCGATTCTTTGAATATTTTTGATTGAATGAATATTAATAAAGCGATATAGGAGGAGAGTAGAGAGAGAGAGAGAGAGAGAGAGAGAGAGAGAGAGAGAGAGAGAGAGAGAGAACAAACTAAGAACAAAGTCATTGTGCACAATAAATTATGAAATAATATTTCATAAGCTTCTAAGTCGGCAGAACAACAGAATAGATATTCATAAAAATGTAGTAGTAGCAGTAGTAGCAGCAGTAGTAGTAGTAGGATAGCTAGTAAACAAGTACAAAATGGGCAGTTTTTTCGGCGCAATCGAGTTTTCTGTACAGCCGCAACAGCGTATAATCAAGGCTACCGAAAATAGATCTATCTCTCGGTGGTCTCGGTATAATGCTGTATGAGCCGCGGCCCATGAAACTTTAACCACGGCCCGGTGGTGGCCTATCTTATATAGTTGCCAGAAGCACGCTTATGGCTAACTTTAACCTTAAATAAAATAAAAACTACTGAGGCTAGAGGGTTGCAATTTGGTATGTTTGATGATTGGAGGGTGGATGATCAACATACCAATTTGCAGCCCTCTAGCCTCAGTAGTTTTTAAGATCTGAGGACGGACAGAATAAAGTGCATACAGAATAAAGTGCAGACGGACAGACAAAGCCGGCACAATAGTTTTATTTTACAGGTAACTAAAATGAGATTGTTGAATGTAATAGCAATAAGGCAAAACTGGCATTACAACGATGATGATAATTAGAATAATGTCAGTATTAACTATAGATAAGACATTGCACTAGTCAAAAGAATACCTGGCAGCGAATGTTGAAACCAGGTAAATAAAGGTTATTATGTTTCATACTCATACTAATTTCCATAATGTCCATATTCCACTGGTATTAACTGACAATGAAAACATAAATTATAATCCAAGACGGGATCAAAGAATAATAAGAATAAAAAGAATGAGACGGACAAGAACAGAGATCTGCCCTGTTTTTAGCAAAATCACATTTACATTTGCAATAATAATAATAATAATAATAATAATAATAATAATAATAATAATAATAATAATAATAATAATAATTTTGGTCTTCATTAATACAAGTACTAAATGACATAAAATGAGAATTCAGAAGCAAGACAATTGAAAACTCTGCGGAGAATCCTACCGAGATTTCTGCAGACTTTTCTCTTATTTTTAAAACTGTAATACAGCATTTCATTTCATAGCTGCAACATAACATTAACAAGAGCGACCAGAGGCAACATTCCAAAACTGAATGAGTCGGATAATCACGACAAAAGAGAAAATACAAAACCGCGATATTATCACCAGCGTCTACGTACTCCATTTCAAATTCCGCTGCAGCCAGACGACAATACTAGACAACAATGTTGCAAATACTAGAGAATAATGTTGCAGCCCCTAATCTCGAAGGAATCTTAATTAATAAATACCTGGATTCACCCAAATGGCACCGACCGAATTCCTGAACAGCCGTAGTTGGATTTGGCAGCAACCGCAGGACCATAACTTTGAGATCACCGTAGAAAAATGGCCCGCTTTTCGGCTGTTTCCAGTGATGGAGTCTACAACATATCTGTTATTAATATTTATTGTATCTATTAGAATTATTTTTTTAAACCTACTAATGTATTTTGACAAGTGTCTGTTCGACCTGCATTCCGTCTTTGTAGATGGCCAAAAGCTAAAATGAAGTGAAGTATATTATTATTATTATTATTATTATTATTATTATCAGCTATTTTATGTTTCAGGATAACTTGGTATTTAAACATCTAAGGAAAAAATGCAAATTAGCTGGTATAGATCGTCCTTTCCATAAAACGGTTGAATGAAAATTACCCTTCATACAACAGCATTAATAATAATAATAATAATAATAATAATAGTAATAATAATAATAATAATAATAATAATAATAATACAATACGCAAAATTCAGTGATATCTAGTAAATACTGAGGGCTGCAATTAACCTTTATAATTATTCTAGAGTAGCGTCGGTACTTCTCATGACAAATAATAATAATAATAATAATAATAATAATAATAATAATAATAAAATAATAATAATAATAATAATAATAATAATAATCAATGCAAGAGACTTTCGTTTATGATGTAAGTATAGTAGTTAAGAGAAGAGGCATGCTCATTGCTAGTAACATTTCATATTCCTGAGTAAAACCTACACTGGTCAATAGGCTTTAGTTCATTTGCATACGTACACATATATGTATATATATACAAATGTATATATACATATATGTATATTTATGTATGCATTCATACATACATACATCTATATATATTTATGTCTATATGTCTATATATATACATATGCATATACGGTATACGTGAGTATACATGTGTATGGTGTACAAGCTTAGATACTAACCCACTGCTTTGATATAATGAAAACTACAAAAGAACTATTACGACCACAAGGATGCTTACTGTAGAATGAATACATACAGTCATCAAAGAGCAACCAAGTTATATGACCAGAATGACAGGCTACCATCTATGTATGTTAATTCTGAGCCTGGTTCTGAATGTCGATTATAACTTGGCCTTCTAGTTTGAATATTTAGTACGTCAACTCTTGTCAATGGAATTATTAATTATTTGTCGGGTCCCTTCCTGCGCATTTTACTTTGTACCATTCAGGAAGTTTTGTCCACTGAATGAATTTCTTATTTAAAACCTTTTGTCCACAGCTCAGTAAAATCGCTGCTGTAGTGATAATTTTTGTTTTATATTGATTTCGTCAGTTACTCTTCAGTCTTCCTTTCTTTTCTCAGACAGTTCATTAATTATGATATGTTTTTAATGTTTCGTCTAATTCATTTAAAAGCACCCATTTCCAATCACTTACATCGCTTTAATAATAATAATAATAATAATAATAATAATAATAATAAAAATAAGATAAGTTACTCATAATAATAATAATAATAATAATAATAATAATATTAATAATAATAATAATAATAATAATAATAATAACACTATCTTATTTACAATATACGAAAAATGTAAGACTTATTTTCAGTTACTCTAATAATAATAATAATAATAATAATAATAATAATAATAATAATAATAATAATAATAATAATAATAACGCTATCGATTTACAATATACAAAATGTAAGACATTTTTAGTCACTCAGTATTTTTTAGGCTTCAATCATAAAGCAACAAAGGTTACCAGATGCTTACGGACACTTGTTACTATAATTTCCTCTTTTGGCACCACTTTATCAAGTGCAGAATAAAGCGAATAGGATTATGAAATAAAGAAAAATTATTTTAAAAAATTAACACTGGTGAGATGACATCTTGAGAAAAGTTGGAAATATAAATTAATATCATAATGAAAACTAACAAACAGACAGTTACTAAATAATTATGTAAACTATTTAGATAATGGAATAAAGCTAGTGTAAACTATTTAGGTACAGCTAGTTACGGAGTATTTATCACTCTAACAGATTACCTTAATAAGTGATATCTAAAGACATTTTTTTCTCGTAATTCATAAATGGCTATTAGTATATTTCAGTTATGAGTTATCATACTTACTTGTTACTTCTACCTACAGAGCTACGCACAAAATCATAGTAAACAGCCACCCCCCCAACCCATACACACACACGCGCGCATGCAAGCAAACACACACACACACACACACACACACACACACACACACACACATATATATATATATATATATATATATATATATATATATATATATATATATATATATATATATGTGTGTATAAATAAATGTATGTATATATATATATATAAGTGTATATAAAAGTGTATATATAAGTGTATGTACGTATGTGTGTATGTCTACACACGTGTGTGTGTGTGTGTGTGTGTGCATTTGTGTGAATGTTACTGGTCCGTGCGGATTGGGGGGAGTGAAAATGAACAAAAGCTACTCAATTTTTTAGGCCTATTCTAAATAACTCGGTTATTACCACTGATCACCTGACACTAAATTAACCCCCAAACTAACTTCTGTAGGCCAGGTGTGAAACAAAGTAAGCACCCCCAACCCCCCTCCCACAACAACCCCTTCCAGCCACAAGGGGGGAAAATGCCCCCTGCCGGGAAGAGGAAGGGGTAACCTGGGGTGACCGGATGGACCCCTAGATCATATCCCCTGTAACTCATCTCAAGGGAAAGTCATCAGAAAAAGTCATCATGAGAAAAGGTCGTCATCGAATGAACTGCTGAAATTCCGCTGGCTGTTGGATGTGGGCGTAAGGAAACTCTTTTTTTTATTAAATTATCAGTTCATATTTGTTCTTCTAATATATATTTTTTAAATGTTTGTACGTAAATTTATGTGTAACTATTATTACTGACATATATATATGTGTGTGTGTGTGTTTATAAATAAATTTCTGACTCACATCAGGATCGAACCCGGTTCTCTTCTTTCAACTGAAAGACCTGGGTTCGATCCTGATGTGTGTCAGAAATTATTTCTGTTCCACACGTAATTGTGTGTTGATATTTCTAAAATATATACACACACACATATATGTGTGTGTGTATACATGTGTGTGTCACAATAAAACTTCATTAAAACCTCCTTAAATTCAACTTGGCCCGGGTAATTGCGATTACGTCAACAGCCAAACCTCGGTTGAATAATCGCATAAGGATTATCCATCTATATGCAATCAAGCCCTTTTCCACGATAGCCAGTCATTTCCTGAAAAGTAGCTAGAATTTGTTCAAGCTGAAATGCTATGCAAATGCACTGACTTCCACTCCCAGCCATCCATATGGTTCTGAGTTATGACGGAACATTATGGGCCATGCCATGTTCCTAGTGCTATTAGGTCTGTATGTAGACCTGTAACTATGAATTAGAAATTCTTTTATACAGTATGTATGTCTACAGTACACTGATCTGTCACCATTACTAGTCGAGCTAATTCCTTCCTTAGTGAGGCATTTGCATTTAAATTAAGTGAGTTTAATTTACTCAGAAATTTTCGAATAAGCAAGTGTCAGTGTCCTACTTTCTCACATCAGTCACAATATTAGTGGTCTACAGTGAATATTGATATCGTTCGTTATCGATATATTACAGTGTGTAATCCCTTATATATATATATATATATATATATATATATATATATATATATATATATATATATATATATATATATATATGTATATATATATATATAATATATATATATATATATATATATATATATATATATAGATAGATAGATAGATAGATAGAGATAGATAGATAGATAGATAGATGTGTGTGTGTCTGTTTGTGTGTGTTTGTGTTTATATTAATATTGTCATTTACTGCAAGAAAAATTATAAAGGATTTCTCTGTATGACTGATGACAAAGATATGTTTCATAAACGCAAAGAAAAGAAGGAATATCCAGTTTCTGGAACTGAATGATACTATAGACTGACAACTCAGCTGAGCCCCGAATTCGCGACTTTAACACATTATCGAAAAGTTACTTGTTTTTACAAAGGGTACGAAGAGTAACTTCAAAAAGAGGTACAGGTTTGTTCAAGGAGTAGTCTCATAAGTCACATCTAGATAACAGGATAGTCATGAATCAGAGCTCTATTTATTGTTATTTTTTTTCTAAAGACCTCAGGCAACATCATATGATTATTTTATTATTTTTTGTCCCTTTAGGCAAATGACCTTCTCTAGGACAGGGACCTGGACACCAGAGTGAGAGTGGTGTCTAGCTCGTGATGAAGGGACAGACTCTTTCATTGACAGACAGACGAGATAGAAACCCAGGAAGTTTGAAGCACAGATGATATTCAACGGGCCGAGGGTGGCAGGGAAGTTACAGTCAAGGTTACAGCCTCATAAGAGACCAGCAGGGAGACAACTGACTGATGTAGTGGCCGCCTCAGGAAAGAAAGGACTCTGACTCAAGTTCAGTGAAGCAATGTCCAAAGAGATACCTGTACAAAAAGATGGTGAAAACACTTGCAGAGAAGGAGAAGAAGAGCCTTAAAAGTAATAGAAGGGTCCTTGGCAGGACTCTGACTCAAGTTCAATGGAGCAATGTCCAAAGAGATACCTGTACAAAAAGATGGTGAAACCACTTTACGGAGGAGGAGAAGAAGAGCCTAAAAAGCAATAGAAGGGTCTTTGACAAGACAACTGAGGGGAATATTCTAAACAAGGAATATTTCAAATATTATAATGCTTAGACACTAGAAACAAATTCATACACATTTTGTTAAGCTAACTATCCTTTTTTCCTTACCAAATTAACTTAGTGATAATCTAGTATGTAATTCATTCTTTTCATTTATGATGTTCTCTTTACTGTCAAGCATCTCAAAATTATACCAAACGAGCCTCGTGTTTAAATTAACTTTTAACTGAACTTTTAGCTATATATGATCGTTGTCAACAGAATAATTGCTTTCTGTAAATTATATTTTTTCATTAGCATACAGTGACAGTTGTAAATACAAAAAAATCAGAAAATGTCTGAAAAAAAGGGTTGTCTGAACTTCTTCTACGGTTCGGTGTTCCTTCATTCAAGAAAGGTCAAATCCCACTTTTTTTCTAACGCCTATTTACTTATTTTTTTAATTTATTTTTTTGTTTTTTGTTTTTTTTGTTTCTCCCTTCGGTCTATGGAGACGCGACTCGACATAAAAAAGATAGGATGATAACACATTTCTAGTCCCTAGAGAAGGGAGGAGTGTTTCCTCGAGAGCTAAGGATTTAAACGGACAAAATTTATTTGTGGAACTTCTAACATTCGAAAATTATTCACAATATACAAACGAAAACGAGAGCGGGGTTTTCTTCAACCACTGTGGTAACGACGGAACAGTCGTTATTTTGCTCCATAAAAAAAAGACTGCTATCATCCTAACAAATGCTACGAGTTTTTTTTATTTCTTTCTTTTTATTGCTGCCGTTCATGTCTTCATTTACGCTGGGTCCAATCAGGCCAGTGATATAGTTGATGACTTTAACAAAAAGTTATTATAATTCACAACGACGTTGAGAATTAAAATGATAAGATTATCAAATATTAATAGTAACAACAAAAACATCAACAACAAAAAGAAGAGTAATAGGAATGATGATGATAATCATATCCCTTAACATTATTATTGTTACCATTACTTCTACATAATTTCTTATCAATCAAACACTGTCCGTCATAAGTCACGATCCAATGGAAGATTCGTACTGGGTGAGATTATAATTGATTTTCATTGGCAAAGATTTTATCAGAAATTACACAAATGTTTGTCATTACAAATGAATTATCATTTGGAATTATCTAAATAAGGAAATTGATAAGGAAGGTACCAGTGGTTCCAAGTGACAAAGGAAAACCTTTCTTAAAAATCAAATTGAAAAACATGTGAAGTTTGAATTGGTTCGTTTATAATGTAGATTTAATCATTTCTTTCTTGCGTTGGTGCGACACTTGTTGAATGATTATATATATATGAATATATTATATATATCTGCATATACACACACATATATATATATATATATATATATATATATATATATATATATATATATATATGTGTGTGTGTGTGTGTGTGTGTGTGTATGTATGTATATATATGTGCTTGTGTGTAGAATCTACTGGTCACTTTTACCAGATCCATATGTAATTGTAATAGGCACAGAAGTTAAGAGGGCATTGTGGCTATTACAATTATATATATATATATATATATATATATATATATATATATATATATATATATATATATATATATATATATATATATATATATATACTTATGTACCTGGACAGGCAAACTTTTGTGTGAATGTATACTTGCCTGTATAAACCCTTGTATATACAATATACACAGCAATACTCAGAATAACGAGCAAATACGCGAACGCCCAAAACACACACATAACCGTAACGTGTGTGAACAGGAGGAAGAGCAAGATGACGAAGCAGTCGTAACGAACCGGAGACAGAGAGAGAGAGAGAGAGAGAGAGAGAGAGAGAGAGAACAGGAAAACCAACCGCCTCCGTCGGTACTTCTGGCGAAGGACAAGGAGGAAACTCTCTCTCTCTCTCTCTCTCTCTCTCTCTCTCTCTCTCTCTCTCTACATCACCTTCCGTGCCTTCGAAATGTGTCATCTCTCTCTCTCTCTCTCTCTCTCTCTCTCTCTCTCTCTCTCTCTCTCTCTCTCTTTGTATATATGTATTTATGTATTTATGACCCGTATTCAGATAATGCTTTTCTTATTTTGACTCCACTCTCTCTCTCTCTCTCTCTCTCTCTCTCTCTCTCTCTCTCCGACGGCGTGTGTGTACCAGTAAATACTTCCTTTTGGCAGCGCCTTCTAAATATTACGGTAACCGGGGGCCCCCAAATTAACAGAGCAGCTTCCCTTCGGGTGTTTTCTAAATTCCTGAAAAATATTGAAAACCCGACTCAGCGGGTTCCTTGATGGAATTACTGGATTCCGATATGGCGATGTTGTGGAGACCCCGAGAGGTCGACTCCCCGCTTCGACCTGGGGCGAGGCCGGGTCTTATGAAACCCGGGGCTCTCGAGGCGATTTTCGCCCTTACGGGCGCCGCTCTCCGACGCAGTTTTAATTCCTTCGTGTTTTCGTTAATCGCTCATTTAAGTTTCCGTTCGTCAAACGACGATTTCCCGTTGGAGTCTGAAGTCTTTTCTCAGTGATAAGAATTTTAAAAATTAGATTTCATTTCGTAAACGACGAAACTTTTCCCGTTTTCCGAAGGATTTTCCGTCCGCGTCCTAAGGACCAGTTCCCCTTCCAAGACGCCGCTCGGCTTCGGCCCTTCTGCGACCTCCCGGAGTTGTATCATAGGGCGGCGGGTAATAGACTGAGCAGCAGACGACCATCTGAGAGCTACGTCAGAAGAGGCACAACCTCCGCATTTCGGAAGTTTATTTTAATTATGGCCCACTTCTCCCGGGCTTATAACTTAACCAGAGGCCAGAATGGGTATCGGTTATGCCTCGCCAAGGAGAGGACTTGGGCAAAACTATATACTTTTTGCCGCGGGAATAAACCAAAATAACTGAGGGCAGTCCAAT
>NC_089761.1:42624272-42666772 GCF_040412425.1 Macrobrachium rosenbergii | reverse complement strand
TATCAGTTAACAATATATGAAGCTATATTTTTAAAATATATATAACTGACAAACCTCTCAGTACAATTATTAAGAAATGACAGAAAACAAGACAGACCAATGAAAGCTATACTTCAAACCTGTAACTGGCAAACCTCTAAGTACAATTATTGACAAATAACAGAAAGCAAGCAGCCTAATAAATAAACAGATAAGTAAATGAAAGAAAGAATTTAATTCAACAAGAGAACTCAAACACACGAACATGGAAGACTTTGTTAACAGACGCAACAGCACATACCAAGTATGGCGAACATTGGTTATTTGGTTACAGCCCGTCGAAAGGCTACTGAATATTGCGCATGTGATGACCAAGTTGCCACAGTTAGCACCTCAGACACTTCAGTCAGTGGCGCAAAACGTCACTGAAGGGTTAGGATGCTGGGCATTCCAGTTACTACCTAGACTGGATGGCATTAAAGATTCTGCTTTTGAAGATGGGAGCTGAGAGCCTCCAGTCAAATATGATTTGTATAATTAGGAGAATAAGGTCTTTACATGAAGGATTCTGAATAACAGAATCTAAGAAGACACTTTTTAATATTATGTAATATGAAAAGTAAACCAGTGGTATATTAGATAAATTCCCTAAAATCTGCTTCTCACCAGTCCTCTTGCAAATATGAGGGAATATGGTCTTCATTGTTTAAATTTCACCCACCTAATGCCTTTTTGACCAGAGAAAGTTATGGAAATACAAATATTTAGTCCAAAAGAAAGAGAAAAATAGAGGTGAACCCAGAGACTTGATCAATAGAAGTGACGGAAAGCTTCAATCAAGAGCACATATTTAGGCCAGAAGGAATATCTCTGAAAGAAAAGAAAGCATAGGATACAGTTCGTTGACACGTATTGCTTTGACAGTGAACTTAATTTTACTGAGTTCGCTCTCTGGCCTCATTATGACCCATTACTTTTTACAGGCAAGCGGAGTTGCCCTTGTATTCAACCTTCTAATTCAGTCTATCTATGCGATGGACTGGCACAAGCATGTGAGGTCTCTTGGCGGTTACTGTGATTTTTATGGGAAAACTCTCTTGGCAGTGATGCCGTTTTATCTAAGAGTAAGATATCTTGGCAGAGTTAGGCTACTGCTCTTTCTAAAGAAGAGTCCCCTTGGCAGAGTTACAGTGACTTTTAATGACAGGCTCTCTTGGCAGAGTTAGTTTTATCTAAAGGTATGATCTATTACCAAGGAGAACCCTTTGGGGACAGTTACTGTGATTTTCAAGGACAACTTCTCTTGGCAGACTTAATGGGTTTACGTAAAAGTATGATCTATTAGTAGAGAGACTGTTCTTTTCAGAGGAGAGCTCCTCTTGGCAAAGTGATTGCGATTTTGAGGGCAAGCTGTCTTGGCAGAATCACTGTCACTTTAAAAAAAACGTCATCAGAATGTGACTAATAAACATCACTTCCAAATAGGGATCATAGAAGCATCATTTTATCTCAGGTATGTCTCATCCAGTTTTAGCAGTCAGGAGTACCTTTAGGTGTTAAAACCAAGTCTTCTACAGTTTCGACATGATTTCATTACATTTTCTATTTATTAAATGTGTTTCATATCGGGTTTTAATGATTTCAGTGAAAACCGTATTCAAAAATATTTCAAAAAACCATGAAAGCAAGAGTTCATTTATGGCTGTCGTATATCTACCATTTTGGTGAAAGAGACCTGGAGATAATAAACCTTTTGTTATAATCTGTTCATAGCCTCTTCTGCCCAGGTGGAAGAAACATGAATGTAGATAAAACAAGGGTTGTAATGCCCGCAGGAGGCTACATAAACACCTGGTCTAACGCTGTAGCTCTGACCTTAATCTAATTCATCTATTTTCACGGTTGAATTAGCCGGATGGAATTATAGCGATTAGCAAAAACCTTACGTGACTAAAATGTACAATAACAATTAGTACCTGGTTGTAAAATGTCTGAGTTAGATGCAGCAGGAATATATATATATATATATATATATATATATATATATATACATATATATATATATATATATATATATATATATATGTGTGTGTGTGTGTGTGTGTGTGTATGTATATATACTGAGTGTATATAATTTATACATATATATATATATATATATAATATACATATATACTGTATATATATATATATATATATATATATATATATATATATATATATATATATATATATATATATATATATATATATATATATATATATATATATATATATATATAATATATACATATATATATTATATAGTTAGGTCTGCAACGCTTATTATAGCTGGAACATCACTTTATACTATTTTGTCTCCTGGAAGCTGAGAATTTATTTATAAAATGAAGGAAAAAAATTCGTTATTAACTTTCCTGCCCATGATGTATATAACATCTAGAACTTATTATAACATACGATTGTTTACCATTTATATGACTAATTTATTTTTCACTGAACACAGGTTTTAAATTCGAGACGCAGCAGTTAACTTGGCAACATTTTCACACACGATTTTGGGCTTCCACACCAGTTAAGTAGCTCGATCACTTGTTAGTTTTCTGAATAGAAAACTATTGCGCCGGTTTTGTCTCTCCGTCCGCACTTGTTTCTCTCCGCCCTCAGATCTTAAAAACTACTGAGGCTAGAGGGCTGCAAATTGGTGTGTTGATCATCCACCCTCCAACCATCAAGCATACCAAATTGCCGCCCTCTAGCCCCAGTAGTTTTTATTTTATTTAAGGTTAACGTTAGCCATAATCGTGCGTCTGGCAACGATATAGGATAGGCCACCACCGGGCCGTGGTTAAAGTTTCATGGGTCGCGGCTCATACAGCATTATACAGAGACCACCGAAAGTTAGATCTGTTTTCGGTGGCCTTGATTATACTCTGTAGCGGCTGTGCAGAAAACTCGATTGCGCCGAAGGTACTTCGGCGCATTTTTTACTTGTTTTTCTTGGGAGAAGGGAGGAATTATTTTTATCTTCTAATCGTATAAAATAAGAGTTTTCTCATATAATCTCACTACAATAACGCTTCTCATCCAAATTTCATGAAGCACACGATTTTAATCTTCTATTCTGATTAAAATAATGAATCATTGTATAATATTGCGAAGATTTTAATCATAATGAGATGAACATGGCTATTTTTATTCTCCAATCCTATTAGAATTATGATTTTAATCATATAAACTCCCCTAAATGGACGATTTAATCACATAATCTCATAAAAATAACGTTTTACATAATTTTAATCTCATGAGAGAGATTATTTTAATCTGTCATTCTCATGAAAATTAATATTTTTACTTTTTTCATCTCGTATAAATAATGATATCTATCATGTCACATCATAAAATTACATTTCAGTTTTTAATCCCTTAAAAATTATTAGTTTCATCATCTAATCAGGAGGGTATAGAAACTTGTGAATGGCAAATCTTCTGAAAACGACGTACAGGAAAAACTGATGCGTCTAATGACGTCTATTAGGAGTCAAGGCTCAATTGCAAGTTCTCTGAAATAAATATGCCTCATAATCCTACGATTTTCTTGATTACCTTATCAAGAAGCTATAAAAAAACCACCGAGTGGCAAATTCACCTCAAACTGCTGTGAAAAAGGTTACGTCTGATGACTTCTGTGACAGTTAAAGCTCAATTAGATTTTTATTTATCTTTTATGAAGGAAGATGCCTCATAGCTTTATGACTTTTTATCATCCAATTAAGAGACAATAAAAACCAACGAGAGGCAGTTCCATCTCAAAAGAGCTGTAAAAACTGTCGCATCTAATGGCATCTTGGAGAAGTAAAAATTCAGTTACAAAATTCCTTTTTTCCTTTTCACGAGATGACCCCCACTTGTGAATTAATATTTTTAATCTTTAAAGGAGTAATTGTAGGCCTATCGGCTTATGCCTCTTGCAATTATATTTCGATTAGTTAATTGGGGTTTCTGTGGTGCTATTTGTGGCATCTGGGTCAAATCAGGTCTTCTTCTTTCGACCCCATTAGTCCCACTTTACAGCAGGGTCGGCCGCTCAAGTCAACTTTCTCCATCTATTTTTGTTCCTTGCATCTTCTTCCTCCAGTCCCACCTCACCCATATCCCTCCTCACCACAACCATATGATCCGCTGACGTCCCACACTCCCCCTGGGTCAAATCAGCTGCCCATTTTAAAATACCCGAAGCTAGTTGGTGACCATTTGGCTTAAACACTACTCTCAAATCTTTGTCTGTGTCGTAACCATGGCTTCCAGCAGTCTGGTATACGAGCCTCCTTACGTTGCTAGTACGTTCAACCACACTTTCCATTGGTTGTGAATGAATGAGTGAGTGAATGAATGAATGAGTGAATGAATGAATTACCTGATTTTTCAGGTTTCGCTTGTTGATTCGTTCTTAACTATGCCTTTAGGTTTATAAATTATCTGCCGAAAATGTACTTATTTTCATATAAGAGTGAACGAGGCTTTGATTATTGTTATCTGTTATTACCTTATGCATATAAATATATATTTTTTTATATTAATTATCATATTCAGATTTAATCTGCTCCAAGTCCCTCACTTTTTTTTTGTTATTTCACATTTTGGTATACTTTCTAAAAAGCTTGTTATATAAGGTCATAGAATTTAGGCTGGTTTCATAAGAATGGATATAAATGACGAATAATAATAATAATAATAATAATAATAATAATAATAATAATAATAATAATAATAATAATAATAATAATAATAATAATAATAATAATAAAGAGAGGATGGGGTACCCAAGAGCATGATAGGTATCATTAATATTTCATAATGAGGCGACAGTTAAACTTATAAATAAATAATGAGATTTTCAGTACTAAAACTAATATCCGCATCTCCAATTATTTCCTTTTTTTGAGAGGGGGGGTTGTATGATGGGCCTGCTGTCGGTGGGAGTGGTGAACGGTGGGGGTCAAGGGGAGAGAATGTTAGTAATCAGGTGTGAAACAAAATATCTCATTAATTTTATATGAAGTCGTTTAAAATTGGTCTCTATCATCGTTAAGGTTTCTTACTGTTAAGTTTAACTCTTATTTTATTTTTACTCACTTTTTTGTATCTTTACTATCCGTAAGTTCCTGATTTAAAAGCTTTCACCCTTCTCTCTCTCTCTCTCTCTCTCTCTCTCTCTCTCTCTCTCTCTCTCTCTCTCTCTCTCTCTTCTTGCAGTATCGAAAAGAATTTAGACCCTCACCATAAATGTAATCCCATTGCAAAAAATGTATTACAATAATTTTTATCATATAGGAAGGAGAAGACCCTCTCGTAAACATGTTTGATTAAAAAACATATTATTTATTTTACTGTTATTACGTCTTTATTACAGCTTTTTGTAAGCGAAGAAAACGAGAATAGGAAAGAACTTTAATTTATAAGAAATAAATTCCAGATAAAATAATGCGTTCGGCTTTATAATTATTATATATATATATATATATATATATATATATATATATATATATATATATGTGTGTGTGTGTGTGTGTGTGTGTGTGTGTGTATATGTATATATATATATATATATATATATATATATATATATATATATATATATATATATATATATATATATATATATATATATATATATATATATATATATATTTATATATATATATATATATGCAGTCTAATGTTAAGGAAAAAGATTAAAAATAAATAGCGTGATAATGTTGAAATATTTTTACAATGCTGAAGAGTTTATTAGGAGTATGAGATATAGCTTCTATCGGTAATTGAAACAATATCGTAAAGTAACTTCATCATAAATAAATTATTTAAAGAACAGATAACAGGAGAAGAAGTAAACGAAAGTTAAACAGATAGGAGGAAAAACAACATCTGTAGGAACAATTATTGTTTATTGTCAGACTAGTTGTTCCTGCTATACACAACACAAAACGGTCAGGAATAATTAACACAACAGCAAGTATGATGCAACAACTTTTACAGGGGAATCTCAATGCCTTTATCGAATAAAACAAAAACAATATAAAAAAAAAATGAAGAAAGATGGATAAAACAACGAGAATGCAACAAAGCAAATTGGAATAAAAGGAAACAATGAAAAAAATGCGACGTCAGACCTCCTCACAGAATCAATCAAGCAATCAAGAAAATATCAAAGAGAAGTAAAAGACACAAGTCAGAAGAAGAGATAATTAAAAAAAAAGAAGTAACGATAACAAGGCTATAATGGAAGCAAATGCCGATCACCATTGTAAGAAAACAAGAACAAAGAACACTGAAAGACAAGTGTTAAAGAATTGAAGATGAAAACATCAAAGTATATATATATATATATATATATATATATATATATATATATATATATATATATATATATATATATATATATATATATATATATATAATATAAATTATAAACATATAAATATATATATATATATATATGTGTGTGTATATGTGTATATATATATATATATATATATATATATATATATATATATATATATATATATATATATATACATATATATATATATATATATATATATATATATATATATATATATATATATATATATATATATATTTTATAGGTTTTTTAAAAGTAATTCCTTTAGTGGCATCAATAAGTTATTTGCATGAATCTTCATATCGTCGGATTCCTGCAAAAATTCTGAAACCACTGAAAAATTATTGAACAACTGAGAAGAACTGTGCCCTAAAACTATATATTATAACAAAAATTATCTAAGAGATAAATATATGCCCTAAAACTATATATTATATATGTAATATATATATACATATATATATAAACACACACACACACATATATATATACACACAAATATTCATATACATATACATAAAACAAAAATATAAACACGCACCTATATATATAAACATATTCATACATACATATACATGTACATATACATATACATATACATAAAGGAAAAATCGAAGGAAACGAATGACGTAAATCCAAGCAACGGAGATGGAACGGTTCCTCCCACCTCCGTCCCGCACGACAGGAAAAGGGAAAGTACACTCCGGTCCCCCTCGGCTGCAGAGGACAGACACACGGAAAGAGAAGTCGTGCAAAAAGAAGAAGAAGAAGAAGAAGAAGAAGGAGGACCCATGAACTTGAGACGCTGATATTGAAAACCAGATTGGAGTTTTGGAATGCAGCCAGGAACGCCTTAGCAAGCAAGATCGACCCAGATGCGCAGGGTCAAAAGCACTTGCCTTTGCTTGTTGCACGCAAAAAAAAACAAGGAATAAGATTTAAAAAAAAAAAGTCTTGGGAGAGAAAGTGTTCGATATTTAGCTGACGTAAAGGTGGTTCTTTACTTTGCTGTAACTTTTATGCTTTTAAGGAAATGAAAGTTAAAGAAAGTATTTTACTTTCAGCTAATGTAAAGGTGTTTATTCATTTCGTTGCAGCAATTTTACTTTTAAGGAAATGAATCATTTTGTTTTCATGCTAAAGAAAGTATTTGACTTCCAGCTTACTCAATAGGGATTATTTCCTTGATTGCAATTTTAGTATTTTTAATAAAAGCTGGTATAAGCCGTATCAAAATCACTTGCTTGTTGCACTGAAAAGAAAAGTTATAAAATACAATAAAAGATGATGAAGACAATATTGCACATAAAGCTTACATAATGTTAATTCTTTTATTTAATTAAAATAATCGATCTATTGTGTAAGGAAAAATATTAAATAGACATTTTAGTAAAAGCTTCAGAGGTAGTAAAAGTTCGCTATTTGCTTTCGAAGCCTTGTATTTAAAAAAAAAAAACATTAAAAAATCACTTATTTTCATCAAAATAAAAAACTAAATTTAAATTACAGGACTATACAGAGGTGTGCTAGAATGCTTAGAAAGCTTTCTTTGTGTGAAATGAAAATATTTAAAATCTAGTGCAGTGAAATGAAAATATTTTAACTCTAATGCAAAGTATACATGAAATGAAAGAAAATCCAAAATACACCATATTCCTCCTAGATTCAGAAACTGAAATTACAAAATAATCGTATAGTAAACAAAGAAATAACCAAAATATAGCAAAAGGATAAAGGTAGCCAGGTAAACTGAATAATCTTATGGATTAGCAATGTCAAAATGAGTTATTACTAAAGCTACCTCTAATTATAAGATATTTTGCTAGTTGTTCAGTGGTTCGAAAGTGCCGTAATGTTAAGAAAGCCTTCTTTTTTCACTATGCGGTAAACTTAGCGCCAGTTAGCTTTCATTGTATAAATTCTTATTACCATTTTCACAAATATCGTTACTGATAGAGATTAAGTTCTTTGAATATATAAGTTGCTGTTTTTAAGAGCACATCTAAATAAACATTGCATAAAAACAACATTAGAGAGAGAGAGAGAATAAAGTTATCCACCATAATCCTCGCTATGGTAAAACGAAAACAAAGCAAATAATCCTTGCAATGTTAAAACAAAAACGAAAACAAAAACAATAAAAAAAAAGACTCACAGTATCGTTACAAACAAGAGTTCTGGCGCCTTACGGAGACGAGAGAAGCAAAGGTTGAAAACTGAACGCTCCCTAAACATCAAACCGTCACTACCAATACCGACCAAAACCCACAAGTCATTCGCATCTTCCGGGACACACTCGCATTTTCCTCTTAATAAATCAGAAGGTGCGTCAGCGGCTGCAATAAAAAAAAAAGGGAGTAATGCGAAGATTACGCAAACGGCATAAATTACTTTTGGGGGGTTCCATAGATCAAGATGTCTCTGGATGGAGGTTTTCCATCATCATCATCAACCGCCGGCCATTATCCCCAACTAGGCTAATGATACGCGCATTAGACGTCGGGACGAAAAGAGGAGAAAGAAAAAAAGTGTATACATATATAAGGGAATTAGAATCTTGGTAGGGATCTGTTTAGAGCGATCTCGAGAGCACGCTGGAGCATAGCTCATAAATAGGCACCGCCCACTTCCGCCAAGTCCCTCCTCCTTCAAGTTCAAGCCGTGTCACGTTTCAGTGCGATGATTGACCCCGGCTTAAGCTTGGAGAAAACGATTAGTCTGTCACTTACTGACTTTAAATGGCATTTTCTTCGTTGCATGTTATTTCTGTCGTAACTTCACTGCATGAATGAGTCAGAACTCGAGTTATTTTAACCTGAAAATCATATTCTTCGATGTACGAAGGAAGGACCGCGGAAGAACTACCGCGGCAATGTTATGGTCACTTCTCGGTTTCCTCACCTGTCTCATAGATGGCAGCACCAGCCTCATCGCGGTAAATGCATCCCACCTCTCTTCAGTGGGTGAGACTATATCATCATCATTACTTAGACGGATCGGGACGATTGCCAATTCCTCCTCCTCCTCCTCCTCCTCCTCATCCTCCTCCTCCTCCTCCTCTGGAACAAATACTAGAGATAATAGTGCCCTCCGAATTATATGGGAAAGAATTTATTTAAAGCTCTGATGAAGATACAAATCACTCGATTCTGTCACAGCGTCCGAGACGGTTGGTGACACATGGGCTTGGGTTTGTCGGAGCATGAGAATTTTACCCGATACGGAGCATTTTTTTTTTTTTTTTTTACTGTTTACGAGTTTGTTGTCATGGTAACGCGTTGCTGATTAGTGTGAATTTTTTTCGGGTACATTAGGTTTCTTAGGTTTAAGCGTTGTTTGATGATAACAAAACAAAATAGTTTTAAATATTCTGTCCAAGTTATTATCGTGGATTTACACCGCCAATTATAACGTTTAAATTAAGTATTAGGATCACGAAAATGCTTATGAATGCCCAGTCTATATGCGCATAAAGTTTCTTCGTTTAAGTAGATCAGAATTTACATGGCACGAAATATCTTCTAAATAACGGAGGGTAAAGGTCGAATCGTTTACGATAAGCGGACGTCAACATAATATTCGCGATGTGGCGTGAAACCTCCGTAGAGTTTTCGCCAAGTTTGCTTCCTGTCGCTCCCGAGACCGTCCATTGTCACCCATTCTCATATTGAAAACTTTTTATACCTTTATCTGATTATTTTTTTTTTTTTTTTTACGCGTAAAAAGATACTTAACATATGAAGGTATCAAAAGGTTGAAGAACTGCCTACCTTCAGAATACACTTTAGAGATAGATTCAAGAGTCGTTATTTTAAATCGCCCAATATACTATTTTATAGAACGGTAATTTGTTCATCGCAGACAGTGGAACGATAAGTGGAGTTAATGGCAGTCAAATGAAAATGGTATTTTTACTGATGTTTCTTCAAAAGTAAGTAGGGCACAGTGAAAGTAAATGTTAAATTTTCCATAGAGAGAGAGAGAGAGAGAGAGAGCATAAGATCAGATGAGAGAGATGAAGAAGTAGAGACCCAAATTCATAACTTATATAGATGTATTTATAATTGTATACATATAGGTAGAGTTTTCCACATTCATATATTTATACATATGTATGCATAATTGTATACATATATATATATATATATGTATGTAATATATATATATATAAATTATATATATATACATAGCTGAGTGCATTAAGCCGCTGTCTTTAATATAACAAACCACAAAAATCATGGGTTCGAGTCCTAGTCAGGGTAGGTGCATTTATCATGTATAAGACCCATTGGGTTTATGTTATTCCCAAGATATAGTGAGTTCTATATTAATGGGCTACTTGTGGCTTGATGTTTGAATTTATAAAAAAAAATGTCATGTACAATAATACTACTCTCTATCATATATATGTTATATTTATATATATATATATATATATATATATATATATATATATATATATACATACATATATATACATATATATATATATATATATATATATATATATATATATATATATATATATATATATATATATATATATATATATATATAGCTATGTATCTGTATACACACATATGTGTGTATATATATATATATATATATATATATATATATATATATATATATATATATATATATATATATATATATATATATATATATATGTATATACATACCAGTATATATATATATATATATATATATATATATATATATATATATATATATACATATATATACATATATATATATATATATATATATATATATATATATATATATATATATATATATATATAAAACTAAAGCCTCATTCCTTCAGAAAGGAGGGCTCCAGAGGGTATTAAATAATACTTTTGTTGTAACCCACTAGAATCGAGTAACCACCAGGTGCTACTCTCCTAATTTCTCAGGTACCAAACCTAGGACATGACCCCCTTCAACCATCCACATCTAACAGATGATCTCTTGTTAAGGAGGCGGGGTCACTATCCACTGCTTGGATGGGTGACCAGTTGACATTCATGGTGCAGGGTGTAGGCCAGCAACCTCATCCCATAATGCATGATGGAATGGAATGGAATGGAATATAGAGTTTAGGCCAATGGCCAAGCACTGGGACCTATGAGGTCATTCAGCTCTGGAAAGGAAATTGAGAGTAGGTAGGTTTGAAAACTGTGGCAGGAGGAAAACCTCGCTGTTGCCCTATGAAATAATTGTTGGGAGAGGGTGGATAGCAAGATGGAAGAAAGATAATATGAATGGAGATACAGTAAAAGGAATTAAAGGGGTTGCAGCTAGAGGCCGAAGAGGCGCTGCAAAGAAATTTTAGTAATACCTATACGCACCCCGTTAGGTGCACTGACGGCACTAACCCGCCCTCAGATCTTAAAAACTACTGAGGCTAAAGGGCTGAAAATTGGGATGTTGATCATCCACCCTCCAATCATCAAACCTACCAAATTACAGCCCTCTAGCCTCAGTAGTTTTTAATTTATTTAAGGTTAAAGTTAGCCATAATCGTGCTCTTGCCAACGATATAGGATAGGCCAACACAGGGGCGTGGTTACAGTTTCATGGGTCGCGGCTCATACAGCAATATACCGAGACCACCGAAAGATAGATCTGTTTTCGGTGGCCTTTATTATACGCTGTAGCGGCTGTACGGAAAACTCGATTGCGCAGAAGAAACTTCGGTGCATTTTTTACTTGTTTTATTGTCGATATTTATACGAAAAGTAGAAGAATAATTGAGAAAAGCTAGATGAATTAAGTAACGTCTTAATTCAACGTACGGAAGAACTACTTCAATATCGATAATCGATACTAATACGAAAGCTAGAAAAAAAAACAAAGGCAATAGTTATATATATTCAGCAACGTATTAAGTTACCTGAGGACAGGAGGCCATTACAGATGTATATATTTGCAGGTGTGCAAAAATGCCGGATACCTTTAGTGTCTGATAAACGATAAGAATTAATACCTTAGTCACGTAGATTAACATAAAAATAATATATTTTCATATCTTGATTGATGGCTCCATTTCATGTTTCAGTTAAAAATATCCAATGTGTTTATTAGTTATCACTTTGTGACATGTGATGATACCTTGGTACGCGGGAATCACTCTCTGATGGAAGATGAATGAACTGTTTCTAATCTCCCGGAGAGAGAGAGAGAGAGAGAGAGAGAGAGAGAGAGAGAGAGAGAGAGATTGCTAACATCTGTGGCTTTGCTATTTGTTGTCATCTAGAGCACCTGGACGATAATATATTGCTAGAAGTTGAAAGGAACCTAAATGTAGATGCTGTCTAGTTTAATTTTATGAGACAATTTACAAAGGGATTTCTAGGTAACGATTTTTCATCCATAGGCAGGGATAACGCAGATACGAAATCCGCATGCAATGAAGTCAAACATACTAAGGATGGTGTTGTCTTACTGAACGGAAGAAACTCCAAGTTGGTGGCTCTAAAACAAAAGTTCCGTATAAGACCCTCAGCCAAAAGTTCCGTGTAAGATCCTCAACCAAACGTTCCGCATTAGATCCTCCAACAAAAGTTCCGTATAAGACCCTCAAACAAAAGATCCGTGTAAGGTCCTCAACCAAACGTTCCGCATTAGATCCTCAAACAAAAGTTCCGTATTAGATCCTCAAACAAAAGTTCCGTATAAGACCCTCAAACAAAAGATCCGTGTAAGACCCTCAAACAAACAAAAGTTCCGTATTAGATCCTCAAACAAAAGTTCCGTATAAGACCCTCAAACAAAAGATCCGTGTAAGACCCTCAAACAAAAGTTCTGTAAAAGACCCTTAAATAAAATTTCTGTAAAAGACCCGTAAACAAACGTTCTGTAAATTTCTGTAAAAGACCTTTAAACAAATCTTCTGTAAAAGACCTTCAAACAAAAGTTCTGTAAAAGACCCTCAAACAAAAGTTCTGTAAAAGACCCTCAAACAAAAGTTCTGTAAAAGACCCTCAAACAAAAGTTCTGTAAAAGACCCTCAAACAAAGGTTCTGTAAAAGTCCCTTAAACAAAAGTTATGTACAAGACCATTAAACAAAAGTTCTGTAAAAGACCCTCAAACAAAAGTTCTGTAAAAGACCCTCAAACAAAAGTTCTGTAAAAGACCCTCAAACAAAAGTTCTGTAAAAGACCCTCAAACAAAAGTTCTGTAAAAGACCCGTAAACAAACGTTCTGTAAAAGTTCCTTAAACAAAAGTTATGTACAAGACCATTAAACAACAGTTCTGTAAAAGACCCTCAAACAAAAGTTCTGTAAAAAAAATTCTCAAACAAAAGTTCTGTAAAATACCCTCAAACAAAGGTTCTGTAAAAGTCCCTTAAACAAAAATTATGTACAAGACCATTAAACAAAAGTCCTGTAAAAGACCCTTAAACAAAAATTCTGTAAAAGACCCTCAAACAAAAGTTCTGTATAAGGCCCTTAAACAAAAGTTCCGTGTAAAACTCTCAAACAAAAGTTTCATTCAGATGGTAGTCGTAAGCTCCAGTACCAATTACATATCCATGAGGAATTTGACATCAGTTCCGATCGCTGTGAAATGGATAATGATGTCAACTGAAATTATACGTAAATTGGAATATATATAGTGGACCGAAATATGTACGATTAATTAAAAAAGTGAGACCGATCGCTTACTAATCAAGCTGTATCTCACGCAACCTGCAGTTTACATTCTTACAATCACTTTAATGCCTCACCATCAAATTCTCTCTTTAGCTCTTAAGCCTCATTGTGACTTACAGCCGTTTTCACCAGATTCCTCAGGCCTGTCTCAAGCTTTAGCAGTGGTTGTCTTGGGAGTTAGTGTCACCGGCGTATAGTACTCACTGGAGGCAACCCAACCAAGGCATCGTATTTCTAAATACCTTTATGACAATATCATCAAGCAAAGTGAATTGCACTGGAATAACACCTGAGGATAACACTGGTGTCACCTGTGACGTTGTTTTCCAGTTTTGTATATAATGGAAAATGACAGACTATGGATCCTTGTATCTCTTAAGACTAGAGGAAGTTTGGGTAAATAAGGATTTGTAAGTCCCGATGACTTAATGGTATTTGAAGTATGGTCAGTAAGTATTGCTTATATTATCGTTGACCCTGAATTCTTATGGAACAAGCCACAATGAAAAGAAGCCTGCTAAGCGGCCTTTCACAAAATAGAATGCCTATTAGCCTACGATATAATAAACTCAAAAAGGAGCAAGCTTCCACAAACTGGAATGCCTATTAGCCTACGCAATGCAATGAAGGAAAAATACCAAATAATACTTATTATAAAGGTAATTGATGAAAGATGTGACATATATGCATGCTTGAGTTGACTTCAGAGCTGTGGAACTCAAAATCAAGAGTTGTGGAAGGCAAAGCCAACTTTTCGAAAACAATGCTTGTAAAGTTTGCAACAAGCATTGAGCCAATGAAACTGGACGCCTGAGATATATCAGCAGTCACACAAAGCAGCATCGATACTCCAGTCTCATAAGATAAAACGAATAGTAGGAAGGTTGCAGAGTACCTCAGCCTATCCAGTGTATAACATGCCATATACGAGATTCAGTAATGAGCACTGGTCTGTAGTGTAACCTGGCACTACCTGAAACTTGGATATTAACGTATCCCCTTTTTTTAGCAAGAGGGCAGAAGATCAATATAACAACGATCCACAAGACTAGATTAAGATGTGGAGTAAAATAGAGTGAGATGAAGGGCTCTGGTGTCAGTATCATTTGGTCACAATGAGGCCAGAGAGCCAGTGAAATGAGTGAGTCTTTCACCAGGCATGCTGGCTTTGGAGTAGTCGAATTCATGGACATTCACCTAATAAATATTTTTCTAAGTTTATGTGTCAGCTTCTGATATTTAAAAATACTACATAATATTCCAGCAATGCAAGGTGCTACATACCTAGAATTCAAAACCATATCTAGTTCATGGTAACTTTACTGAAAACTTTACTGGAAACGTTGACAAATTATCACCCCAATTTTATAAAACTTTAGTGAAAACCTTCAACAATTACTAAGATCGAGAACGTGAACCTATTTAGCATAAGTGGGTTCTGTTATAACTAAGAATACAATATTAGTCGAGAGGCATTAATTTGAACAATACCGCGGTGTAAATCAAATTTAGTCTTTTATGACTTAAATAATAAGACCTTCATTGGTCTTGACAGCATTTTCCAGTCGTAACATAACTGTCAGGTGACAATGCCTCCACTTTTTTAACTTGATTGAAAACTTTATACTTCTCGTGTTGTAGAGGGTTTATTATCTTTTGCTGAAGTGCCCATAAACACAAAGACAGGTAGATTTGGTCCACCTCTTTTTATCAGCTTTAATAGGATACCTGTCTCCGTAAGTGATAACAACTTATATCTTACTATAAAGAAAATGAAATGAGTACCAGTTATTTTCTCTGCACTACAAAATTGTGGTAGCTTAGTCTACAGAAATGTCATTCACTATTGAAACATCGTCTTTCATTTAATGGAAGTCTACTGTTGCTTCATATACTTCTAGACTTTTCTTAGTGGCAGTTTTCATGAACTTCCTCAGCCGAGTTAATTGCAAACAAGATTTGAAAAGCACGAAGAGAGTTGTTTACTCTAGTGTCAACCAGAAGAATTTTCTGCTTCTGTATTTTCTGAATTTTTTAATTTTTACTTTACCCATCATTTGTTTTTCTTTTAGACTACTTCTCTGTTACGTTCTCTTTCTTAATAAAAAGGAATTAACTTCTTTGGGTCTGTTCCATAGGAGTGTGTGCTCAAGTTGAATAATAATAACATCCTGCCAAGGATGTTATTATTATTATGCTTACCATCACTTGAGGATTGAAACCTATTAAAAAATTGTTTCTCGTTGAACGAGCTTAATATTGACAGCTCAAACCTACAAGGTGTCTTCACCATTAAGTCGATTATTGGAAAATGATCCACAATATCCAAAGACCAATAAGGAGAATTTACTTTTGGCACCCACTTCGACTATGTTTTTGACATCCATATCTAATTAATTTTTGCCACCAACATCAATTTCATTTCTGTCGCTCATGCCGATTTCAATTTTGCCTCCTGCATCAACTTCTATTTTGACACCCATGTCAACTTGAATTTTTCCACCTATATCTACTTATATTTTGTCATCCATATTGAATTCAGTTTCGGCTAAGTGCCAAATAGCAGACCATCAAACTGTAATAAGTTGCCAGAAAACTTCATGTGACGCGGCATTCAAGGACTCAGGAACAATATGGAATATTATCAGTAATGTAGGTCTCTGACGCATACTTAGCGCAAGAGCAGAGAACTAGAATACAGGAATGACTTACAGACTGATGCCAATTATCGCAAAAAGGTTTTAGTGGTGCCTATGAAGGAAATGTACCTAGGAGAGAATATATATATATAGTTTATCTATTATGCCGACAGTCGGAGAAACGTTGCAATATTATAGCAGGAGGTGTCAAAGATACAAATATTGTAATATTATAACAAATTGAAGTACCGAGGATGATACTACAGTAGTGCCTACTTCAAAACCTATGGAAGTAAAAGCATGTTAAATCTATATTATAAGCCCAAAGGTAAAATATATAACTTTAATTCCATTACAAGATATATTCTCGGACAGGAATAATGAATGAGCGCAAAGAAGTCCGGAATATGACGAGGAGTAGCACAAAACAAGAAGACGTACAAATGTTCCTTATATAACAATGACAAAAAAATAAAAAAAGAAAACCTAATGAAAGCATGAATGATCGGTTCCATCAAGTATTAGATTACTTTGATCATCCGGCTGTTCACAGTTTAGACAAGATGATAAGTAGCGGCGTACGCACGAACTAAATGGACTTCAATAATTGGAGTTCCGATGAATGACAACAGAACCGAAGCTCTGAAGAGGTCATTGATTACGAGAGAGGTGCTACCACCCACCCTCCCCACCATCCAGCCCTTTCAACGCCGACGATGTTTTAAACAGGGGTGCCGAAAGGAGGTGATGTTCTACTACAACTGATTCTTCTCCATTTGTTTTCTCTGTTCTCCGTTCGATTAGCGCGTAGGACTAACGTTCGAGAACTGTCATCGACAGCTGGCATTCCTTAATTGCCAGTTATAAATCCACCTTGCGTTGTGAAACATCGTGGAAGAGAGCGCGTCGATAAATCCAAGACGAATGTCAAAAGTTCTTCATTCCCTCGTCCTCAATCCATTACAATTCCTTCCGACCCTTTTTTTAATTTTTTTTTCTTTTCTATTTTCCAGTTCCACTCGACCACAGATGTTCCAAACAGAGACAAATGAAGCTGATTAATAAAGCAGTACGCGAATCCTGTTGAGTGACGGGGCGCGTTTTCTAGTTTCGAACTCAGTGTGCGCCGACGATGGGCTTATCAGTCCACGTCATCACACGTCAGTCCCGACCCAAAATGCCCCTGTGGGTCCTTAGCGAGGCGTCCGATGGGTGAACGTTTTCTGTTTTTTTTTTTTTTTTTTTAAGACTGAAAGGCTATTCCGGTGTTAGTTTAAGTATCTGCGTTTGTGAAAACCGATGCTTAATTAAAATGATCAGGAATTTCAGGGGATTTTGTTTTGCACCTAAAGAATATCAGGTGGGGTTACCGGATGTTCTTAAGTCTTTCTAACAAGCTGGAAAGCTGATCAGGCAGCATATGCCACTGTTATATATATATATATATATATATATATATATATATATATATATATATATATATATATATATATATATATATATATATATATATATATATGTATATATAACAGTGGTATATTTAATATATATATATATATATATATATATATATATATATTATTGAAATATATATATATATCATTGAAGATATTTACAACGTGAAAATTTCAAAAGGACAACCTATAACCTGGGCAGGTGAAAAAATTTCAAAAAGAACAATGCTGTCAATGCTATTTACTGATGTATAACAGAAGAATCCCACCAGAACAATCACTCTAATGAAATGAGTCTGAATTCGACCAATAAATGTACGCGAAAACTGAAGTATAATGTACTATGTTTTTCATTTCTGCAAAGTGCGTTGGCTTGATCTCATTTGAATCTGTGCGCCAGTTCGAATCCTCTCTCGGAAGGTAAGAACTTCTTCGATTATTCCATGCTTTGGGTATGGGCTTGTAGTGATAAAAGCACCCAAAAAAAAAACAGACACATCGAGAAATTAAGAGGTCTTTCTCACTATAAAAGAAAGAAAAATATATATGTATATCATGTTTATGTAACTGTATATATATATATATATATATATATATATATATATATATATATATATATATATATATATATATATATATATATATATAGAGATATATATATATATATAGTTATACAGGTAGGCAGATATATATATACATATATAGTGGCACATACGTTTTATATATCCATATATCATATAGTCCAATAATTAGTATATCATCATCTGCAGGAATGTATGTAGGTTTGTATAAATATATGTATATCAATATCATATTCAAATAGGGAAACAGGAAAAGCTGTTTAAAAATATATATGCCCTGTTTATATATATATATATATATATATATATATATATATATATATATATATATATATATATATATATATATGCATATTTTATATAGATATGTATGTATATACATTATATATATATATATATAGATATATACATATAGACGTACAGATAGATAGATAGATATATAGATAGATAGATACAGACACATAGATAGATAGATAGAGAGATAGATAGATAAATATACATATTTTTGCTGGGATGTGTGTATGTGTGTGTGTGGATTTGTAATCAGCCACATTGTCTGAACTAATTGATTTCTTGGGTATTTTCATCTGCAGAAATCAAAGAAAGGCCGTGAGGCCTGCAACCTCACTCCACGAGGTTCCTTAAATGGTGAAATTCGCAGCTGCAATATGATAAAAATGTGGAGAGCAAGATGGAAGTTGAATTATGAATGGAGGTACAGTAAAAAGGAATGAATAGGGTTGCAGCTAGGGACCGAAGGGACGCTGCAAAGAACATATAAGTAATATATATACAGTGCACCGCATGAGGTGCACTGATATATACCCCTACGGAGATGAAATAATCTTAGCTCCCAGCAATAAGAAATCTATTCAGAATAAGCTGTTTAATTCAATCCCTGTAAAAAATTCAAAATTATGTCAATTAATTGTATTATTTGTAAAAGATGAAAACAAAGACTTTCAAAAATCTGAACAGTGTTCGACTATTCAGTGTGTGTACGTTTTTATTATATTTTATTACATTTTATTATATTTTTATTATATTATATTATATTACTATATTATACGGGTTATATGTTTTTTTTAAAAAAATACACACTGAGGAGAAACACCGTTCAGGTATTCGAAAATCTTTGTTTTTATCTGTTTGCAAATAACAGGCCTATATTCATTGACATAATTGTGATTTTTAACATGTACATTGAGAATTTCTTATAAAACTGAATTGAATATAGAATTTAGGCCAAAGGCCAAGCACTGGGACCTATGAGGTCATTCAGCGCTGAAACGGAAATTGACAGTAAAAGGTTTGAAACCTCGCAGTTGCACTGTGAATCAATTGTTAGGATAGGATGGAAAGTAAGACGGAAGAAAGAAAATATGGAAGGAGGTACAGTAAAAAGAACGGAAGGGGATGCAACTAGGGGCCGAAAGCACGCTGCAAAGAATCTTAAGTAATAATGCCTACAGTGCACCGCATGAGGTGCACTGACGACAATAACCCCTACGGAGGAGAATTTCTAATCTGATCCACGATCGCTTTAACTTCGAAGGGAAACAGGAAGGAAGTAACTCTATCAGACGGTCGCGAAAATTATTCTTTTTTAACGGATGCAATTAAATTGTCTTGAATATATTTAAACTTTTTTTATTGCCTGATGTTTCCTCTGAGAATGCTATGTCTTTAGTTTAGTTTGTCTGTCTCTTAGAATTGAATATAGAATAGAATTTTGGCCAGAATTCTATATTCAAGCACTGGGACCTAAGAGGTAATTCAGCACTGAAACGGATATTGACAGTAAAAGGTTTGAAAGTTGTAATAAGAGAAAAACCTCTCAGTTGCACTGTGAGTCAGTTGCTAGAAGAGGGTGGGAAGTAAGACAATATGAAAGGAGGTACAGTAAAAGGAACGAAAGGGGTTGCAGCTAGGGGCCGAAGGCACGCTGCAAAGAACCTTAAGTCAGGATTAATATAGTATTAATCCTGCCTTAAGTGCTGCCTATAGTGCACCGCATGAGGTGCACTGGCGGCACTACCCGTCTACGGGGGACTGTTTCTTAGGGAAATTACGCGAAAATAATTAAGGATTTTTGAAGACTTATGCAATATATTTGTAAATTACTATATGCTTTATATAATTCGGAAGAATGAATATTATCAAATATTTGATTGATTTAAATTCCCTTGAATTTGTCTTCACCGTTCAAATTCGACAAAATGTTGTATTAGAATATTAATAAAATCTTTTATGATTAAACTGATTACATCATAGAATAAACTACAGAAAATTTACAATGCAAAACATATTTCAAAATCGCCCTAATTTCAGTGATGAATTTTTTCCTGTTTCTCATTATTAATCATTCTACCCAGAGCCATGAAATAATTCTAGATACAAAAGCGCTAAAAAAGCTTAATATTTTGCCTCGCTAATTACTTCAATTAAAAAAACACACCATATTAAAAAAAAAAAAGGTATTAAAAAACAAAGAGAATTACCTCGTCAGTTTTACTCCCTGAAGATAGTTCTAAATGTTGCAACCTGTAGCGTATGGAAATCATTTTTTTCTGTTTAACTGGTTCTGGAACACTAAGATCGTATACGATCTTTAGTGCTGTTTCCTTTAGCATGCAAAGATCTGAGAAAGATGAAGTGAAAACAGTTACTGCAGCGTAATTATGCTTGTAAGATAAGGACTGGAATCTTACCATTTTAACTTATTCATACTTGTAAGTTAATGACTTGGATCTTATCATATTCATAGGTTATAGACTGGAATCTTGTCGCATTTATAAATCAAGGAATGGAACCTTATAAATTGAAGATTAATTTATACATTATATATATACATATATATACGTGTATATATATATATATAATATATATATATATATATATATATATATATATATATATATATATATATATATATACAGACTGGCACATTAGTAAAAGTTGATGACTGAAATCTCATTATATTTATGAGTTACAGAAATGACATTGACTCATTTAGGAATGAAAGACTGGGGTCCTATAAGACTGGAGTCTCATCATATTATCTTTAATAAGCTCTTGATCTTAGCCTGTCTGTAAGTTAAAGACTAAGTTTCATCATATTTATAAATTAAAGATTAAGATCTTATCATATTTTTAAGCTAAAATATTTGGATGTTAATGTATATATCAGTTAAAGACAGGATCTTAATGTATTCATAAGTTAAAGACAGATTTGACCACACTTATGAGTTAAGAGCAAAAATCTTATCAGATTTAAAAGTTAAAGACGGATTTTACCACATTTGTGAGTTAAGGACAAAAATCTTATCATATTTATCAGTTACAGACTATGATCTTATATTTTTCTAGTCAAAAGACTGGTATACTTTGAGACCTTTATTTCACTCCAGTACTGAAGGGATATGATGTGTCCTTGAGATGTCATAAAAATTTCAGTTGACTCGAAACAGTGAAAAATTCTAACTTGACTGGGATTGTTGAGCTGATTATAAATTGTAACTGATTTAAACGGTTTCGTAAGCATGTGATTTTTTAATTCGTATTTTTTTTTTTTTTTTGCAAAGAGTAGGCCTAATATTGCCCATGGAACAAAAATGTGTTCATAATCGTGTTACCACAGAATTCGCTGCTTATACTGGAATAATAATTCACTAACGCTAAAGTAATTAATCATATTATCACCTCGAGTTGAATTTTAAATTCTGTTCTTTGCTTGGGATATAAATATATGTTTGTAAGATTGTTATCATGATGTTAATGTAACGTGGCGTACTTGAATTATTCCCCAAAAAGAGATACAAAACATGAAGAGTGAAGTGCAAACGTCAGCTGCATGTTGCCAGGACATTGCAGTCAAGGTGAAATGACACTCCTGCCCTTTATTGTGCCTATTAAGTGCTATAGCGTCCACGCGATGAACTGGTTTTGGAATGTTAAAGAAGATTAGGCGTAAAATTATGGAGAATGATATAACAAAGTGCTATGTTATTATAGGAATTGGTTAAAAAAAAAACGCTCTATCTCTCTGTGCTAAGACGAATAGAAACATCCTTGTAAATCCGTGTCTGAATACATATGGAATTCATAGCAACTCCCCCTCGACCTATGTCCCATCCCTCCACAAAATTCCACTAAAATCTATCAATAAATGCTAAATATTATAATTAACGCAATATCAAATAGACACGGGGCAATACCTAACAAGAGCCTAATAGGCCCACATTTCTATAAGACTCAGTGCATATCCATACTTTTATTTATTGTGTATGTGTGTAACAACGATATTCTACGGGTAATTAACTCCACAAGCATTAGTATGCAGACCGTATACTTGTGTGCCTACTTGGCCTAAACGCTAGACTCCGAGAACGTATGTATACCGTGAAGGGTTTATATCTGGAGAGGCTGTCTGTATACCAGTACTATGTAGTTCGGTGGTCTTCCACCAGGGAGGCGCTGCAGAGCCTTGCGGCCATCTTTAAAGGTCTGGTAACCGCGCAAATTGAACAGGGGTTTAGTGCGATTGTGAATTTTTTTTATCCTGAATGTTTAATGAGTAAGTGTTTAGTGAATGTTTAGTGAGTGTTTAGGGTTTAGTGAATGTTTAGTAAGTAAATCTAGTGAATGTTTATAAGTAAGTGCTCAGTGAATGTTTAGTGAGTGTTTAGGATTTAGTGAATGTTTAGTGTGTAAGTATTCAGTGAATGTTTAGTGAGTGTTTAGTGTTTAGTGAATGTTTTGTGAATATTAGTGTTTAGTGTGTAAGTGTTTAGTGAATGTTTAATTCGTGATTAGTGAATGTTCAGTGACTGTTTAGTGTTAAATGAGTGTTTAGGATTTTAGTGAATATTTATAGTTTAGTGAGTATTTAATTTTTAATCAATGTTTAATTCGTGATTGGTGAATGTTCAGTGACTGTTTAGTGTTTAATGAGTGTTTAGGAGTTTAATGAGCATTTAGGGTTTAGTGAGTATTTAGTGTTTAATGGGTGTTTAAGGTTTAATGAGTATTTAGTATGGTGAGTGCTTAGTGAACGTTTAGTGAATGTTTAGTGTACAGTGAGTACTTGGTGAATATTTAGTGTATAGTGAGTGTTTAGTGAATGTTTAGTGAGTGTTTAGTGTTTAATGAACCTTTAGGATTAAGTGTGTATATAGTGAGGGTATAGTGAATGTTTAGTGAGTGTTAGAGTATAGTGAGCATTTAGTGTATGTTTAGTGTCTTATGAGTGCTTAGTGAGCGTTTAGTGTATAGTGAATGTCTAGTGAGTGATAAGTATTCAGTGAGTGTTTAGTGTCATTAAGTGTGAGTGTATAGTAAGCGTGAGTGTTTAGTGAATGTGAGTGTATAGTAAGTGTGAATGTTTAGTGAGTGTAAGTGTATCGTGAATGTTAGTGTTTAATGATTGTAAATTACTGTTTAGTTAGTGTTTAGTGGCTGTATGCAAAGAAAGTCCTGTAATTTACAGGAACCATTTATGCTAGACATTGCCAAGAGCAGATGCTTCGGCCTTGACCACAATGGTTGGAATGCTTAGGTCAACTTGTTTTTGTAAGATAATTTTTCTCTGTGAAATTTGGTTAAGCAATAATAATAATAATAATAATAATAATAATAATAATAATAATAATAATAATAATAAATATTTGAGATTATATGGATTAGAATGCAAAATTCTGAACTTCAACTACGATAAACCTCAGAATAGAAATATTTAGAAATATATTTTACAGTGATGGTTAATTTACCTATAAAAATAACATATTCTACAATAATTAAACAAAAGGAAAAAAAAGCAAAGTTGCCATAGTGCTTCGTCTCTGCAGCATAGTACTATGAGCTGGACCAAGACCTTTTAATTATGTCAGGACTGGGAGGCTTCGATCCTGTCTTATGTTACCGTAATATTTTGACCGATGGAGAAATTAGTATAAAAATAATTGATAACTAAATAAATAATTCAAGTAAATTTATGAAGTAAATTGACTAAAAGATTAAATATTTCCTAAAGTGTGCTTGAGAAATGGGGTGACTGATTATACCACTTATCCTACTAGAAGCTCTAGTAAGCCATAATGTTCCTTGTTTTTTTTATAAATTTCATTTATTCTCATTTACATTCATTTTCATATATTTAAAAAGCTACATATAAGCAAAATATTAAAGCAAGTCTTATATTCGCAGATTCCTTAATAATAACGCAATGAGCCATTCACATTTGAAAATGTAAAATAACGGTCTCTCTGGAAACATCAAACGTTTCAAACGGTATAAGTGGGAGGGAAGTGAAATGTCACTCAGTTAGTGTTTATCATCAGTGGAAGTGGAACAGTTGTCACCCGCTCCCGGACGAAGGGAACCTTCCATATCTGGAAGAGGAGCAATCTTCTGGCTACGCAAGGAGAATATTTAGACAAGAGACGTCTCCCAGGTGCACAATTTCAGCAAGAATACAGTTTTCATGCAGAACAAAAGAGATACAAAGCAAGAAGTCATCGTACTGTCAACATGTGGTCCTCCACTCTGCACCAAACAGCTCTCAGTGTTCATCCCAGAACTTTTGTTTTGGCTCTAAAAAAAAAAAAATCCTTTTGCAGTGACGACAACAGCAAATCTCAGTTAATTTTCATCAAGGTAATAAAGGTAATTAGATCCAATTACATTTTTTTATTTAAACTGGTCGGTAGTGCTGGCCAAATATGTTAGTTACTAGGCCAAACTTGTGGTGGCCTTGTAGCCTGTAATCCAAGACAACTTCTCGTTGACATATTGCATGCAGCCAAACCTGAAACTTCAGTCCTTTTTATATATTTGTCTCCTTATTTTTGTTTTTCTCGTTATCAATGTACAATGATTATTTTTAAGCTGATAACTAATAAATTTGAACATCGGTCTAATGTTTCGTCTAGTGAATTTAGGTTTTGGTAGCAGTGTAGCCTATAGGCCTACAGTGTTACTTCTCGTTGAAGTACTGCCCCTAAACCAAAGCCGATATCTTAGTTTTATATGTCTCCTTATTTGTTTGTTTTACTCGTCATTCACGTACAGTATTGATAATTTTAAAGCAGTGTTGGCGAGCATAGTTGAATCTCGCTCTAATGTCAAGTCGTACTGTGTGACGATTGATGAAGCTGTACTCTGCGTAACCAACTTGAATTAATAACATTTAAATTTCAGTATAAAAACCATCGTGAATTTTTTCTTATGCTGACGTAGATAACGTGTTCATAAAAAAATAAGCCGTTCAAGTAAGCTGAGCAATGCAGGTTGGAGGCCATGAGTAACCTAGTAGGATATAGGCCTAGACCTAACTTCTCGTTCTCGTGAACATGCTACGAGCGACCAACAGGTCAGAGACTTATCAGATGGTATATATTTGCTTATTTATCGATATAAATACAAAAATTTAATAACTTTTAAATCGTATGTGCAAACTGGGCCAATCATACGACTAATGTTCCGAGTCAAGAAATATTCACTCGTGCTGTGAAGATAATTATGGACTGAGCTTTATCTATGAATAGCCTACATAGGAATATTCAAGTCTCCATATAAAATGTTATTTACAAAAATAGGAAAATCAACATCACGCTTGGTCTGAGGCTGGTACAGTGAAAATTTGTCGTCTGAAAGTTATGAAAACTCTCTCTCTCTCTCTCTCTCTCTCTCTCTCTCTCTCTCTCTCTCTCTCTCTCTCTCTCTCCTATAAATCGTTTTCTGAGATAAGGATAATTTTAGAGACAAGTCATCATTCACTGTCACGTTATCCTCTTGAATTTTTTAAGAAAGAATCTCTGAACCAGACATTTTAGTAGCATGAACTACATTAACTACATGAGCAGCGCAGAAAGCTCATCAGTATTGTGTCTTCGGCAACCGCTTCCCCCAACCCCTGCCCCTCCCCGTTTTGTACTTCCGTTACACACACACACACACACACACACACATTATATATATATATATATATATATATATATATATATATATATATATATATATATATATATATATATATATATTTTTTTTTTTTTTTTTTTTTTTTTTTGAGTAAATTCTGGCCCCTGTTTCGGAATAAGGGTGTTAGCCAGATGCCTTTGGATACTTGGGCAGTGACGAGAAACAGGTATTTGAAAACAGCGCTTTTAATTCATTGTTCAGGTCAACAGTGAGCCAATCTGGTTTTTAGGACATTGCTTTTCCTCCTGGGAACGATCATGGGACTCATTTTAGTGAGGAGAGGAGGGCTGATAACAAGGATCACACACACACACACACTATATATATATATATATATATACATATATATATATATATATATATATATATATATATATACATATATATATATACGTATATATATATACAGTATATTACTGAAGGGTCTCAGGTTCAGATGATTTAGGATAGTCACCCTCAAAACTAGACGCATTGGACAGTCTGCCAAGTGTTAACTTTCTCATTCTATTACTCTGAACTTCTCTCTTGCATTTCCCGTTTTCAAAGGGTTGCACAAAAAATAAACTTATAGGGTTATATAATCTGTACTGGAGATAGACGCTCTAACATGTACAGATTTTCAAAATAGACATTACAATAACATAATGCATAAAACAGGATTGCGAAAATACATTACTAAATGATGCTAAATGGGAAATGTATATAACCTTACGCTTAACCCTAAATGTGTTCTAGAGGAAGAATTTACAGTACCACGTGATTTTCAATCCCCATAACATCAGCACAATGATAATGGAAAGAAAATAGGGTAAAACAAATGACTGGATAGTACTTACCGGTACCAACTAGAATACCGAAGGAAGTAACGAAGCACTTGTTCCAACCAATCTGCCTCTTCCATATTGTACTTCCTCCGAAGTCACTTCGTACCTTCAAACCCGAAGGAGTCTAAACAAAATGTTTCATATTGCCTTACCAGATACCCACCACCAATTTCCATACTCCTCGGAACGTTACTAAGCTTCCAGATTCCGGAATTTACGAAATACATAAATACATAGGAAGATATCCTCAAATATTAAACTTCTTAACATACCGTAAGCGATATAAATAATAGAAACAAGACATTTACAAATTAGTTTAAAGCTAATTACATAAAATATACATGATAAGTCTAGGTAATTAATCTGCTGTGGCATTTTGTCTCCTATAACATACTTTACAACGAGGCTGTAAGGTCAAACGCCATCTGGTCAACCTTTGGTCCTTATTTTTCTTACCTAACAATGAATGTTAAAGGGTTGTGATCATAGTAGAACAACAGTGGAGCGCACTGGACCAGGCTTACCAACATAAACATATTATTGAAGGGACAACGCTAGTAGATGATAGCTTTTGGTTTTAGCAGGTTTGCGGGGTGAGGTTTGTAGCCACGTCTCTACCATTGTTGCTACTGATGTGCAATTACTTTTCGCCTGATCGAGTGTCAAATCTGGGACCTCTCGATTTATATACTGAACCCCACTGGGATCAAAGATATCGTTTATTAATATATAGAAATATATAGAAATTGGTGTATATAATACTTTGATCCCCGAGGGCTAGCACTAAACACGGCGTCCCATTAAACTTCCGCCATGTTTAATACTAGCACTTCGGAGGTGACCTGTAGGTGGATACATACCAGGTTAATACCTCTATGAACTGTTCATCTGTCCCAAGACAATCGAACTGTCCAGGCGTGATTAAATCCTAGGTCTAGGGAACAGACTCATCTATATTCGTTTAATGTAAAAATCTCCGGATTTTTACTTGGAAGGAGAAGGAAAAGGTCATTGAACCGTGTACTGTAGTCCGTGTTTTATCGATGTCCGCAGAGTAGATGTAGGTGCAGGAAGAGGGTTTGACGGGTGTTGCGAGGCCTCCTAGGAAGAGAATTTATTCACTTGAACTCAACGAAGCTGTGGTCGAAATACTGTATTACCTACAAAAAATAGCCATCTTTCGTGGTTTGGTCGGAAAGGGGGGACGGGTGTTCTTCGGGAAATGAGATGAAAAGGAAGTCACTGGTCAAAGGATTTTGTATTAGATTCAGTTCTACCGATAAAGGAGAGGAAAAAAAAAAGTGTTTGAAAGAAATCCCCTCGACCCCTTCCTCACCCCCTCCCCGCTCCAAATACGTGAACAACATTCCTAAAGTCCAAAATAAAGCTCATATAACTGAAATGGGGGAAAATTACTACATTTGAACAATTCACCCAATTTTGCCCATGAAATATCGTTTGAACAATGAGATCTCTGCAAAACAAGTTGGAAAGCAATCTGAGAGGTTAAACTGAAATAATCGAAAAATTGGAGGGAGATAGACAGGGAGAAACTGAAATAGAAGCTTTTCATTTAACCAAGTCGGGCAAATTTCTAAGCTTTGGCTCCTTTTAAGTTCAAATAGCTATAGAATTCCATTTGTTCCCACCGAAGAATGACGCTCAGCACGCTGTTTTCATAGCGTTAGGGAGAATTTAGAATTTGAGCGGAACAGCTCAGGTTTTTCCATGTAATTGTACGCTGCTTAAGTAATATAAGGAGCGAATTTGTCACAAGTCAAAAAGTGGAAGGATATAACATTTTACCCGACATGGTCATTAGTCATTAATCTGGTGTCTGACAAGCAGTAAGGTTTAAAGTACATGGGACCAACCCCAGCTTACGATCAATTTCTTTATATCGGCACAACCCTCGGAAACTTTTATTTTAGCCCATGGATTAACGCATTTAGTACAAGTGGCGAAAGGAATGCATGTATTGTCTTCAAATGACTTTTTACTATAAATATTCATTCTATAAATATTTACACTGATGAGTACTATGAGAGCGTCATGCAAAGCTATACCCCTGATAGAGCGAGGGACATCTTCGTGCACTTAGTATGGAGAAAACTAATAGTAAACAATTGAGGAAACATTATCACGCTTACTATTCCATTTCTTTGGGTGTAAAGTAATTTGCTACTTAAATTAGCTATTTCAAGTTTCATTTTGTAAAATGCGTGAATCCTCTACCAGTGAATTTACCCCTTCATTAGGAGCTTCAATGCACCAAAGTCATGAAATGAATGCACCAAAGATTCTCAGCTGTCTGCTACAAATTTACCGCCCGCAGTCTTTTGTCGTTATTTCGAATTACAGTGTAATGCCGTTCTTCTTCTCTCCTTTTGTGTCATTGTAAAACAGGTTAATGTTCGGAATAATGATTCATGCAAAGCGGACCGCATGACCAATGCTGTACCGCAACAGTGGATATGGGCGAATTTTCCAGTTAAAAAACACGTTCTTGACGGAGACAGATTTTAATCATTTCACCCCTAGTGCACAGTATAAGAAACTCCTCAAGTTCTAGTGTTCAACACACAAGTTTTGGGAGACGGTAGTGGGAGTTACTATGATCTCTTACCGTTTATATTATTTTATTGTATTACAATTATGCAAATTGATTAAATGTCAGCAGGACCATTCTAGCCTTTAGGAAAAACCAAAATACATATTAAATATTTTTAAAAATAATTTAATAAGGAAGATCTGATGGTGCCTCTTTGGGTCACAGTTCCCTTGAGTTCTAGAGTCTAGAATCTAGACAATCATTCCTCTTACCAGGCTAAAGCCTGATGCATTTACTCTGGAAATCTATAATCGGATTTCAAGTGTTATGTGACTTTCTTCCCTTCCACTGCCTACCTTTGTACTTAACCCCCTGCTGCAGTTTTTGCTGGATCTTACCACCTCAATTCGAGATACAGGCCTATGACTTCGAGCTTGGGCTAGGAACGAGTACCAGTTGTCCCGCCCCATTGGCTCTTTGGACTTTAGAAAAACACACGCACACACTAGCTGCAGACAGGACAAACATCCCCTTGCTGTATATATTCGTTAACTTGACGCCAACAGCCAAAGCAAAATCAGATGATTACTTTTCATGAGGCTTTATATCGAGCTCTCAGTCTGCTGTATACCATCGCCGAATCTTACTGCACGTTTGTTTGTGCGTTGGTCCCACGTTTGCCAGTTTCTACCCTCCCTCCGAAATCCCCGTGGTGACGTGACTCTCTGGTCCTGGCCGCTCCTATAAATTAATCTATCAGACGCAGGTGGGTTATTATTGGGTTCAAATTACATGTTTCAGTGAGAGATGTGAAGAGCGATCAGCGCCAGACGCCATTCCTGCGTCCCGCACCCTTCCGGATCCCCCCCCCCCCACCCCCCACCCCGCTCCCCGATGCTCCATTGTTTTGATTTGGCCCGAGAGCTCTCTCTGTCGTCTGTTGCCTTCATTGTTTTGATCGCGATAAAGTTCCGTCATCTATAGTCTGCTCTTGACGGATGATGGCTCGTGGCCGTCGCTCATTTTCGCTTCTTTTTTTTTTATTGCTACTTTTTTTTTTTTTAGAGAGAGAGAGAGAGAGAGAGAGAGCGGTGATCTGTTGATGCCGGGGGATTGTTGGATGCTTAATTGGTTTATAAATTGTTTTCGACTTCAAAAAGAGATGCAAGCTATGGGAGGCTCGCGTTCTTCATTGGAATCGGGAATTTTTGTTTTATGGATGACTTTTTGTTTTATGGTATGACATATATAGATGTGTATATATTGTATATATTGTACTACGCAGACACACACACACACACACACATATATATATATAATATATATTTATATATATTGTGTTTTACATTTACACTTTTATTAAGCATAAGGAATAGAACCAGTTTTCATTTTTCAGTTTCTGTTTTGTCATCTAAATATATCTGTCTTTAGTTTTCCCCTCCGTTCGACATCGAAATGACGTGACAAAATTGAGTTTATGTGTCCCTTTTCTTTTAGAAACTTACTCTGACATACGCCATTTCTTTTACAAAAATGCAAATCTCATATAGAAAAATTCTCTCTTAATAAAATGCAAATCTGGCATATAGAGAAATTCTCCTACTCTTCTTATATATATTATCTTTTGTGTGAACATTCTCTCTCTCTCTCTCTCTCTCTCTCTCTCTCTCTCTCTCTCTCTCTCTCTCTCTCTCTCTCTCCCCATATTTATTGTACAGTCCTCCTCCTCATATCCTAATCAGTTCCCCCTCTTTCCCACATCTACTCATCACGGGGCATTACTCACGCCAAACACTATGAGACAAGGAGTTCACGTGACTGTCTAAAAATCCCTTTTCTGTTCTTGATGTAATCCTTCATATAATCCCATATGTAATCCTCATAGCAAACACCCCAATAACCCCCAGCCACGTGCTGAAACCCTCCTCGGTCAACCTCCCAAACCCCCCCATTCACTTCTGTGCGCTTTTAAAACCTTTCCATTGAGCCGCTACTAGCCAGAGCCGTTTCGACGACAGCGCTCCGTTGTGAAGTGTTTACATTTTTCATTAAGATAAATGCCGGCCTTTATGAGTGCGGTTTTACAATTCTTCTCTCTCTCTCTCTCTCTCTCTCTCTCTCTCTCTCTCTCTGATCCCAGGTACCTATAGCTTGTTTATCTTTCGTTATGTTATTTCCTTTTACGTTTCTGTGATTTGTTTTTGCCTTGTTTATCCGCGTGAAATACATAGAATGCATTCACCTGACAAAGACATTTCACAGTACCAGTGAATTCAATGTTTTTTTTTTTTTATAACAAATATGAATCATTTTCTTCAGCTCATGTAATAAAAATTCAGCGCACCAGTCTTCTTTAGATTCAGACTGCGCGCTCTTATCCCTACTTTCGTATTCATAATTTTGTATCGTATTGTTTATGTTTAATCCTTGGTATACTTTGTATACCTATTCTCGAATGTTCTTTAAATCAGCTCTTTATATTTCTTGTAGTACATATTAAGAATGGAATGCTAATGATGCCTGAGAAATCTCCTTTTAATTTTTGTTGTGACTAATGGTTTGTAATAACTGAATGAGGAAGAGAGTCAGTCTCTGTTTCTACGATGAAAATACGCTCATTTGACCCCCCACCCCCAAAAAAAAAAAATTGAAAGTAAAGGTGTCCTCTTTGAAATATGATTGTTGTAAACGGTTGCAGCAAAAACTTAAAATTAATATATTTTTATTTTCAAATACGCTCATTTAACAATGAAAAAAATTGAAAGTAAAGGTGTCTTCTTTGAAATATGAATGTTGTGCACTGTTTCCGCAAGAACTTAAAATGAATATATTTATTTTTTAAATAGGCTCATTTAACAAAAAGAAATTGAAAGTAAAGTTGTCTTCCTTAAAATATGAATGTTGTGCACTGTTTCCGCAAGGACTTAAAATTTATATATTTATTCTGAAATAGGCTCATTTAACAAAAAAAAAAAAAAGAAATTGAAAGTAAAAATGTCTTCCTTGATTTATGAATTTTATGTTTTACGTTCATGGTTTTTCTTCTTTTTTTTATGCACTGTTTCCGCGAGAACTTAAAATTACTACTTTATTTTCGAATGCACGCAGATTTATTTCAACTGTTTCTCTGTTTCGTCATACTAATACTGTAATAGCGAATTTACTCTCTCTTAAGTTCAACGACCGAGAGGAATGGTTTGCGAGTCTCAGATAAATTACAGATTTATAAATCTGTGCTTATGGACAGATAACCATCTTTGGACCTCGTGACTTTGAAAGAATATTCAGTCTAATTACAGCTGTTAGGTTATCCTAATTGTTAAAACACTCGGGAGACTGTAACTAGCTGAGTAATTAATGATATTGTTATATAGCCTGATAATATCTTAATGATGAAACTCATTGCCTGAATACGAAATCGTGGTTAGTCGGCAATTGTTTTTCGTTCGTTGCGTGACTGTTTTAACAATTATTATTATTATTATTATTATTATTATTATTATTATTATTATTATTATAATGTGATTGTTTTAACAAGTACGGTATTATTTTATGATTGATTTTATTATTATTATTATTATTGTTATTATTATTATTATTATGACGATGATGATGATGATTATGTAATAAAAACACAACTATATTGTAAGTTGTATCAATATGTAAAATTTAAAACAAAGACTTTCAGTGTTTGCGTTAAAATACACTTAATGTAATTATTAATACAATTTACAATGTAGTTGTGGTTTTTAATTACATAGCAGTTTCCCACGAGACTGAATATTTTAGCATTATTATTATTATTATTATTATTATTATTATTATTATTATTATTATTATTATTATTATTCCAGAAGCCGAAAGCATATTTAAAAATCAATTTAACAAAAGTTCCCTTTTCTGCTGTATTCTAATGAATTACCACTTTCTTTCAGTCTCCTAACCTTTGAAGATAAAATCCTATTGATTGATTTCCTCATTTCTCTCTAAATTAAACATCCCACTTACGCAATCATTCAATCCTCTTCGTCGAAAAGACTCCTCCCCCACTAACCCCATCATTTTTAATGAGGGATTCACCCTTCCCTTCCCCCTCCCACCTCTCCCCCTGCCTCCTCCCTCCCGGCCCACCCTCCTCAAAATCCAATGGCTTTCACTATCCATAGCTGCTGATCTCTTCACGGAGTCACCCGAGCAGAGGCGGAGGATATGATTATATCCCTAAGTAAACAGATCTAGGGATTTCTCCCCCACAATGGACGTTCAGGTTTTTTTTTTTTTTTTTCTGTGGGTTCTTCATCTTCCCACGGTGGTCAAGGTTTTTTTTTTTTTCGTAGGTGGCTAGTTTGTATGAAGGGGCAAATGCTGGAGGTTTGCGTGCAAGGTTGTTTTCTTGATAGATATCACATAGAACCAACCGCACTAAATGTGTGTATATATATATATATATATATATATATATATATATACATACATATATATATATATACACACACATGTATGTGAGTATATATACATACTATATATATGTGTATATGTGTGTGTGTGTGTGTGTGTGTATATACACATACTGTATATATATATAATATATAATATATGTATATATATATACATATACAGTATGTGTATATATACACGCACACACATACATATATATACATATATGTATATATATGTGTGTGTATATACATATACAAATTTGATCTGTTTGGTAATGATGATTTTGAGCTTTGCGTTCAAGATTTGTGAAGATAGTAATTTTTTCTTCACGATCATTCCTTTCATTGTAGCCATTTTCAGGAGTTTTGATTATTATTTCCCCCTTACTGTGTTTTACAATATGCTCTGATGATCATCAGATTCTTCATTGAGGTCTACATGAAAAACAGGTCAAGTTGAATGACGGAATCTCGCAAAGGAAGAAAAGTTTGTTGGAACGCTTCCGGTTAATTTGTTTCATTTCCGTACGTACTTTTCTGATGAGGTCAGTCGATTCGATTAATCAAATTCATCCACAGTGAGACTAAACTTTTTTTTTTTTTTGCCTGTTGGAATTTCCACATTCCAACGATCTTTCATATCCCACACCTGGGGACATACATGTTTATCACCTCGGGGAATACATATTTTAACTGTGATGTCTTCTGTCATGTATAGGAATGAAGATGGTGAACTCTTGCCCATTTTAGCTCCATAATGCATATAATAACAAAAATGAAGAAAGTTGTGAACTATAATTGACAATTTAAATTTCCATCATATTTGTCTTTCATACCATTTATTTTTCTATGTCATTTGGCCTGTGTATACTGATAAAATTTCTCGTTGTTGTTATTAACACGAAACCTAGAATGTTATTGTATTGTACCAGATATTTAACAGTCCAGTATATTTTTTATGTTGGAATTAGAATACAGAATTTAGATCAAGGCCAAGCTCTGGGACCTATGAGTTCTTTCAGCTCTTGAAGGAAAATTGACAGTAAGAAGGTTTGAATGTTGTAACAGGAGGAAAACCTAGCAGTTTCACTATAAAACAGTTGTGAGGAAGGGGTGAAAGTCACATGGAAGAAAGAGAAAATGAACAGAGGTACAGTAAAAGGAATGAAAGAGGTTGCAGCTAGGGGTCGAAGGGACGCTGCAAAGAACCTTAAGCAATGCCTACAGTGCACCACGTGAGGTTCACTGACGGCACTACCCCTTTAGTAGTTACATTTTTATTTTGTTTTTAAAAAAGTCAAGAAGCCAGTACGGAAGAACGTGGGCTTTCTTTTTAGGCTTTATAAGATTTTCCCTCTTTTATAAATACGTTCATCCCCAGTCCATATTTTTCACCGTTAAGATTAGTCACAGCAAAGCGCCTGTAATAAAATTTCAAGTTTATGATTCAAACTAAAAATTTTGTGCAATGTAATTCTCTAGTATTGATGCGCACTCTCAGCCACTTTGCACGCAGTGAGCCACTCAACTCTATCTTCCTCATACTCTCGTGCTTACTAGGTGTTAAGGTCCCTTCTTTCCACTGCCTGTATCCACACATCTATATAGCCTTTACCGAGGCCTTCCTCTCCTCATCCTCCCTAACACCTCCTAAATAAAAATTTTCTTTAACGTATCGTCCTTTCTTTCCACACGACCGAGCCATTTCAATATTTTAAAGTAATGATAAATTTTTTTTTCAGCTGCACTAACCTTTAAACAATTCTAATTCCTTGAGAAATTGTGAAATGAATAAATAAGATTGGAACATAACTACAGAAATAACGAGTGGCTTAATGAGTTAATAAGTAAATAAACAAACAAACAACCAACACATAGCCTACACACAAACACATACACACACGCACTGAATAAATAAATAACACAGGCTACACAAACACGCACACATATATTATATATATATATATATATATATATATATATATATATATATATATATGTGTGTGTGTGTGTGTGTGTGTGTGTGTGTGTGTGTGTGTGTGTTTGCGTTTGTTTGTATGTACAATATATAGCTCGAAAGATAAGTTACGAAGACCACAATATGAAGATGGAAGTGCATTTGATTTGAAAATGAAAGGGTTAGAGGGCGAAGGAATTCTCGCTTCCTGCCAGTAACAAAGTGAATCCCCTTTTTCTCCCGACTGGAAACGTCGTCGGAATGGCCTAATTATCTCCTTTTATAAGGACAGTGTCGTATGACAAACCCGTCGCAGCAGACATCTGTTCCATGCAAGAGAGTTGACGACAAACAACTGCGCGTGCCCCGAGGCCAGGGATGAGCGCGGTTGATTCCCATCAGATAAGCGCGCATGCGCGTCCTCTCTTGACAAGTACCGGTCCTGTTCCATTAATTTGAGAAACATGCGTTGCAATTAAAGCCCGCCGATAACGCGAGGTACATGATATATATCGGCTGCCTCGGCTCGGCAAAATGGTATTGACGGTTGTAACGATTATTCAATTATTTGGAAGGAGTTCTGGGCGACGGGAAACATGACGAATGTGTGCGTGAATTATTGGTTTGGAAATGCCGTAATAATAACTTCATTTTGCTTTCGATTGATCGTCTTTGTTTTTCCTTTTTTTTTTTGTTATAATGGGGGGGGTAATAAAACTTTACTCAAACCAAGAGAAAATTACATGTTTCTCTAATACAGACATAAATGTGAGTATACGAGCTTTGATACTTTTCAACCAACAGATATTGTTTTTATTACTTATTAATTGTAATTCCTCTGCCTGTCCTCCACATCCCTCTTAATAAATAAATAAATCAGTAAACAGATAGATAGAAATTCATAAGCGATCATATGTATATTCGTACTTATCACACACTTAGATATGTGGGGGAAAAGGAATGTAATCTTTATAATCAATGACAAGGATCTCACATGGAGATAACTTCCGGTGACATTTCCCCTATTCTGCTTCGCTGTTATCAGAATATTTTTTTCTTTTAGGCGCTGTTGGTTTCAAGAGCCTCAGTGTGACCTGTTGCCGCTCATACCAGACTTCCTGGTTGGTTGCAAAGTTTAGTGACGTTTGCTTCACACACAGAAGGTGATTGATGGATTTCTCTCAGAGATGGAGAAGATCTTTGTATAATCATTTTGTTACCCATCTGCTCATTGACTAATGAACTCTTCCTTGATGTTCGAAGTGTACCTTCCATTCATTTGTCAAGCGACGATAAATGTCACCAATAGCGAGCATTACATACGTCATTATTTTTCCCAGGAATAAAAGTGTCTAGGTACTTTACAACTTCATAGTCTGCTGCTGTGTTGGATGTAAGTTTTTTTTTATTTGGTTTTTGCCTAATACAGTAACAAAGGTATGTGTAAAAATAGTAATGTATAAAGAGAGCGAATGAATACTAAAAAAAACACACACACAAAGATATAACACACGCCTTCAAACAAACCCTTTTCTGTTCTAAATTCAACGAACTTTACATATACAGCCTGACATCATGATATATATAGTATATATATATATATATATATATATATATATATATATATATATATATATATATATATATACTCGTATATATGATGTCATACTATATACGTAAAGTTCATTAAATTTAGAACCGAAAAGGATTTGTCTGAAGGCCTTTGTGTTATATCTTTGTGTTGATTTACTTTTATTGATTATTCATTCGCTGTACTCTTTATACATTAGTAGTTTATACACACGTTTGTTAATGTAACGTGAACGAATCATACTACCTGGAGATCCATGATATAAAAATAAGCGTAACAAAATGAAGCTAAAAAAAAAATCAGTTGCCTATTTCACTCTTTTAACTCCAGTGCCCCTTTCACTAAAACGTCATCCATTCACAAATTCATAGCAGTAATAACTCAGTAAGCCGGTCGAATTTAGATCAATATTCACGGCTTACTATTTGATGTATGTGAAAAGGATAGAAATGTTCACTCTGCCATTTTGCATAAATGTGGAGTGTTTGCGTTACTGAAATTTGTTAAAATGTTTTACTATGGTCATGATTTATTTACTGGGTACGACATTCATTCATGAGTCACTCATTCAGAAATTCGGCTTTAGGACACACTGCTTCGCTGATCAATCCGAATCACTTGTTAACAAACAAGAACGGTAATATAACTTGACCTAATACTTGTAATCCTTATGTAGAGATATGCATTCTTTAAATTAATGATATTGATTATGTATATTTTTATAACGATTTCTGCATTACTGGGTTGTCTTAAGCTAATATTTTATTTATTGTACAAATATCTCCAGTGGTCTTATAAAACCATTGAAATTTTAATTCCTTCAATAAACAATATTTATTCGATAGTTTTACCAAACATTGTTTTGATATCTTGTGTTTTGGTACACATTTAACCTCGTATCTGCTCACATATCTCCAATAATTAACAAATCAATTAAGATATACATTTTGTTTAACATTTTTTATTAACTTACTTTACTAATTCTTTTGTTTATCAAGATTCTTGTGTACCTCATTATCTTGCGTAGATATCGGCAATCAAAGGAACTTGCATTTCTTCATAAATTCGGAAGTATTTCTGGATAATTTTCATGGTTATAATTTGCGCTATATATACTGTATATATATATATATATATATATATATATATATATATATATATATATATATATATATATATATATATATATATATTATATATATATATTATATATATATATATATATATATATATATATATATATATATATATATTCGTGTGTGTGTATGTGTTTGGGTGGTTCATGATAAACAGCCCATCAGTTAGTTACTTTTCGTTCATGTATAGGAGCATATCATGTAAAAATGAGAGAAAATGAGAGGTCTCGTAAATCACTCTTAACTGTTTATATCAGAATTGTCCGAATACCAGTGTTACATAAGGTTCTTCCAGTTATATCCTCATTAAATTCTTCTTGCTAATTGCAAGTCTAGAATTCTACAAATCAAGAAAAAAAATATGATATCGTCAATAACAGATATATTTTCAAAGTAGATGAGGTAATAAAGAAAAAAAAAAAGAAGCGAACAAAAGGGAAAGGAATCATTCTCCGGAGAGAAATCAATCCATTTGTACACTCCATGACATTCGTATTAACATCCTGATAAAAGCAGGACCCGATATAAAATTCCCACAACCAGCTGACATGGACCGGATGGAACAGTTATAGCTATAATTATAAAAAGAGGAAATTGCTAGTAAGCATTTATACTTGCAGGCCGTAACGGCGGGTGATCGGCGCTGCGTCAGATGACATTGGACTCTACAGTACTCCCGAGTAAGGGTGAAAACGGCCTGCTCTGGCGCGCCCTTTGAAGCCTGCTTAGGGGGTCCGCCGGACTTTTCGACGATGGGGCCAAGTCTTGTAATGGAATTTCCCCTTATTTATTCCGTACCTTGATACCTTGTAGATATGTAAACTATGTGGTACTTGCGTCCGTTTACGTAAAGAAGAATTACGTTTACAAGTTAATGCGCACCGAATGACGAGGCGAAGTTCTCGAAACAGAAGGTTCGTCCAAATGGCCCACCGTTACCCTAGCACGTATTACCGTTTTCATACATGCGTCGTTTTTTTTTTTTTTTTTTTTTTTTTTTCAACTACCGAAGCGACGCAACTAATTGATCTGGGAGCTTTTCAAAGAAGCCAGAGTACAGAAATCCTCTTGCTGTTGCCCTTTCACAATTCTGATGGGAAGAGGTATGATGAAATGTGTTTAGACATCATCGTCTGTTATATATATATATATATATATATATATATATATATATATATATATATATATATATATATATATATATATATATATATATATATATATATATATATATATATATATATATATACACATATATATGTGTGTGTATGTATATATATTGATAACAGGATCTCACTTGAACTGGATGGTATCTAGCTGAGATATTTATTCAGGAAAAGTTACAAGCTTTCCAGGACTAAGGGTGTCCTGATCGTCTGGTGGCCGTAGAATACCATCCAGTGTAAATGAGGTCCTGTTATTAATTATATTAATGCACAGAACAATTGTGTAAGTGATAATATTATATATATATATATATGTATGTATATTTATATGTATAGATTTTATATATATATATATATATATATATATATATATACTTCTAAAATACATTCTTTATATTGTTAGATTTTCCATCCAGTGTAAATGAGGTCCTGTTATTAATTATATTAATGCACAGAACAATTGTGTAAGTGATAACTTATATATGTTTATATATTTACACATAAATTATATATATATATACATATATATACATACATATATATATATATATATATATATATATATATATATATATATATATATATATATATATAATACATTCTTTATGTTGTTAGATTTTCCATTAATTTGTTCTTTCACTGATGAGAACATCAAGAACCTTGTAAACTTACATTGACGAAAATTTTGTGTCCTCGATATAGGAATGTTACGCCCCTTCTTTCCTCTGATGAAATATCTTCCCTGCATAGCGACAGGTCTAACGTAGCTTGCAACCATTCCGAGGGAGCGGAAGTTTCTTTGCAAGGAATGCGAAAATGACCAGAGGAGAAGAAATCCTAACAAAGAAAGGAAAGGACACCAAAGGATTCCCGTCTCCTCTATGAATGACCTCCTGCCTGTTCGCTGTCCTTATTATGCTTATTTGGAAGAATTAGTTCCTCCTAATCCGCAATAAAAGGCAAGGAATGATTATGCCCGTCATATTTCCGTGATTATCTTGGTGCGTCGTGGGACGAAATAAGTGTTTCATATTTGGGACGTGAAAAATGCGGAACCGTCAAAATTACAACCATCGGAGGGTAAGAATGTCTCCTGGGTTAGTTGTAGCTGGAATTACTGCTCAAGTGGGAACGCCAAAGAGGTACTCAAGCAATGATAGAAACAAATTATAGATATTTGAATATTTGCACGCGAAGCCCAATGTTGATATATGTATTTTCGCGCGTCAAGACGATAAGACTACTACTTATTTTTGTTTATCATTATCATTATTCAGTTAAACGAGTATTTATTCAGAACAATCCTAAAAGGCCAGTGACTTGCAAACCCAGCTTCAAGGAGAGAGAACGGCCATGTGTGAAAAAAGAGAAGACGGGAGAAAATACCACACGCTGGTGGATTAGCTAACAAATGAAAAATGAAAGTAAGAAGCAGAGTCTAATATTTATATTTCAAGGTTTCGGTTGGATTCAACTCCGATATGTTTACTTCAGTGTGTACACGCACGAATGCATACATACATGAATTAAGACTTATACCAGAATGTCAGTCGATGACTTTTGATCTAATTGTATTACATATATGAAATATATGGGTGGAATCTAATCATTTGAAAAACTCCAAAATGTCAGTTTATACTTTTAAATTGTATTTAAAAGGTGAATATGAAAAACATCCATTAAATTAAAGTTAAAGTGAAGTTTTATTTACCTCGGCGTTTCTTGAAGTTATTGATATCTTTTTCTTTCAGCTACAAGCCGAAGATAAAAAGTCATATCGCGAGTTTCTGGCGTTCATTAGCGGAAGGTATATGGCGTCCCAACAATTTACGCTGCGTCCAAATAATGAACGAAGCAAGCTCTACTGTGACGTAGACAAAACAAACAAGGGGCTGGGAAGATGTAAACAGCCCAGTTAAAGGGCACACATCTCACCTGGTGAACTTGATGTGTGTGTGTTTAAGAGGGAGATAGAGAAAAGTAAGGACGATTTACTGGGAAAGTTTCTTATTTCACTAATAGAAATCTTCGTAATCTTTGGCATGAAGAATGGTGCCATGCTGTTGTCTCTTTTTTTTTTTTATATGGTATTTTAGTTTTCTCTAGGACGACGTCATTGTTATCGTAAGAAATACCT
>NC_089761.1:42574272-42619272 GCF_040412425.1 Macrobrachium rosenbergii | reverse complement strand
GCCACGTAAAATAAGTCTAATCCTTCGGGCCAGCCCTAGGAGAGCTGTTAATCAGCTCAGTGGTTTGGTAAAACTAAGATATACTTAACTTTTTAACAATAGGTAGTGCTTCTTACGCAGATTGTACGCAATGTTATTTTATGTTATTTTAAGGGTTTTGATGTGGAATTTGGTGGACATTTGTCAAATACAATTATTTGTTCAAATATACCCCTACATCGTAAGCATTCTTAACCTTGAGTGCCAAGCCTTCGTCTGTCAAATAGTACCGTAATTTAGTCCTTTTGTGCGCTCCTTTATTTTTCATATCCCTTTTACTAAAGGAAAACAATTAATTGCCATATTTATGAGTAGAAGATATATTATATAAACCCTTTTCAGTCAGTCCCATGTTATTAATTTTCATCGTGAAAATAAGTGGTCACGGATAACCTGATATTTCAAAGCATTTGATCTATAGGCATTTACAGGCTGTATAAATGTAGATACATGAGAAAGCTGTCAAGACTTCTCTTCTTTTAGTAGTATAATGATCTTAGTGATCATTCCATTGTTTTTTCATAGTTATTGTAGCACTGATTTTTTTTATACTACTTCAGTCAGACAATCAACTTATGTTACATTCGGTATATTTTGTTTAATGGAAAGAATATATGAATGAAATGTTGTACATTGATATTTTTTTTGTTTTATCGTAATTGATTTCCTTTTGTTTTTCGTAACTTCTATTCTTTGTATTTATAATTCAGTTACAATGAGTCATCGACTAAAAAAATAAATATTCCAAGAGTGAATTTTTCTGGGGTTTTCATATAACGTCTTTTCCTTAACTTTAGATTTAGTCTTAGTTTTAATTTTAGTTTTAATCTCGGTTTTATATCAGATTATCTTTGTTTTTGTCAGACTGATGTCAATCAGTTATAAAAGAGCTACGTCTAATTCTAAACTTTTATATTCATGTTAGCATCACGTGCTTGCAAAAAGTCCTTTTAACTTTTTTTTTACTTCATTCGTATGGAAAGCTAACCCTTTCGAGAGTTTTTTAATGTATATATATATATATATGTATATATTTATATATTATATATATATATATATATATATATATATATATATATATATATATATATATATATATATATATATATATATATATATATATATATATAACATACCCACGGTTACTTATTCAACCGAGCTCAATCCGTTCTCACACAGATGTATCGAAACTGTGTACTTTAATTTTTTTTTACCGTTCTTTTAGGCCTATGTCAAATGTGCGTCGGCCTAAGTTGAGAAATGGTTAGCGGAAGCACATATACAGAGAGAGAGAGAGAGAGAGAGAGAGAAACGCGGAAAATAAGGTTCAGGTAATTCGGATAATTAAGAGAAACAGAAACTGTTGGCGGCCAGGTGATGTGGGGAGTGGTTGGTTAGTCCTCGAAAGGGCGATTCGACGAATACTTTAAACTGTATGGGAGTCGAAAAGGCTCTGGTAGTTAAAAGATTATTATTATTATTATTATTATTATTATTATTATTATTATTATTATTATTATTATTATTCAGAAGATGAGCCCTATTCATATGGAACAAGCCCGTAGGGGCCATTAACTTGAAATTCAAGCTTCCAAAGAATATGTTTTCATTAGAAACAAGTAACCGAAGGTAATGGGAAATACAGAAAGAAGAGCTCACTTAGTAAAAAACATAATAATAAATAAATAGATCAAATTTAAGTAAATTATTAAACTACAAGCAGAATTGTCGACCCCACCCCCCTCCGAAAAGCACGGTACGCCATTCACCCTTATCTTGCAAACACTCTCACATCCTGGATGTTGAGGCTTCTCCTTTTCATTGCATGCCTCTCTCTCTCTCTCTCTCTCTCTCTCTCTCTCTCTCTCTCTCTCTCTCTCTCTCTCTCTCTCTCTCTCTCTCTCTCTCTCTCGTGATGACCACCTCACCCACTCTCTCTCTCTCTCTCTCTCTCGTGATCTCACCCATCTTTCTCTCTCTCTCTCTCTCTCTCTCTCTCTCTCTCTCTCTCTCTCTCGTGATGACCACCTCACCCATCCTTCTGTAATCGAGATAGGCAACCCGATACCCTTGTTTAGCCCAGGCCAAAGTGAAATGAAAGAATAGATGTGGGGACCAGCAACGAAAGCTGCATTAGACTTGTCTCAAAGAGAGGAAAACTATTAGATTTGAGTGTCTAAATACAGTAATGTCTGGGTTTTCAGTTCTCAGTTTTCATGAGCTTAATTAGGCTATTTACACTACTTACTGATATAGTTTTTTTTTTCGATGTTATGAATCGTATGTTATCGTTGTGGCCCTCATTCGTTGATTATTTGTCCATATAAGTTGATAGCGTCAGTGTTTATAGTTACAGATTTACATTAGGGCATTATATTGCATTTTAGTTTATTTTGCTGAACATCAGACGCTAGGACACAGTTGACTCTTATTTTATCAAAATGAATGCTTCCCATTAATATATTAGAAAAAATTGGCTTGGTGATTTTTTTGTATTTTGTATTTTCTGTATTTGTAAGAAGACAAATGATGCAGTGGAGTTTGTATCACATGTGGGAGAACCACCAGTTAAATATTAACCAGTAATAGGAGGAAATAAAAAGAAGTCAGCTGTTGCTCGATGGGAAATCATCGAGATTTAAATAGGACAGTCAGCTCATGACTGACTTTGGCTGAAATACTGACAGGCAGATCTGGGTAATTAGCAGTCTACAGGTCTGCCTCAGTCTGTTCATAGAAGGGTAGCTTATCACTTTTAATCATGGTTAGTTGATATAAACTAAAGAGGAGAAAACAAATGATAGGATGAAAGTAAAGGTGGGGAGGGATAGTTGGGGAGTGGGGCTGGACATAGAGGGAGAAAGGGTTGATAGGCCTTAAAGCATGGAAGAGAACAAAGGAGAGGGAAAAAAAATCTGAGTTTTGCTCCCCCTCAGAAAAAGATTTATTTCTAACACGAGGCTTTATTTGAAATAAAGAGGGGTGAACTTGCAAATCCAGAGGGAAGAGACTAAATCTTAGGGGAGAGTGCTATACAAATTGTATGTGAAAAAATATATATATATATATATATATATATATATATATATATATATATATATATATATATATATATATATATATATATAAGTTGTGTTTGTGTATATATATATGTATATAATATAATATATATATATATAAGTTTATTTGTGTGTGTATGTGTATGTATGTATGTGTGTATGTATGTGTGTATTTATACATATCGCATTTAGGAACAAAAGTTAAATATGACCATTGTAATAAAAATGAGCAAGAATGGAAGTAAATAGCTATTTACCATATCCGATAATTTCATTTATCTGCCAGTTAGTCATCAAAATAAAAAAAAAATGTATGTTTAACTGGAAGCATCCACATGGAAGAAAATAAGAAATTTCAAGAGAAAAACGAACATGTCGCGTTGTTAAAAGGTGGGGGATCTCAGTGAAAGAGTACCAGTATGAGTTAGGCTTTATACATGACGTGAGTCATGAGGAACAACAGACTTATAGAGGTTAGGTAGATGGAGTATTGAGTTAGTTTCTGGAGATATGAAGAGAAAAAGGATGACTATCAATTCAGAAAGGATGGATAGAAAGATGGATTTTTATTTATTCTTTTGCATATAAATTATACAGAAGATGCCAACAGAGGCACCAGACCTACTATGGCGTACAGAATATATATTGCAATATACAGTACATTCAGTACTAACGTGCTAGCCACATACAGTATGTGCAACCAAGTAATTAGCTTAGAAGAGAGAAGGTGGAAGTCAGAGAGTATCTGTTGTAAGTTACCAGTTCTGTTCTGGACAAGAGGAAGGTGTGAAAAACTGTAAAAATGAACGAAACAATAAAAGGCAGAAATTAAGACATATCGAAATACTCCGGGAATTTAAAGAACTGACGGAAAAACTACGTTATAATCCTTATTGGTGAGAAAGGGAAACCACGAAAAGAAAAAGTTTGAAGACTAAAAGGGAGGAAGGGGATGATAATGATAAAGGACCGTGAATATCAGACAGTCTGTTCAAAAATGAGAGCAGGGATGTCTTGAAAATACATGTAGGAATCAAGGTCCCCAGGAGGGTGATACTCTCTTAAAAAATGGGTATAGAAATAAAACACACCTATAAGCAGCAAAAGCTCTTAGGTCAATGATTCTTTGATTAGGATAAGATTATTAAATAAAAATTTTTGCTGGAGAAATGCGTTCTGGTTGAAGAAATAACATACTGTCTAGGAGAGAAAGAGAATAATTACCATCCTCATTTTGGCTACCTGACATTTAAAGATGTGCACTCTGTAATAGCAACTATATAAATAGTTTTATTTGAAAAACACCCAGTACAACTGAATGGGTTAAAAGATATTGGTTGTAGAGAAATTAGTCACTAAATAAAAAAAAAAGTAGTAAGTGACAAAGTGAATGTCCTTATTGGTGAAAGGAATTTGAGCAAGTGAAAAAGCTTGACGAATTGAGAGCTATATTTCATTAAAAATAATAGCAATAATCCAAAAGTGAAACGTGAGAGTTTTGCTGTTTCGTGTAATGATTGCTCATGCTTACTTGTACAGCTGAAGATTCAGTGATCACGTACGCCTGCGTTACGGTTATTGTTCTTGCAGTAAACTGCATGGCTGTTTTTTTAAAAAGTATTTTCAAATGCCATCATTACTGAAAAGGGCGTCACTTTCATCCAAAGGAAATTTGTTAGAATAATCCACTCATTGATACTGTTAACCTCACTGTAACCAATAAGCGCTCACATTGGACCAGGATCTGTTTCAAATCTCTAAGCTTTTTTTTTTTCTTGGGGGGGGCAGTATTGATGTGGCAGTTAGCCTTATGCCATGCCCGACAGATGATCATTGCAGCTTCATGTCCTCTGTCATTTGGTGGTTACTAACCCGACCCAGTATTTCCTAACTTTATTGATGAAAAACCAGAGACTTCAGAGAATATATTACCGCAGAATAATACGTGAAAACTGCACATGTTTGATAGGCCCTCATACACCTACTCCCTATCATTCATATTTAGTTATTATCTTTATCTTTCTTTTAGATACTGAACATTTTGTCTCTCTTTGTATTCAATGTGTCATCATCTGAAGAGGAAGCGTTATCGTTATTGACCTCTTCCTATCTTGATACAAATTCTGTTCGTATGTTTTCTGCTTACCGTAAAAACACAGACTTGCGTTCGTGTGTTTAATGCTTACCGTATTAACACAGAGTTTTCGTTCGTCTGTTTTTTGCTTACCGTAAAAACACAGGTTTTGTTCGTCTGTTATCTGCTTACCGTAAAAACACAGACTTTCGTTCGTCTGTTTAATGCTTACCGCATAAACTGGTTTTGTTCGTCTGTTTTCTGCTTACCATAAAAACACAGACCTTCGTTCGTCTGTTTAATGCTTACCGTATTAACACAACAGAATTTTCGTTCGTCTGTTTTCTGCTTCCCGTAAAAACACAGACTTCCGTTCGTCTGTTTAATGCTTACCGTATTAACACAGCTTTCGTTTGCCTGTTTTCTGCTTACGTAAGAACACAGACTTTCGTTCGTCTGTTTAATGCTTACCGTATTAATAGAGTTTTCGTTCGTCTGTTTTCTGCTTACCGTAAGAACACAGTTTTTGTTCGTCTGTTTAATGCTTACCTTATTAACGCAGTTTTCGTTGGTCTGTTTTCTGCTTACCATTCAAACAGTTTTTGTTCGTCTCTTTAATGCCTACCGTATTGACACATGGTTTTCGTTCGTCGGTTTGATGCTTACCGTAAAAACGATTTTTGTTCGTCTGTTTTCAGCCTACCGTATTAACACAGAGTTTTCGTTCGTTGGTTTAATGCTTACCGTATTAACACAGAGTTTTTGTTCGTCTGTTTAATGTTTACCATATTAAACAACAGTTTTCGTTCGTCTGTTTTCTGCTTACCGTAAGAACTTTTATGTTAGCCTCTGAAACTTGAGATTAAAGACTTCTGCGTATAAAGAAAACGTGCGCACGCACACACTATTATATTGCGAAGATATTATTTTCAGAACGGATCACTCGCTTTTCAGAACTCGCTTTTGTAATCTTCGTCGCGTTCAGAAACTTTTCATTCTTTGTCTTCGCTTAGAGATTACCGGCAACTTTGCGATTGTGGAGCAGATACAGAAGTCACTACCGACTTCTGAAGAAGGCTGGGGAGGGAAGAGCTAAACATCAGCTATGTAATGGAGGTTTAGAGACTGTGAAAGAAGCTAAACCACCGTAATGAATGTGGGGATTACAATTTACATGGGAGAACCCTGGTCAGGTAGGTAGTCGGTCGCATCCTATCTGCCTCCATGCCTCGCTCCTGGGTATAGCGGCGCTTAATTGGGCATGCCTGGCCACTCATTCATTTGACCACTTCCAGGCTGATGCTGACCAGATTCTAATGATTCATTCGACTATTTTCTGGTCGATACTGATTAGGTTCTACTGATTCGTCTAATTGCTGAAGGGTGGGACAAATTAGATCTACCTCATCTATTCAGCAGCTTTTATGTGGTGGTTAATTGACTTCTAATGATCCTCTTGACTATTGCTACTGACGCCGGTTAGCTCTTTCTGAACCTTGTGGTTTCTAGAGAGATACAAATAAGGTTTTGGGCCTTCATTTAAAGTTTCTGAATAACACAGACCAGTCATTTCGCTCAGTTTCATCATCGACTAACTCCATTCAAGTTGTTCCAGAATATGTATAATTATATGTTTGATACTATAATCCTGCAGAGCTCATTTTACTAATTAATTAAGTAATGTGACGTCAGATCGAAGATTGGGGTATTGTTGTTACTGTGAAAGAATTGTGATTTAGAAAGGACTTCGCTGGTAGTACCCTTTTTATAAACAATCAACTCTGCTTCTGCATTTTATAGCACCTCAAACTTCCATTTCCGCTAAAGACTTTGGACGCACTTAATTAATAGGATAAAAGACTCTCTCTCTCTCTCTCTCTCTCTCTCTCACACACACACACACACACACACACACACACATCCAATGAAGGAAGGATACTTTTGCATTGCTTTAGTTGACGTACTGTTCATTAAATTATATATCTCTTCACCTTTGCTATAAAGTCCCATCGCACCTAAGATATTATCATTATTAGAATGAATAGGAGTAGTAGTAGTAGTGGTAGTAGTAGCAGTAGCATTAGTAGTAGTAGTAGAAGTAAAAAGGATCACTTACTACTTCTAATTACTTTTACCACCGTCGGTAACTCTATCAGCACTAATATTTAACCGCTGCGTGGCATATTATTAATGCGGCCATTGTTACGCCATAGTTACGAGCACAATGCAATAGCTGATATACGCCGGGATGCATTACACCCTTCAGACAGTTATCCATCTTGTTGACTTCGGCTTATTACTGCCACAGAAGCAGATGGGCAGCGCCCTCGGAGTCGCATTATTATGCATCCGGTCCTTGGCAATGCGAGGCGAATATTATTAGTACCATAATGTGAAAGCATGTGTTAATTCCTTCGGGGTCGTACATGACTAATTCTTTGTCCGTGGGTGCGTCTGCTTTTGTAGGCTGTGTGTTTTGTTTTTGTCTTTTTTTGGGGATGGATTTAACAAATTTAAAATTTATTTAATAGATTTCTCTCTCTCTCTCTCTCTCTCTCTCTCTCTCTGTTTTTGTCTTTTTTTGAATGTGTGGAATTTATTTAAATGATTTCAAATCTCTCTCTCTCTCTCTCTCTCTCTCTCTCTCTCTCTCTCTCTCTCTCTCTCTCTCTCTCTCTCTCTCTCTCTTTCTCTTTTTTTTTTTGGGATTTAAAACATGAAATGCAAATAGTTAGCTGCTGCCTGAAGAGAATGCTGTTCTGTGTCGATTGAAAGAGTATTTTGAAGAGTTGCTGAGTGTGGATGACAGAGTAGCAAGAGTTGACGGGGTTAATGTAAATTTTGGAGGCCTGGAGAAGTGATTGTTGGCGTTAGAAGGGCAATGAAATGGTTGAAGAATTGAGTGCAACAGGAACTGAGCGAAACGCGAATGGGATGCTGTTGTATGGCAGTCATATAGTAACTTAGTCAATAACAATGTTATATATAAGGAAATATAAGTCGATAAATGTTATATAAGGAAATAGAAGTCAGTAACCATATTATAAATGGTTGGGAATATAATGGAGAAGGAGAGATAGAATGGGATGCTGTTGTATGGCAGTCATATGGTAACTTAGTCAATAACAATGTCATATATAAGGAAATATAAGTCAATAACCATGTTATATAAGGAAATCTAATGGAGAAGGGAGAGGTTTTGCTGTATGACTGGAAAACCGAAACATTTGAGTGTAGTAGGACTTACGAGTGAGAGAGAAAGAGATATAAAAACAAATTAGATATACATTTCCATTTAGATAGATGGATATAGAATGGCAGGGTTAGAGAAGAAGATATAACGACACTTTCATTTGATTCAAGAGGGAGTGGGTGGCTGGGACAGAACTAGAGAGGTAAATTTAGTTACCAATCGTAGGGAGGAGGAATCGAAAGCAGATCTTCGACAGTATTCCCATAGACACGATCATAAATTTCGCGATTACGTATTTTGACATAAAAGTCTGAAAAACGGACAGTTGCCGCAGGAAAGTAGAGCGATCGTTCATTAAGTCGTGCCATGGGGGGCAAAAAACCGAAAGTAACGTGGAAAACAAGATCAGCTGTCAAGATAGGATTTTATTATTGATTTTACAAGCCGGTTTTTGCCCTCCAAACTTCCGGTAAGGTCTCTCTCTCTCTCTCTCTCTCTCTCTCTCTCTCTCTCTCTCTCTCTCTCTCTCTCTCTCTCTCTCTCTTCTGCGTCTTTATTCTGCTGAAATTATCCGCGTTTATTCGGTGAAACGAGTCAGTAAAACAGAATTATGAAACCATTATCGTCATCATGTTATCACTTTCATTATTTCATATTCATATATTATCACTTTCTTGATTTCATATTCATCGTCCTTGCGATGGTAAATGACTTAATAAATAAAGTAGCCGAAGCATTTACGAATTATTTTCTGCATCTATATGTGTCATCATCATGGAATACGATATTGTTCATTTACATAGTCCCAAATAGTTTGATAAAAATTATTTACCTTTCATTCTAAAACCATTAACACGCAACGTCACTAATCCATTATTAATCCATTACAATAATGCGACCAGTAACTACAGCTACCACAAAAGTATAATATAAGTTTTAACTTTTAGAACTCGGTACTATTTTCTCTCTTTTGTATCAGGTACTCTCTCTCTCTCTCTCTCTCTCTCTCTCTCTCTCTCTCTCTCTCTCTCTCTCTCTCTCTCTCAAGAAAGCAAGAACTGGCCATAACATGACGTCACAGCTGAGAAGTGCCTTTCTCTCTCCCACCGATTATAATTTACAACTGTAGCGAACCACTCCGCCATCCAACATCGTCTTATCAAGGTCCGAAAGGTGTCCCCATAAATTAGCTTCAGACTCATTTGGGCAAGAAACTGTTTTCCGCCCGAGGCGCTCTGGGTTTATGGCCTGCGAATCCTTCAGAAAGGCGAGCGGGTTCATGAGGGATTTCTAACGCGTTATTAATGAGGCATTTCGGACGAGTTAACAAGGGATTTCGAACGAGTAAATGAGCGGGATTTCGAACTAGGATCTATAGCAAGGGATTTTTGACGAGCGAATGATAGATTATGATTGAAACATTAACGACTGATTTCGAACTAGTTGATTTGGAGATTCAGATGAATTTTGGAAAAATTTGGGAGGTTAATGACTAGGGATTTTGAACAAGGAAATGGTGGATTTCGAACGAGCTATTAACGAGAGGTTCCTGATAAAGAAATGAGGGATTTTCGAACAAGTTACAGGGGAGGAACTCCAAAAGAATTACTAAGGCTTCTGAACGAGTTAATAGATGAGTAACAGGGGATTTCGGACTAGTTCCCGGAAGATTTCGATCGAGTTCTTAGCGAGAGTTTTCGGAAAAGTTAACGAGCACTTTAAACGAGTTTTTGCCAAAGGATTTGGGTCAAGGAAAATTTGGATATCCAAAGAGCTATTAACGAGGGATTTCGAGAACGGTTTAATTGAACACAGAACGAGCAACTATCGAGTGATTTGGGAGGAGTAAACGAGTGATTCCGATGAAATTAACGAGGGATTTCGATGTCGTTAACGAGTGAGTTCTGTTGCCTTACTTAGATGAATTAATGAGGGATTGAGGGTGGGTGGTATATATATATATATATATATATATATATATATATATATATATATATATATATATATATATATATATATATATATATATATATATGTATATATATATTATATATATATATATATATTTATATATATATATATATATATATATATATATATATATATATATATATATATATATATATATATATATATATACATTAGTTCTGAGATCAGTTATGTATTTAGGATTATAGCTACAAGAAGTGAACTGTGTTATTTGCTAATGTTGCTCTGACAGTTATAATGTCATTTTGATATAAATGAGTTCAGGACGCAAAACTGCATGTAAATACACGTAGTTGTCTCAGTATTTAAATGTTAAGTATATACATATTTATATGTGTCTGTGTGCGTGTATGTATGCATGTGATTGTATATGTGTGTAGATAAATAGATATTCATCTATTATCTTTTATCCTGCATATTTGTCGTGGATGTCTGTGAAATCCCGCCCTCCATTAATATTTTCCTCGTTTGCTCTCTCGGCAACATCTGCCTGCTGCTTGCAAATTAAGTGCTTTTATGTCTAGCGCTTGCAGACATTCGGAGTGGCGTCTCTGAAGCACAAAACACGACAGAAAATTTGTCTTTTATTGAGACTGTCGAGGGAAATTAGCTCACGATGAAATACCGGTCTGGGAAGAATGCGGTCGTAAACAGGCGAGATAGGTAACAAAACTGAAGAAATTTGAGAAAGGGGGAGAGAGAGAGATAAACGAAAATTAAGGACAGACGATTAAGGCCAGATTGGAAGTGATAAAGATGAATGAACAATTAAACATGAAGGAGTAGTCAGTTCAGCGCTTATAACGAACTTGACAGTCATACTCCCCTTAGGGGGTGTACTGCCGTCAGTGCGCCTCATGCTGTGTGTTGTAGGCATTATTTAAGGTTCCTTGCAGCGTCCCTTCGGCCCCTAGCTGCAATCCTTTCGTTCCTTTTACTGTATCTCCGTTCATAGTCTCTTCCTTCCATCTTACTTTCCACGCTCTCCTAACAGTTGATGCCTAGTGCAACTGCGAGGTTGTCCTCCTGTTACACGTTTCAAACGGCAGTTTCCGTGTCATCGCTGAATGACCTTATAGGTCGTAGCGCTTAGCCTTTGGCCTAAATTCTATATTCTAGTCTTGACGTTTATACTTGAAGGGAGGAAAGCTTTTGTTTATATTTAATACACATTTTTACTTCGACTAAACCGCTTAAATACTACTCACGTATAAAAAGAACAAGCAAAGAGAGAAGATAACACGATCATGAGAGTCAAAAGACGTATGAAAATGAAGGCCAACTGTAAATATCAGTAGAAGGTTACGGATGAAAAAGTAATCCGCAAATAAGCAGAGAAAGCTGCAGAAAGGAAAATGTAATCTGAGTTTACCAAAGAAATGTAATCCACAGTGAATGCAGGAAAGGGTTAGAGAAAATGCTGTTCAAGTACAAAATTAACGACGGTTACTAAAGAAAATGTAATCCAAAATAAAGCAAGAACTCCGGATTAAAGATGTAATTCAAGTCATTTGCCAATAAAGTTTACCACTAAAGAAAATGTAATCCAAGCACAAATGCCAACAAAGCTTAGCACCATGGAAAATTTAATCCACAATGCAACAAAACTGCGGTGATAAAGTAAATGTAATCCAATCACAAATGCCAACAAATTTTACCAGTAGTGAAACTAGAATCCAATGCAGCCAGCACTGAATAAAAAAAAAAAATTTACTAAAAAAAATTATTCTAGCATGAAGCTCGGAAAATGTTACGAAAGAAAAGTAAATTTTGCGAAGCCGAACAAAGTTAGAAAAGAAAATGTAACTCATCTCGAATTAAAAAGAAAATGTTACGAAAGCAAATGTTGTCCAATATTACGCCTCATAAACTTTACTAAGGAAACCGTAATCTACAATGAATCAGAAAACGTTAATGGAGACGGTGTAATCCGACAAACGAAAAAATTTACGACGGATTGTATGTATGACGTCCAGCAGATCGCTCGATTGATTCGTTTACGCTGTCTGGCATCGCAGAAACCAAATGATTTTTGCTTGTAAATATTTTGAATTAAGAAAAATAAAATTGGTAAATTCCTGATGAATCTTAAAATAACATTCAGATGAAAATACTGCTAATGAAAAAGTTACGAGTAAAATAAACGATGATTTCAAAAGGAAGATAATAAACGCACTTTAGCTTCAGAACGGAAGAGGAAAGGATAAGAGAATAAAGCCAAATTTATGCGACTGTAAGTGAGAAATAAAGGCTTCAATTGGATGATGTAAATGAGACCAACCCGGCGTGGAGAGAGAGAGAGAGAGAGAGAGAGAGAGAGAGAGAGAGAGAGAGAGAGAGAGAGAGAGAGAGAGAGAGAGGATATAAAATGATTAAATCTTTGGAAAAAGGAGAAATTGAATATTGTTTTAAGAGAAAAACAGCGTTGGATACCTATCTAAAATATTTAATCCATGGGGAGGGAGAGGGCGATAGTGAACAATATTCTGAGAGAGAGAGAGAGAGAGAGAGAGAGAGAGAGAGAGAGAGAGAGAGAGAGAGAGAGAGGAGGTAAAATGATTAAATCCTAGGAAAAAGGAGAACTTGAATAGTGTTTTAAGAGAAAGAGAGCTATAGATACATATCAAAAATGTTCAAACCTTGGAGGGGAGAGAGAGAGAGAAATTAGAAATTGAACAGTGTTCTACGCAAAAGAGACAGAGAAAAGAAAAACTTAATATCTGAAATCAAAGATTTGAGAGAGAGGGAGAGACAGAGAGACACACACACACACACACACACACACACACACACACACACACACACCGAACAATGTTCCAGGCGAAGAAGGAAATGAAGAAAGGAAATGATCTTGTATACAAGATAGATAAAGCGGATATGAGCGTTACGAGGATGATGCGTACCGGGAGATAGCTATCGATGTAAATGCTAATTAGCGTCTGTGTGTGTGTGTCAGTGAGAGAGAGAGAGAGAGAGAGAGAGAGAGAGAGAGAGAGAGAGAGTGTGTGTGTGTGTGTGTGTGTGTCAGAGAGAGAGAGAGAGTGAGAAAGAGAGGAAGGGTGCTAGTTTGTTCGTGTTTGTGCATGTGCATCAGAGAGAGAGGGAGCGAGAGAGAGAGTGTGTGTTTGTGTTTATGTTTGTGTTTGTGTGTGTTATTGTGACTATGCGTCAGAGATAAATAGAGAAAATATGTGTATGTTAATGTTTTTGTGTGTCACAGAGAGAGAGAGAGAGAGAGAGAGAGAGAAAGAAAGAGTGGGTTTTTTTGTGCGTATACATCACGAAGAGAGAGAGAGAGAGAGAGAGAGAGAGAGAGAGAGAGAGAGAGAGAGAGTCCTTGTGTGTGCAAGTGTGCGAAAACGGGAAAGAAAATGAGTGCTTGCGTGTGTGTATGTGTGTGTTTGTAAGAGAGAGAGAGAGAACGAGAGAAAGAGCGTGTCAGCATGTATGTGTATGTGTGTGAGATTGTCTTCATGGTTCGTCGTGGCTGAAGCCCAGCGGAACTGAAGTGTGCAAATCAAGAGTTCGACAAGTTTTATCAATTATCACTGACGGAGTGACAATCCTTCAGTGCTTGGACAAGACCACAAGATCACACCACTTCATCTATGACAGCAGACGACGTCAAGGTAAACAACGCGCCTGGAAAAGAGCGAACGCTAACCCACCGAACTGACTGACTGATGGTTTTTGTACGCTGGCTTCTCAACAAACCGGACCTCGGAAAACGAATATGGTATTTGATGGTAACTGTCGTGTAAGGGAGGACGTAAATACGACTAAATAAACAGCGAAAAACAACCAGGAGAGAATCGGCGCCCACTCGAATGGGCGGAATGACACGTAAGTCTGCATAGAAGACAAAAGGGAAAGAGAAAAAATATGATAAACGGAGAAATCAAGAAAGGGGCAGATGGCATGAGTTAAATGGAAGAGGAGAACAAAAGGCCGGCGTCCCGACAGATGTCAACTGAATGATGAATAGAATTCATGTAAATGCAAATGACACCGAGGGTATTGCATGGTAACATAATAAGAGGGCGGAGAGGGAAGGAAATTAAAAATGGGGGCGTTTTGTCTTTTTAGTTTTTTTATGGACAAGAAACGAAACACTGAAGGTAATTTTCAGTGTTTATTCTTTTTTTATTTAAAAGAATGTTTATTCTTTTTCTTTTTTTTATTTTAAAAAATAATGTTTATTATTTTTTTATTTACAGTATTAAAACGTTTTCTAAGAGATGCAGAGATGAGATTCTAAGTCAGTGGTGAAATAAACGTTCAGATTACTTATTATTCTCCGGATTTCTAAGAGGAAGAGAGAGAGAGAGAGAGAGAGAGAGAGAACAAACAAAAGGGAATTACTATTATGAAGAGAGAGAGAGAGAAGAGAAAGCAATTCAATTTAGATGCATTTAAAAGAAATGTTTTAACGATAGGTAGATGTAAAGAGAGAGAACGAGACAGAGAGAGATGCATTTGAAATTTGGGACAGAGAGTGGAGATAAAAGCATTTAAAACCAAGCGTTGAGCTAGAAGACCTGCTGAGGGAGACATGTTTGAAAATAGTCATTAAGCAGAGAGAGAGAGACACAGAAATTCAAGATGAATTTATTTGGCTTTAGTCGTGACACTAGAAGACTTTTGGATAGAGAGAGAGAGAATAAAAATCTGGCAGCCGATGCATTTGAAATTATGTATTTTGCTATACATATTTACCACAGAGAGAGAGAGAGAGAGAGAGAGAGAGAGAGAGAGAGAGAGAGAGAGAGAGAGAGAGAGAGAGAGAGAGAAAAAACAGCAGCCGACGTATTAAAAATTAGGCCTTATGGTGGACATATTTACCGGAGAGAGAGAAAAAATTGAAAACGTAGCGACCTTTGAAATTAGGCATTCTGCTACATAAAAACGTAACCACTAATATATTAAAATTAGGCATTCTGGTAGACATATTTACCGGACAGAGAGAGAGAGAGAGAGAGAGAGAGAGAGAGAGAGAGAGAGAGAGAGAGAGAGAGAAAATTAAAACGGTGCGACCAGTGTATTTCAAATTATACATTTTGCTAGACTTATTTAACGCAGAGAGAGTGTCTAATCTTCTAATCTTTGTTTTAGTTCCAATTTACATTGGTTATTGTAACAAGAGAGAGAGAGAGAGAGAGAATATGAACGTGGCAGCCCAAGTAGAAATTAGGCATTATGCTAGACACATACCTGCAGAGAGAGAGAGAGAGAGAGACAGACCAATGTATTTAAAATTAGCAGAGAGAGAGGCTTAGAGAGAGAGAGAGAGAAAGAGAGACCAACCTCAGAGAGAGAATATAAGAAACTTAGCGACCAATCAAATATTTGAAATTAGGAATTCTGGTAGACAAATTTGCCTTGAGAGAGAGAGAGAGAGAGAGAGAGAGAGAGGAAAACTTAGCGACCAACCTCAGAGAGAGAGAGAGAAGAAAACTTAGCGACCAATGTATTTGAAATCAGGAATTATGCTAGACAAATTTACCGCGGAGAGAGAGAGAGAGAGAAGGGGAGGGGAGGGGGGGGGGACAGGGGGGTCGGGGACAGAGTCATTATTTGAAAATGCAGGAAGATGAGCATCCATAAATTTGTGGGAAAGCAAGACCGTAAGCTGACTTTATGCAGATCGCGAAACTGCAGCCGGAGGGCGCTACCGGTAATAAACCCGCTTAATTCACGGCGGCCGCAGTCAGGATAATTTGCGCCTTTGATTAATCTCTCGGTATTCAACTTGTTAAATGAGATGTACCCTCTGGATTTTGTCTCTTTTTTTTTTTTTTTTTGTATTTTTTGTATTTTCTTCATCTTGCGAAGGCAGAGCTTCGTGTTAGTATTTTTTGGTATTTTTATTTGATTTGATTTTTTCTTATATATTTTTTGACAAGTCCCTCATTTGTCTTTTTTTTACTTTCTTCACCTTTGGAAGGTTTAGTTTTGTGTGTTTTTTTATATTTTGCTTTTATTGATTTGGTCATTTCTCATAAAGTTTATGTACCATCGGATTTTTTTTATTCTCTTCGCCTTTGGAAGGCTTAGCTTCGTGTCTTTTTTTTTTTTAATATTTTGCTTTTATTTATTTGATTTGTTCTTTCATAATTTATTATAATTTATGGCAGTTTCCTCATTTGTCTTTTTTTCTTGTATTTTCTTCACCTTGCGAAGGCTTAGCTTCGTGTTTTTTTTTCTTATGTTATTTGATATTTTATAAAATTTATGGCAGTGTGTCCTTGTGTCTTCTTTCGTATTTTCTTCACTTTGCGAAGGGATAGCTTCGTGTTTTTTTGTCGGGCGTATTTTAATTTTATTTATTTGATTTTTCATGTCAAGTTTCTGGCAATTTCCTCGCTTGTCTTTTTTTTTATTTTCTTAGCGTCGTGTTTGTGTCTGTGGTTTTTTACATTTTGCTTTTATTTATTCGATTTTCTCTTACATAATGTAAGGCAATTTCCTCTTTTGTGATTTCTACTCTTATCGTGTATATATATTTTTGGAACTGGATTGTTTACTACCCTATAATATTTTTTTAAAATCTACCGTAACTAACATTTTCCTAATCTGTACTTTTCATTCATTTCCAGTATCCCTATTAGTTACTGAAATTTTATTTTGTAATACATTTTTTCAAATAAAAAAATTTTTAGCTTTCCTTTTTTATTAGTTTTCTGTAAAAGAAAACTATTGCGACGGCTTTGCCTGTTCGTCCGCACTTTTTCTGTCCGCAGGTTTTTTGTCCTCCCTCAGATATTAAAAACTACTGAGGCTAGAGGGCTGCAAATTGGTATGTTGATCTTGCACCCTCCAATCATCAAACATACCAAATTGCAGCCCTGTAACCTTAGTAGTTTTTATTTTGTTTATGGTTAAAATTAGCCATGATCGTGCGTCTGGCACCGCTAAACGTGCCAACAACACAGACCACCACCAGGCCGCGGCTGAGAGTCTCATGGGCCGTGGCTGAGTTTCATATAGCATTATACACTGTGCAGGAAACTCGACTGCGCCGAAGAAACCGGCGCATTTTTTTTTTTATTTTATAATCAATATTTCGTCTTAAATTATTCATTTCATGTTCGCTCCATGACTTCCTGTTAGTCTTTTTTTTTTTCCAATTTGATTATAATCTGTATTGTACTGGTTTCCTCTGTACTTGTTATTACAAATTACTTCAGATAATCCCCAGTCAATCTTTCAGTTATCAAGTGCTTTAGCGGATTGAATGGAAATATTTAATCGCAGCTTATTGTCATTTTCTACAAGTTTTAAAAAGTTTTCACTTGCAGTTTCACGGAAATAAGGCTTACATGCATTTATGAAGTATAAATGTATAGAAAGCCCTAAAGTTTTGCAAGCATTTTTATTCATATGATTGAATTTATCAGATTTTCCATATATATATATATATATATATATATATATATATATATATATATATATATATATATATATATATATATATATATATATATAATATGATTTCCTCTCTTTGATGTATTTAGTTATTTTACGCCAGTGTACGGAAATGAGTCAATCAGTCAGTCTTTTTGTCTTAGTCTGGATTCACAGGTGATCAAAATTTTTTTGTAACCCCCATTAATTTTTTTTTACCCTCATTATCCCTTTTTTCCGTTTGGTAACATTCATCGCTGAGGGGATCTGCTTTCATGGTCATATAACACCGGTGTACTTAGTTAACATCGCTATACTGATCTCATGACCCAGATAATCACAGTGCTTCATCAAGAAGACCCATTCGAACTATCAAACAGTAATAAAGATAAGTTCAGTGATAATTCCTCCGCATGCAAATGATGTTACAAAGGGGGAAAGGGTCGATTAACTATTATTTGTCGGAAAAATGAATGATGACGTTGCTGTGAATAAATAATTGGCGTCGAAACGGTTATGTGGTCATCTGTGATGCGGTTCTTGTAGAATTTTTTACTGAGATGAGATTTGAAGTATAAGGAGGATAAAAAACGACAAAATATCTCCTTATAGTGAAGATTTGGTGACCGGGAGAGCTGAAGCAGGAAACTCATTTTGATGAAGTTTATGCTCGTAAAAACTTCACATTTTTGAAAGGGGAAAAATTAGGATGCAAGAGTATGTGTAAAGGACAAGAGAGAGGAAGGATGACAGCTGATCGCAGTGTCGTTTGGTGAGCCAAAACTTTTTCTTTGTATAAGGCTCACACGCGTATTTCTTCCTAAATTCGGAAAACATTTTATGTCAGATATCAAAAATACAGTTTACTTTGTTCAGATGGACAAACCGTCGTACATTCAAGCAAGGAAGTGCAAAAGTGCAATGGACTGACTCCCATTCTTGTGAATAAACAGAGTTCGTTCTCTCCGGCTAGTATGAAAGCCAGCAAATCTGCAAGGGGTGGACAGAGTTTTGTTATCCCTTAATATGTAGTAAATAAAAACTACTTTCGTCTGATTCGCTTCTTTAATCTTGACTTTCTCATTATCTTTCATGCTTTATGAACCTCTCAGGAAGTTTTGAAGTGATTTTAGTCATAGTTAAAGCACTAAACTATCTGATTGAGATGCAGTTAATTACAAAAAACTGCTTTTGCTTTTACACGTTTTTATCATACAGCCAGTGAGGCTCATGAAGAAAAAATCTTTATAAGGTGTAGCATTGGTTGGAATATTTTCTTCCTTTTATAAGTGGTATTTATTTTTTGGAAAAGTCTATGACAACACATGATCTCCGCTTAAATTTCTATTCGTAGGCTTCTTCGAACTGGTAGAAATAGTTTTTAGGTAAAATAAACTTGATTGGCCTGACAAAGTCCGTTAACATAGTTAAATATTGCTTGGACGAACATCAGCAAAGAAAAATCTGGTGGCTATAAAGATATAGGCCACTGTAAAAGCTAAATAAGTATAATCAAGAAGAGTGATGCCCTCCATACGTGAAACTGTAAAAAGAAACTGGGAAATAATATCAATGTTGGATAAATTTGTTGCAAGGCAATTTACAGCCTTAATCGGAAAATCAAATGCTTCGAGCCTTGGGGCTCCAGTGTGGAAAGCAACTAGTATGAGAAAATAAATACGGAAATTAATAATAAACAATTTAAAGGAAAAAACGAGGAAAATCATAGAAAATCAGACGAGTAATATATGAAATGAGATTGCTGGGCCTGCTCAGCAAAAAAAAAAAAAGCATTTACACCCTGTTTGACCTTCTGAAGTTCCAACGATCCGGGTACACGACCATGACTATAAACGGTGGAACAGTCGTACATCCTGCAACCGATTTCTGACAATTCCAACCATATCGAATCAATGTCCGAGTGAGCAATGTGCTCCCGAACCCAGGCAATCTTCACGTCAGTGTGATGTCTACTTGACCAGTATATGGACCGAGAAGAAGATTCTCTCCCTTTCTCTCGCCTTCAGACTCAATTAAGGGAAATAGGATAAGTATAAAGGTCTGGACACGGAATCAGATGACTTCCTGTCACCTCAGTTCGGCGAAAGGAGGAAGAAAGGAGCTGCCGGGGCAGAGGTGACTTGGGGCTTGCGCGATTCGCAAGACGAATGAATTCTCATATGTTGTGCGACATCTCGTATAGCTGGAAGGAGTCGACCGTTAGGTGATGGTGTTAGCGCGCATGCGTTCCCTGTCCGATTGTCTTTTTGCGTTTGTTACGGTGTATATATATTTGATATACGCATTACTTTTGGCCAGCTGCTGGTTGCTCGTTTGTTTTGGCAAGTTCGTCTGTTCGGCTTCATGTGTGATTTTGAATTCTCTCCCTTTGTTTTTTTTTCTTTCCCAAACAATATATATGTTTATGTTTGTATTCGGTATTGATATATGATTTACACACGTGTATATACTGTATATGTATGTGTGTGTAGGTGTATGTAAAAATTCTTTTTGAGTTCTAATGTCCTGTGAATTTAAGGGACCATTAAAACCCTTGAAGACCACGTTTCACACACATAACACATGTGTGTGTATCTATCTATCTATCTATCCATCTATATATATATATATATATATATATATATATATATATATATATATATATATATATATATATATATATATATATATATACACACACACATACTCACAGTGTGTGTGAAAAAACTCACTGAACCAGCACTCACAAACGTGTGAAAAAAAACTCATTGAACCAGCCACAGAAAAAATGAACTAATAAAGAGGCATGATTTGCTTTCTCATTTTCCCTAGACCTCTCCCTAGATGATAATTACAGCAACCCTCCCCCTTCTCTCTCTCTCTCTCTCTCTCTCTCTCTCTCTCTCTCTCTCTCTCTCTCTCTCATCTGCAATAACGCTAATGTCTCATATTTAGCAAAGTCCAAATAATGTCATTCCGTCATTTTTCGTAAGACCTCATCAAGTCCCTCATTATACCAGCCGCTCTGATCTCATAGTTTTGTTGTTGTTTTTCAGTAAGTAGTTATCTTATTTCGTAGATTTTTTTAGGTCTAAAAAATGTAAGCTATTAGTGATTTTTGTCTCTTCATGGTTTCTCATGATTTTTTGTCCCTCTCTCTCTCTCTCTCTCTCTCTCTCTCTCTGTGGAATATATAATATATATATATATATATATATATATATATATATATATATATATATATATATATATATATATATATATATATATATATATATATATATATATATATATATATATATATATGTATATATAATATAAATATATATATATATATGCACCAAAAATTATCAATATAAATGTATATATATGCACTCTCTGAAACTCTCTCTCTCTCTCTCTCTCTCTCTCTCTCTCTCTCTCTCTCTCTCTCTCTCTCTCTCAGTGGACACTGAATTATTAAGCAGCATAACAATTTACGACTTATATGTCCATTAAGGGATGACATGTTGAAATGGTTAAAATGCCATCGATGAACACAAAATATACACGCCCATAGAAGTCGCTATCATAAGCGAAGCGATAAATCCCCATCGTTATCGAGCAACTGGCAACCTCGAAAGACTCGAAAACAGCGTACGACGATGATTATAGGCCTAAATAATCACAGCCATCGATTACGGTGACAAATTACTGATTAGTAGCTAAATTGCCTTTGTCGCATCCCCGAGTCGTTGCCATCGGTTTGTCGTATTGTCGCCATTAATATAATAATATGGGGAGGTGAGTTGCGTCACGCGAAGACGGAAAAGAGAGAGAGAGAGAGAGAGAGAGAGAGAGAGAGAGAGAGAGAGAGAGAGAGAGCTAGAAAGTCAGACAGAGATGCAATTGATGATATAATCTGAAAGGTGATGTGAGTCAAGCGGGGATGAAGAGAGAGAGAGAGAGAGAGAGAGAGAGAGAGAGAGAGAGAGAGAGAGAGAGAGAGAGAGGAGGGAGGGAGGAGAGAGAGAGAGAGAGCAGAGATATTGTTTTCTCCAGTTGTCGTCATTGATGTTATACACCGGAAGGTGATGTAAGTCAAGCGTAGATAAAGAGAGAGAGAGAGAGAGAGAGAGATGACTATCCCAGGTGATGGTAGACGTCAGGAAGGCGGAGTCAGCTGATAGCTGGCACCTCCCTGCTGACAGCATTCATAACTTAATACTACTACCACTACTGCGCTGTCTACATATATCATAATGGCCCCCGAAGACCTGGGATGAAGAAGAAAGAGGGAGGAAGGGAAAAGAAAAAGAAGAAGAAGAAGAAAAGGAACTGAGGAGGAAGGAGAAGAAGAGAAGTATGTGGTTCGTGATGTAATGGAACGAGAGAGAGAGAGAGAGAGAGAGAGAGAGAGAGAGAGAGAGAGAGAGAGAGAGAGAGAGATGCCAGAGGGAAGATTGATAGTGGTTGAGGGTATAATGAGTTCTGGGATTAGAAAATCGGTTCTGATGTTTGTGAAAACGATTAAGACTAGAAAGAACAAGAAAATAAACAAATCAGACTTATGAAACCATCAGATTTTTATGGCAAGCATCTTTACCCGATTATTTTTTGTATGAATTAGTATCCCATTATGAAGATTCAGATATCTAACATGAGGTGCTCTCTCTCTCTCTCTCTCTCTCTCTCTCTCTCTCTCTCTCTCTCTCTGTCTCGTCCTCATGGTGAAGTAATGCGCTTCCCGCAAATCTAGTATAACTGTTGAACTAAGGAATGAGTTGTATAGCTGGTTGTTGGTCAGTTGTTGTTAACATGAGGGATCAGTGCTCTGTCTAAAATGTACACTGTTATATAATATAAAAGGTAGGGTCTCCACGAGGTAATCTCCACCTGACCAGGGTGAAACCTCTTGTCAAATATTCTGTGAGTGTGTGTGTTTTGTGTGTGTATGTTTATAAATAACTCCAAGCGTCCAAACGTCACATGGAATAGTAACTGTAGAGAAAAATAATTATGATTTAGTTAAAGGAAATTCTCTCTCTCTCTCTCTCTCTCTCTCTCTCTCTCTCTCTCTCTCTCTCTCTCTCTCTCTCTCTCTCTCAGTTTATAAATAATTCCAAGTGTCCAAACATCATATGAAATAATAACTGTAAAGGAAAACAATTATTTGTTTAGAAGTGTGAAGGAAATTCTCTCTCTCTCTCTCTCTCTCTCTCTCTCTCTCTCTCTCTCTCTCTCTCTCATTCATATGAATGAGGAGCACCATTCTTTACCGGGAGACTTGCATCACTATTGTTTGTTTGCGGTTGCCAAATCATATTGTGTAATACCGTCAAGATTATTATGGTTCCAGAGATATGAAGGTGACCACTTTCCATCTACTTGCTTGAAGGTCGACGGGTCATTTCGAGACTTTGATAATCTCTCTCTCTCTCTCTCTCTCTCTCTCTCTCTCTCTCTCTCTCTCTCTCTCTCTCTATTTCCTGGATCACAAACCTAGCAAAGGAAGAAGTAGGATTTAAATTTAAATTTGATTACCAACAAAAATTGAAAGAAATTCTTTGGCCTTTTTGGGAAGGTAGAATTTATAGCATTTTTCATTTTTATATTTTTCAAGGTAAAAATACTGATGTGTAACCACACAACTTAGGTATATACAGTATTCATGAAATATGTAGTTTTATGTTATTAAGTCTTTTTTATTGGATTAATGTAAACTGTTTTAAAGGTAGTACTTTTACTAAGTAGGATAACTCAACACTGCCGTAAAATGAAATGATGGTGCATGAATAGGAACCAATACGGATTGCATGAATCTGCATATTGCACATAGATGGCATTGTCGATTATGTAAATCCAAACTCTTTTACCTAAAAGATTTAGTACGGCTCACTAGAGTCAAGATTTTCTTGGAAGGAACAACACAGATTGAACATTTGAATTCACCCACTCTTTTACCCTCTATTATCAAAAGTAACTTGTCAGACTATCTTTGGCCCAATTCAGTCTTGCATTGAAATAACGTCGTGATATAAAAATAATTAAATATCGTCATAGGTAAATAGTGCACCTCTGTCATTTTCACTAATTCTCAACAATGATAAAACACTAAATTACCTTTCCTCTGAACTCGTTCCAGAAACAGACACTGGTGAGACCGTTCCAGACCTGGAACAGAATGGAGACGAAGAATGCGGATGACTCATGAGGCTCGACCTTGTGTCGACACTGCAAGACAAAAAAAAAAGAAAAAAAAAGGAAAAAAAAAAAGCATCGACCAAGAATTTCAGAAAGGTGCCGTGATGATGGGCAACTTGTTCGTCTTCGAAGCATCCGTGAGGAAAAGCATCGTTGCTGAGGATCGCGTTAGTGCTTGTTTACGAAAGCAGAAAAAACTGAATGGATGTCTTTGATGATTCATATCGATAATTTTGTTTAAAAAAAACGGAAATTAAAAATACTTGAAAGTGAAATAGAATTAGTCTTAATTTATAACTGAATTAAATGAGGGCAGTTAGTGTCATCCTTTACACTTCAATGGAAGAAAAACACTGTATCACCACTGAGTTGTATCTACTCGAAATTGAAAGTGAGCGTTGTACAACGAACAAGCTCAAGGTAACTGAGGCAGAAATAAAATTTCGTGCTAAGTGTCCTTATGGGTTCCATGAGACAGAAGTCGGATGCCAAGATACGTGTGGACAGAGCTCTCGTACATCTGGCAGCGCCATTGACTCTCCAACTTGCACCACACCTATCATAAAAGTCATTTTCACCGAAAGCCAGGTAAGATGCTTATAATAACTGTATAATTTTCTTATTATATATGAAACTTTTTTATTTTGATAGCTCTTGGCAGGACTGCTATATATAAAAATAAGTTAATTATTAAGAGAAAAGTAAAAGCTTTATTTTTAAAGACGATTTTATACCAACATACAGGCGGGATTTCGGTGAAGGTTCCGAGGTAATGTTTTTGCAAGTTATAGTTGATGAATAGAATTATCCTTCCCGGATGGAGCTACTACAGACTAGTTTTTTTTTTTTTAGACTGGCTTTTGTTTTCTGACGGTGTGTGTTTGCTACACGCATGCTTACTAATAATTAAATTGGACTGTAGAAGGACTGTTTCAACATGCGCGTGCGTTGTAATGCTTGTTTTATATATTCATCTGTAGGTGCTACTAAACAAAACAAGATTCTTTGATATTTATAATTCGTTCGACGTTGGTTTGTTTGTTTACATTATGCTTAAATGACAGTACACTCTTTAATTCCTCCGTCCCCTTTTGCTCTGCGAAGCCTTTTCAAACTCTTGGAGATTTTTCGTTGTTCTTCAACTTCCGGGAGTTAAGCTTGTGCAGTGCTTTAGTGCAATATTACAGGAATTTATTGGCTAGCTCTAAATGCGTCAAGAATTTTAATTAGTTGTCTGGTTAAATAGCAACAATAGTAACAATTATAACAATCAGCTTTTCCTCATGCAACGTGCGGTATGGGATTCTTAGTCTGTAGAATGGAAGCGGATAATTAACAGGAATCTAGGAACTTAGTCGCTTATTCTGATGAGTGTGCAATAGAGAGAGATAAGTGAAATGACGTAAGAATGAAGAGGGAAGCTCCTTTATATCGGTTGCGTTCAAGATTTTGAATCCGAAAGGTGTGATTAGGGTATTTACCATTTTTTATTTTTTGTTCCATTTATTTATAAAGTAGATATATCATTAGCCTTATGGATTCAGTTGCTGAAATTGTTCTGTGGAACCAATCGGAATTTAGATATACAATGGTGTGTGTATATATATGTATATAGTATGTATCTATGTATAACATACTGACGACTGGGTATCAAGAAGTATTATCTCGATAGAATTCTGTGCATATGAAGATAAGTTAAGAAAAAAAATATGTGTTACGTACCTTTAATTTTCTGTATCGGTGTCTTAAACAGCTGATCGCGTTATAGACTTCTAATATTCAATATTCATTGAGTATATACTATCGAAGATATTCATTACATAAGGTTCTCTCTCTCTCTCTCTCTCTCTCTCTCTCTCTCTCTCTCTCTCTCTCTCTCTCTCTCTCTCTCTCTGAGAGCTCATACAACAATACCTCGCCTGTCTGCTTTTTTCAGCACCAGCAACACTTCCTTGATGGTACTCCCCAGTGCAAAAGGTTATACTATTATAGCCTATGCCCTTAAACGTACAAGATTGCTGAAATTGAGCATATACTGCGCGTATGATGTGAACATTGAGTGGGAAGTAAATATCGAATGCCCTGGTGTGGAAAAAAGTACTGTTTTCAATAGTCCTGCTCACCCAGGTGACTTCCAGGTGACTTCTCTTAGTACTGTACAGACTGGCTCAATGTGAATGTTGCGCTGAGTGGCTTAATGGGCTTCAGAGGTTGGGAAGGAGGGAAATGGGAAAATATGCAAGTGGCTTTAGTGTTGTGGACGGGTGCAAGTGGAGCTAAACTAACAGGCTGCTCTTCTTAGACTTGCTTTATCTTTCTCCTATGAGTTAAGTATGCGATCTGAATATCAGCATTAGCACTCTGTGCTGCACCCAGTGAGTCCAGCGTTACTGTTGTAAGCTTGCCTTACGCATTCATAGGTCTGATGATTCTGCGCTGTGTTTGTGCTCGTGCAAATGGTACCTACCTTGCTAGAAGGGTAAGGATGGTTCTGAGCCTTCAGACTATAGTCTTAAGATTCCAGGGAATCTTGAGAAAGGGCAGTCCCTTTCACCTTTGTGCTGATTATGGTTCCTTTGCACAAAGCTGAGAGACATTGAGAAATCAACAGACTAGCTGTGAACATATGCAGAAGAATTCGGAAAGCTCAGCAGTGATTGTTGTGGTTATTAAAGGTTAAGTCAGTATTGCAGTGGCATGGGATCCGGATATTCTGGCCTTGTGTAATTTTTGTTTCTTGTGGTAGACATGTAGTCCAATGGGCTGCTCGCAAGTGTTGTCTCACCATCAGTCAGTTTAGTGTTTGTGTAAATTCAAAATCAAATGGTATTCATATATCTAAGCAACTGAACTTTATTTTTGTGTTTAAATTCGTTATTAGTTATAGTTTTAGTATATAAAATGTTACCGTTAAGACAAAGCAACAAATGATAATAGAAGATCAGTTGAGAGTTCAGTGTCTTTTGTAGCAGTGGCATACAGTTGATAAAAAATAGAAAAAACCTTAGCAGAATCGAGGTCAGATTGGAAATTTCATGACACATTCGCAGTATAGCTTATATGGCCAATAATGAAAAAATAAATTAAAGCAAGACAACTTATACAAACAACAAGAGGGAGCTTCACTTGTATGCTTTAGAGTTTAGAGGAGTACATTTTTCAGAGTCGTTAACGCTATTGCCTCAAATCAGTGATCATCAACTTGGACAATGCATGGAATGACGGCTGCACTCTTGCCTTAGAGCATGCGTGGCGTTGGTTGGTCAGATATACAGGGTTTGATGTGACTGACTTCCAGCAACACTCCAGGAACGTTGGAGATGACATGAATGAGGATGATATTGATATTCATGACTGGTGTTTCAGGACAGTGGTGATCCAGGGTATAAGGCCATGTCCTACGAAGAAATTCCCTGACGCTGTTGATGATGAGAATGATGCCCCTACTTCTGTCATGTCTGGGTTTTGTAAGGCCCAGGAAACAGTCTGTGTTTTCGTTTCTTCTGTTTCAAGAAAACTTTTTAGTTACCTTTTTATTCTGAAGAGTGTATTACCTAAAATGATGGCGAAGTACCTTGCACAGGGCTTGGTTAGCTTCAGCTGCTGGATCTTAAAAACTTGTGAATGACAATATTGATAAACTCATATACATTGTGGCTGGTTTTCAACAATGTTATTAATGGCTTATTGGAAATAAAAGTAGATTTAACATGCAGAATTATTGTTGACATTTAGATTTGAGGAAATAACATTGTCCTTCCATTTCTCCTTTATACTAGAACAAGTTTTCTAACATTTTGTAAAGTCACTGTAAAGTTCCTGAAGTAGTTGTTAAGCTCCTGAATTTTCTTTCTAACGTTCCCTGTAAAGTTCTTTTATTTTTCTTTAGCATTTTGTACAGTTCTTGAATCGTTCATAAAGTATATGCCTTTTTTTTTTTTTTTTTTTTTGCTTTTGTTAGGGTCCATGTGAAGTTCTTTAAACCTTTTTGGCGTCTACTTTCTTGGCTCCTTTTCGAAGTTAATGCAAATTTTCTTAACCTTTTTAAAGTTCATGTAAAGTTTTGGCATCTTTTTACGAACCAAATAAGTCTTTTTTAGCCTCTGTCAAGGTACGTAGTAAGTTCCTTAACCTTTCTTAAAGTCCATACAAAACTCTCGAACTATGTTTCCAGGGGTTCATGTAAAGTTTTTGATCCTTCCTGGAGGTTTGCACCAATTCGTTGAATTCACTTAATTCCAGGACATGTTTCTCAACCTTTCTTAAAGGTTCGTGCAAAAGTTTTGTTTTCAACCTATCTCAGGCTTTTTCATGGTCTTTGTGAAGCTGTAAGCTTTCTTACGGCACATGTAAAGTTCTTGAATTTTGTTAAGATTGACAAATTATTCTGAAAGACAATAACCTACAGAGGAAATAGTGGACTATCATGAATAACTCAAAGAGCACAATAATGTTTGTTCCATGTTCTCTCAATGAGTGTCAAGAGTATCTTGGATCTTGTCAAAGAGTGTATGTCTTTAAGTAGCCAGAGTAAGGTTACGAGGGTTAATGGAAACCAAGATGTTGAAGTCATGAATGTTGGCATGGATAGCGGAAGGCCAAAAGCGGCAGGTACGTTTATGTAGTTAGGAATAATTATAACAGATGAGAGGAGATGAGTCACAGAATAGGAAGTTAGCAGGGTACGTAGAAAAGACGGGGGAAATTAGAACGTCTGTGGAGACGTAGTGGGATTGTATGAAGACATTACTGATTCAACTCTCCTTTATGGAAGTGGCCTTAATATTCAAGAAGAGAGAGAGAGTTCCTGAAAGATAGAGAAGATGAGGTAGTGTGTGCTGGTGGATTCAGCGCATAACTAGTAAGCTTCTGTGCAGGGACATTCAGCAATTATTGTTGCGTAAGTTTTCTGCCCGGGGTTCATCCACGATTGAGCAATTAAAGTATGACTGGATTTCCTTTTTATATATACAGTATATGTAAAACCACCTATTGTAAGGGAAATCGACTGTATTTTAAAAATGTTAAAATATATACAAACACGTGCACACACAAATATATATATATATATATATATATATATATATATATATATATATATATATATATATATATATATATATATATATATATATATATATATATATATATATATATATATATTATATATATAGTATATATCTGTATATGTATGTGTGTCGAAATACTTATCAAATCAGACAGTAATCTGTTTTATGTTCCTTGTTTAACAGAAATCATTTTCAGTTTACAGCTAAGCCGGCCATAAAAGCAGATGTCAGAGAAATACCTTTTAGCATTATCATTAATTAATATATGTGCGCAATCATATGCTCCCCCAAGGTTATTTCCCAGGTTTAATAAAAGAATTAATGAAAGCAATATCAACTTGCACATGCATGTGTATATGCGAATATACAAATGGGTTTTAGTTTCGCACAAACCGGCACAAACATCGTCGTGAGTAAAAGTGCAAGTAATTGTTGTAGTGAATTGCGCGACACTTTTCAAGGCTGCCTTCGAGAACAATAACAAGTTCAGCTTTTGTAATGTTGCCTAGTAATAGTGTATTTTGAGTTTTTTCTCGCACTCACTCTTTTTCTTTCTGATGTTTAGCAGATTTCTCTCTCTCTCTCTCTCTCTCTCTCTCTCTCTCTCTCTCTCTATATATATATATATATATATATATATATATATATATATATATATATATACAGTATATATACATATATATACATATATATATATATATATATATATATATATATATATATATGTATATATATATATACATATACATATATATATATATATATATTGTGTGTGATATTCTTCATTTCCTCTTGGTATATTTTAAATCTATCTCTGTTTCAGTTATTCATCAGATTATCTCTCTCTCTCACACATATATATATATATATACATATATATGTATATATATATATATATATATATATATATATATATATATATATATATATATATATATGTATGTAAATATTTGTGTGACATTCTTTCATTTTTCTTATTTTATTTTCTCTTGTTACACTTTTATGTTCTCTCTCTCTCTCTCTCTCTCTCTCTCTCTCTCTCTCTCTCTCTCTCTCTCTCTCTCTCTCTCTCTCTCTCTCTCCAGAGAACGGTTCTTCAGAATTAATTTTCCTTTTGACTAACAGTTTTACACACCTCTGATCCAGTCCCATAGATCTCGCTCTGTTCTTCTTCCTCTTTCCTCTCCTCCTTCTGGGTCTCCTCCGTGCAGGTGGGGAGAAGCAATTTGTGATATATTACCTCATTAACCTGTCTAGCTCCTCTCCGCCGTCTCTCTCTCTCTCTCTCTCTTTCCTTTTGTTCCCACTTAACCTTTCGTGCCTTTTATTCATCCTCGAAGTTTATTCTTCTTTCATCTGGTTTTTATGTAATTTCTCCTACTTTCCTTATCATTGTTTGTTGTATTTATGATGATAATATTTATTTATTTATGATAATACTGTTTCACAATTTGTCATTTCACAGACAGTTCAAGTTTCAAAATAACTTTTCTCGGACCACTTATACTGTACATTTCCTATCATGTTCTGGCAGTTGTAAAACTGTACCTATCTGTGTATAGTTTTGGGGAAGCTATTTACCTATAAATCTCATTTTAGTCCCTCGGTTTATTGAAACCAAATATTGTCCTCACATGCTATGACTATTAACTGCATTACAGGTTAAATTTGGACGCTCCTGCCACTTGCTCTTTAAACTATTGAAAACTGAGGGGATTGGGTAACAATGAGAGATGTCTCGGAGGAAGTTGAAAGGAATATATTCTCCAAAGCTGAGAAGTTTGTGAGACACTAAAAAAAAAAAAAAAAAAAAACTATCAGAAGTTTCAACAGTACAATGGCATCAAGAGGTGGGTTGTTTTTTTGGGAGCCGTAAGGGAATCAGTTCTAGCGCCAAATTTAGTTAAAACATCCAGATGCTAGAGGAAAGGTTTGGGTAACGGTGAGCAATGACACAGGTAATGAGGCTGAAAAATTAAGCAACATTAGGATACAAATACCAAATTAGGTTGCACGATTCGCTTTCAGGAACCGGAGACAATGCACGAGAAGAACTTTAAAGTGATAAAATGTTCCCTCCAGCTTAGAGGTCTGGGTGAACTGGCACACAGCGGCAAGGAAGCTTTAAGTAACATTTTGAAAGATTCAAACAAGAGGCTTTATCCATTAATTCTCCTTAAATAAAAAAAAAAAAAAGAGTGAGTGCAAAGGCCAATATGACAGGCAACCAGTAGGATTTATTTATCCATAAGTGAAGAATAGAATGTCGAAGGACGCGATAGACCTGACTCAAGAAATAAGATTACCTACAAAATTCGCTTAGATTAACGCCCGAAACTCTTATCGTCATGACTTTGAAACGGCTTTTTTTTTATGAATTTCAACTTCCTGAATTAGGAATGCAAAGGAAGTTGCAATTTGTACAACTTCCCACGTTGTTCCGGGGCTTTTGTTTTGCAATGCTTCGTTTTATTTTCCCAACCTGAATTTTGTGTCATTTTACATAAGTACACACACACACACACACAAAATATATTGTATATATATATATATATATTATATATATATATATATATATATATATATATATATATATATATATATATATATATATATATATAATTATATATATGTATATATATGTATATATATATGTATATATATATATATATATATATATATATATATATATATATATATATATATATATATATATATATACACACATATATATTAACTTTATCACATACACAATTGTTCTGTGCATTAGTAGAATTACTAAAAGGACCTCATTCAAACTGGATGGTACCTAATGGAGTATTTATTCCATTAGATACCATCCAGTTTGAATGAGGTCCTTTTAGTAATATAATATCGTTCACCTGAATTATTGGTTTATTAATTTTTGTCTGTCGTGTTTGTTCCGTAGCTACCCTCACTTTATCAGTTTTACAGTCTTCCTTCTTCCTTCTTCCTTCTTACCATCAGCATCTTCGATCATCCTCAGAAGCAGGATCGAGCGGCAGAATCGGGAGGCGGTGCGTGCGAAAGGGTAATTATATCCTAATCAGCAAGTCACAAATTAGAGAGGAGACCGCACAACATCTGGTCAGAGAGAGAGAGAGAGAGAGAGAGAGAGAGAGAGAGAGAGAGTCGGTCGGAATTCTCTTCGACCCCGAAACCGTATGTTGCCGATCTACTCTCCGTTCCGCCATCGATATTCCTGCGGCTTAGCTGATTGACAAGATTAAGCCCCACCCACTCCGATGATGTCATCCATTTCCCCTGCGGGGATTGGTCATTATGAAAAGTCACCTCTAGGGGTGGATCCCGATTGGTCCGTATCACTGTTGTTTTCGCTCTGTCGCATAACGATCGAATTTGATCTTTGTCCCTTGGAGGTGAACAAGGAATACCAAGGGTAAATTTAGATTAGTCTCTCTCTCTCTCTCTCTCTCTCTCTCTGTTAAACCACTTGAACCTCCAGATTTATTCACTAAACAGAATAATGAAACCGTCATTATCAGCTCCATCAATGATCTTAGTTACACCACGGCTTTATATGAATTATAGGCGCATGGAAGAACTAAGACATTGCATTTTCGCCCTTGTTACTTCACTTCAGTAGAACCATTTTTCCATGATTTGCAGTCAGTCTCCTCTTCTCCTCCATAGCCATTAGGACTGTTGTCTCTATTGCGGAATGTTTTAAGGGTTATTTTTGAAGTCTTTTTCTCCTCAGTCGAGAGGTACTACTTACCCGTTTGTAAACAAACTTCATTTACAGTTGTACAATACATTTGTTGCTGTAAATCATTTCTATTTACTCTTCTTAAGCGTGCTTTACTTAGTAATGACCGAGGATAACAAAATTGATTTATTTAATTTTATTATTGATTTCCATTCAGTCAATCATCGTATAACGAAATAATCACTGCTAATAAATTATTATTCTTTTATTACCTCCATGAGGGCGATTACGCTTTTAGATCGGTTTGTCTGTCTGTCTGTCTCTTAGCAGGATTACATGAAAACGAATAAAACTCTTTTTTACGATTTTTTTCAGTGGTGTGTTTTCGAGGCTGGAGTTTTTTTTCCGCTCTTCGAATATTTTAATGCCATTAAATTTTCAGGAAATTGCTATTGAATTTTAAGGAAAGTGGTAGCTTCGTGATGCCTGTGAAAGAAAATGTATGTGACGAAGTCATTTATGTTTTCACGTCTTTTATTTAATTGCGTTGGGAGTTGTTTTCGACCTTTCATTTCCCGTTTTGATTTTATTATGAGAATGCAGTCACATGAAACAGGATGAAATGGCCATTAACTTATTAATTAACCAATCTTTCACAGAACAGACTTTCTATATGTGAAACCGAAAAAGCAGAGGAGAAAAGACTTTATGATTAAATTCAATTAAAATACTTGAAACTGTGGACACCAAAATTAACAACCCTTTTGCAAAGAAGTTACTCTGCTCTTAAGTTTTTTACGGTTTTCCACCTTTTCTCTTAAATTTTTTTGTTTTTACTTTTGTAAAATTCGCAGAGATGAAACACAAGGGATATTTTAGATGTATAAACTGTAAGGATGTATCCACAGTAGGTATATAAATATTTTCACGTAAACATTTTTCGATTGATGAATGAAACAGATGAAAACATTTTGTCCCCCATTTAGTGGCTTTGCATGAGCCAAATATTTTTGTATGGAATTCTTTTGTCTGGGGAATAATGGGCCTTGCCTCCGGCTCTTGAATATTTTCTTATTGTGTTTTTTATTTATTTTTATGTTTATGGAAAATTGATTGATAATTTTCTCTTGCGCAACATAATTGCCTACTAGGTATATAGATTTCATGTTCAACCTGAATCTTGGATTCACTATTTTAAATTCTAGGAGCAGCGGTTAACAGATGTCTGGAATGCATTGTGAAGATTTAATTTATAGTCTAATAAAAAAAAATTCATTTTCTAAAATTATGACCTTAAACATTCAGAATCAATTTTGACACTGAAAATGTCACTATTGTAATTTAGGAACTTTTTGGGTACTTCTCAAAATAGGCAGAAATCTCAATTTATGCATTCCATTAAACAGACTCAAAATAGGCATTCCATTAAACAGACTTCATTTTCACATAAAGCTAAGTATACCTTAGTTTAACCAGACCACTGAGCTGATTAACAGCACTCCTAAGGCTGGCCCGAAGGATTAGACTCATTTTACGTGGCTAAGAACCAATTGGTTACCTAGCAACGGGACCTACAGCTTATTGTGGAATCCGAACCACATTAGTGAGAAATGAATTTCCATCACCAGAAATAAATTCCTCTGATTCTTCATTGGCCGGTCGGAGAATCGAACGCGGGCCTAGGAGAGTGCTAGCCGAGTACGATATCGACCCATCCAATGAGGAACTCATTTTCACATGAGCTCCCTTGACCATCTATGGGGGCCTGGCACGGGACTTTTAACTTGTAGCAGTCCAACTACACCCAGAGACTTCAAGCAAAACATAGGAGATACGTGTAAATAGCTATGGGAAATGAGGGGGCAGAGAAGTAATCTGGGTGAGAGAGTATTTCTGAGAGCAACAAGTACCGGTTGCTCTGAATATACTCATACGTATGTTTACAAACTCGTTCACTTATACGCCAATGTCTTCTTTCTGCATTCTTTGAAAGTCAGTATTTTTTTTTTTTTTTTTTTTTTTGCTAATTTACCTTGCCCAATTACTGTTTATGTGGCCGCTTCCTAATATATTTATTTGTTTATTGATTAACACTGAGTTATGGTTCTTGATAACTTTTTTTCGCTCTTTTAATAGACTTTGAACTGCGGTCATTTGATGACAACTTTTTTTTTCTTTTTCAGTGTATGTATTTTGCCACAATTCTGCAGTAACTTTTGTCCCTTGCTATTTTATTAGCCGTGCTTATCTTTGAATTCGTTACTAGTAAGCCAGAATAATATTCATAACACAATAATGTTTATACATGACCAATGCAAAAATAAAAATAGGGTTAATGAAACAGGGATTTTGGCAACTACGTGACAGGAAACTTTAAGAAAAAAAAAGATATTAAATTCTTGTTATTCCCGTGACGTAATTCTCACTCTGACCCTGACGATGTACTGCGGTTTATTTTTTAATGAAAGAAAAAAAGAAAGAAAACAACACTATACATATATTGGAACGGAGGTACATTGCTTTTGGAGTCACTGTGAAACATAGCTTTGTAGTCTGGTCCTATCCGTCTGGGAGACGATAGATTGACGTTAACTGCAGGCGTTGTTGTTTTATGTAATCTATGAAAATATACCGCGAATTTTTCGGTAGAAATTGTTTAATTTATCACAAAAAGCAGGACGGGTTTTTATCATAAGGTCTCTAAGAAATGATCGCATGACGAAATACTCGAAATTATAATAAAAATGGTTTATACTTTTATAGAAATGGTAAATTTAGGTAGCTGGCAAGACAGATTTTTTATTATATGTAACGGTTGGATGAAAGACATGATCTTATAAGTTATTGTACCCAAACAGTAAATGTCACTGAAGGGAACGTGTGAAATAAGATTGCGAAAGGTAAAATTAATCATATCTACTAATGATGTTCTCGTTAATCTAGAAAAGAGCGTTAATTGTAGATGAGATTTAGCCTTACATATTTTGTACTTTATCTTTTACTTATTCATTATATATTTACACAGTTGTAATTCACTGAAGATGTAAATTCTGTATTGAGAGCACTACGTTTTAAAATCAACGATGCGGTCTAGGTTTGTAATAAAATTTGAAGCTAATCAGATCAGTTCAAGTCTAGTAATTAAAAACTAAGTTAATCAGTCACAGATTATTCTAATGATTCTTACAGATCCTTATTCGTTCAGTTACCCAGTGACAGATTCTTACAATAAAAACACTTGTCATCCAGACATGGCCAGGAATATTAATTGTTATTGATAGTGTCTTTTTGCCACTTTTTAGTGATTCAAAAGTAACTCTTGCCAGAGTCGTCAATATTGATTGGACTAATCAGAAAATAAACAATAATCATTAAATGTAATCGTTACATTTGAGTTTATGTATTACCTGATTATTTAGTTAAAACATGTTATGAAAGATGTCGATATTTTTCACGAATTATATATTTGTAATTTTTAAATTTCTAAATTTGGGTTTGATAGTCCTAGCAAGGAAAAGCTTTTAATGAATTCAAAGTCAGTTCTGACATTTCGAATGATTTAAGATCATTTTTGACATTTCCAAAAGAAATTTTCATTTTCATTATTCGAAGAAATACATTCTGCTGCATATCGCCAATTCGCGCCTCTCAAGACGTTCAGGACCAGACTGCAAAAAGGAGTAATAAATAGTGGTAGTGTTGAGCACCTTACAGAAAATGATAAGACCGAACATTTTTGTGGTTCGAGAAAAAATAGGACACATATGACAGGATCAGGTGATGATAAAGGTCAGCAGATGTTCTAAGGTCACGGGTTAAAACTCGATTCAGGTCATAGTGACAACAGCTCTCCACTTCCTTCCGCTGGAGAGAAGCATCAACGCAGTAGTATTACTCTCGCGCAGTAAAAACTTACTTTGTATAACTTGTATGTACATCTTTTTACACTGTACATCATGTATACACACTATTTACACTTTAGGACGAGTGACGACGACGACGACGACGGCGGCGGCGGCGGCGGTGGCGGCGGGGGCGGGTGTTGTACAGCGATGACTCTACCCTCCCTTCGCGCGAACCCAGGCTCTCCCCCGTGCAGCCCACAGGGGAGAAAGAGAGAGAGAGAGAGAGAGAGAATGACTCTCAGGGCGTGTTTCTCTTGGCTTTCACTTCAAAGCACAGTTAAGTCTCTGCAGGAGGCAATGTCTTTTTTTTTTTTTTCCTCCTCTCGAAGCAGAGAGGCTTCCTCGTTATTCGGTTTTGTACAGAGAGGAGTTATGCTATCTAAAGGACGTGGGTGGATGGGTTGCGGGAGGGTGCGTCAAGGCCGCCCACTGCTAGTACGCCGTCGAAGTGGGCGGCAAGACGTGAGTCAAGCCGCCCACGGGGCTGTGTTCGTTGCTGGGAGGAGTGGGCATGCCGGCTGCGCTTTGGCAGACATACCATTCACTGAGGTTCACCGAATGCCCACCGCCGCCTCCGCCGCCCCCACCACCACCGCCTCCCCCTCCTCCTCCTCCTCCGCCGCCTCCCGTGCCTCCTCCGGCGCCGTTCCCCGCCCCTGGGCCATTCGTGACCTGGCCGTGGGTGGGACCGGTGACCAGCGACGTCTGGCCGGTGTTCGAGGAGGAGACGAGAGAGGACGAGGTAGAGGTGCCGTTGGTGGTGGTCGAGTCGTCGCTCTCGTAGCCGGATCCTGACGGAGGCGGGGACTTGCCGTGGACCTTCATGTGTTTCCTGAGGGAGGAGGGATGGGTGTAGGACTTGTCGCAGCCGCGCACTTTGCAGTTGTAAGGCTTGTCGGAGGTGTGGACGTGTGAGTGTTTCTTGCGGTCGGAGGAGTTGGCGAATCTGCGGTCGCAGCCTTCGTACTCGCACTTGAAGGGCTTCTCGCCTGCAAGGGAAATCGGAACGTTAGTTCGTCCTAAACGTTGGTTAGGTCGTGGCAGTCATGAGATAATTCGTCCTTAATCTGACGAACTGGCGTAAGTCATTCCAACAAAATTTCCACAAGCTTTGAGCTAATTAGAAACTGAATGATAACAAAATCTTTGAAGCCAATTTTCTCAGAATGAGGGGAAAAATGGCGGATCTTTCCTAGATAGTGGCCCCCAAGGGTTTTCGGGGGTCGTTATCTTTGATTAATATTTCTTGGGGGTCATTATCTTTATGATATTTACAGTCTTTTGTTTATGTTTTTAGGGTAATCCCCAACGGGCTTGTACTAAACACGCCGCAAAGGTGGATACATACCGGGTTAAAACCCGTAGAGGTCACTATCTAGGAAAGATTTTCTGAGAAAATAGGCTTCAAAGGTTTTGATATCATTCAGAGCTTCTAATTAGCTCAACTCATGTGGAAATTTTATTGGAAAATCTGACAATGAAGACAGCTGAAATTTTATGTTATAAAGTGTGAAAAAGTGAAAAACTGAGACACTTTGCCTGGAAAACTCAAAAACGTAAAAAAAAAAAAAAAAAAATGGGATACGCCAGTTTGTCAAAACAGGGACGAATTATTAGGCATAGATGAATGGACATGAATGAATTAATGAGCTTACATGAATGAATAAACACCAACTCTCATAAATATGTGGAACATTTCATATACATTCAGAATTTGTTGAGGATCATACACTATCATAAGAGATCGATAAAATAATAAATTGCTCATAAAATATGCTGTGGGAAAATGTAAGGATTGAAACAGTTTGTTTCAATGATTTACATGGCATTGCCGGTTGAAATTTACAAAATTTACAAACGAATTTAACTGCCTTGATAAAAGGATGAATAAATTTTGCTTTTTGCAATTCCACCATATCTAATTCATAGTAATTTTTACTTATGCCAAGATTGAAGTATAGAGTAATTCAGTTACAGGGAACTTTCACTGTTTTTTTAATCAAATTTGTGTCAAGAATTCATAAATAAATATATATATATATATATATATATATATATATATATATATATATATATATATATATATATATATATATATATGTGTGTGTGTGTGTGTGTATATAATGCTTACATGGGTGTGATTTTTAAACTTAAAATAGGGTATCTTCGTGACTAGATGCTCACAAAGGAACACACACACAAAAGTTACAGACGCCATTTTCTCGATTCTCTTTCATTTCGAGTAATAACTCGAACAGCGGCCCCCCCCTCTCCAACCCCAACCCCCTTCCCCCAAGGCATATCAGCATGGCGGCATGAGACACACTTGTTCCCCGGTGACAACTGCGCGTGATATATATCTATGATTTATATCGACTTGTGTTTGCATAAATCTCGGGGGCTCCAAGTAGTGCATCTTGCGTAGCAGTGTTCCTATAAATCGTCCGTATAACTCTCCCTCTCTCTTTCTCTTTCTCTATCTCTCAGTTTCTCTCTATCTGTCATTATTCGTCCATCATAAATAAGAATGATTTACTTCCGTCAATACAAGGGCTCTGGGTGAATGGCGTCCTGGGAGGAGACAACGATTGTTTGTTTATTCACTATTTGGCTTTCGGATGTTTTTCTTCCTATTCTCTCTCTCTCTCTCTCTCTCTCTCTCTCTCTCTCTCTCTCTCTCTCTCTCTCTCTCTCTCTCTCTCTCTCTCTTTCAATTTGTCTTGAGGTAGAATTTTTTTGCGAGTATAATCTTGTTTTAAACATTATTATTTATGGCATTTCTCTCTCTCTCTCTCTCTCTCTCTCTCTCTCTCTCTCTCTCTCTGTGATGTGTGTGTGTCTTTGCATTGCGATTTGTCTTCTGTAGAAATTTCTTTATATATAATCGTGCTTTCATCATGTGTGATTCTCTCTCTATATCTATCTCTCTCTCTCTCTCTATATATCTCTATATATATATATATATATATATATATATATATATACTATACATATAGGCTACATATATTAAAAAAAATTTTTCATACCATACAGTGTATCCTGTCCCTCTCCCTAACTTCCTCCATATCCCAACCATTCCTTTCCTTTCCTCTTCCTATTCCATCCCTCCCTCTTAATGCAGGCACAATGGGCGAGACAAAGCCTCATGAATGAGTGAACGGCTATAATAGCCGTCATGATTCTAAGAGGTAATGAATGACGATGGATGAATAACACCACGTCATGTGTGATACAGCCAAGTATAACATTACACCAGCCAGGGCAGACCCTCAGAGAGTTTGCGTTTGGTGGTGGGTGAGGACGTGTATGTGTGTGTGTGCAGTGTATATGTGTTTGTGAGTGACGTGTGTATGTATACAATTGTATATGTGTTTGTGAGAGCGTGTGTATGAATGGTTGTGCTTGATTGTATGGAGTTGTGTGTGTGTGACTACCATAGATCTTTTAACGAGGAATATTCACATACACACACTAGTATATATATATATATATATATATATATATATATATATATATATATATATATATATATATATATATATATATAGTATATATATAAATATATATATATATATATATATATATATATATATATATATAATAGCTATTAATCATACTAAAACATATATTATGTGTATATATATATATATATATATATATATATATATATATATATATATATATATATATTAATCATACATATTATATATACACATATATCATATATATATATATATATATATATATATAATCATACTAAACCAGCGCCTCTTTTTAAGAATTTTAAACTAATCTCTCTCTCTCTCTCTCTCTCTCTCTCTCTCTCTCTCTCTCTCTCTCTCTCTCTCTCTCTCTCTCTCTCTATCATTTACAAAGTCTTGGCGATTCAGAAGTGTCTCAAAAGTAGCCACTTGGTTCTTGAAGGTGGCTTGACAGTAGAAGGCCGAATGAACTGTGCTTTTATAAGTATATAGAATTTTTCAAATATTTCAATAATTTTAAGAGGTATCTATTCATAACGTTATCTGTATTTTTAAAAGGAGAATGCGATTTTTAAACAATTAATCTTTTAAGTCTATGGCACAATTGACTATAGCAAATGTTTTAATATCCATTTAATTATCGCTGGCGATGCTAGATGCTTATATTTACATTTTACCTCTCTCTCTCTCTCTCTCTCTCTCTCTCTCTCTCTCTCTCTCTCTCTCTCTCTCTCTCTCTCTCTCTCTCTCTCCAGCAGTAACCATAATCCACAGGAACTCGGGTCCCTTAACCAGAGGGTTCCTCGAGGGGGGGGATTCACTACCATAGATCTTTTAACGAGGAATATTCATTCTCAAAAATAAAAAGACACTGAAATCATACACACACTCACTAGTATATATATATATATATATATATATATATATATATATATATATATATATATATATATATATATATATATAGATATATATATACATTCTGTTGGAGATATACGCTCATGTACTTGATATTCCATACATACATATACGAAAAACTATAGACGTGTGTAGTTGCATATTGATAATTATATACACGGCTGTAGATACTTTGTATAAAAAGGTATATTTAGTGCAAAAATATTTTATGGCTTTATATATTATATATATACATATATTTATATTTTTATATTTACATGGTATGTTTTAAATGCAAAACAAATAACCTTGAAAAATATAGCATTACGCACAGGGTAAAGTGTTAGCAATAAATTTCATCATTATGAGTCAAAGTAAGACAAGTGCCAAGATATTAAAAATCAAAAAGTTGCAGCCAAACTTGACAGAATTCTGTTAAAAGCGTAGACCAAATACCCTGTTTAAAAGTGTTTTCTAATAAGTTATCTAGGCAGATATTACAATTTTCTTATCTTTCTCATCCGGTATATGTAATAAGTAAAAGCAAGAAATAAATAAATTCAATAAATAAATAAACTGTAACAATGCACGCCGCAGTTTCTCTCGATCTGAGATGACAATGCACAAAAGCCTTCGCTTCAGCGCCGACTCATATATCTCCATTACTCTCTCATCCAAAGTATTTTAAACGCCCTTAAGACGCGATACAGATTTATGTATTATCAAGCGTCATCCCCTCGCCGTTGCAGAAAGGCCGAGTCCCCAGCGAGCGAGTTTGCTTTGAGGATAATCATTATTTTCCGTCTCACCTGCCACAATGGAATCCGAACAAAACTCGCCTCAAAAGAATTAAAAGGAGGTGGTGGGGTGATGGGTGGGGTTGTGGGTAGGGTAGAGCCTCTCCCCGCCCGGCTCGGGTAGGGGTGGGGGGAGAAGTGATAGTTGACGTAAGCAATTCAGTTCTCGACTCGGCCGGTCGGAAGCAGACCCCATTATAGGTAAGGGTCTATTTTGCCCTCTTGGGTCTAAGGACCAGCAGAAGAGGACTATTGGAGAGCGGCTGAATGAGAGGAAAGGAAAGGAAGAGGAGGAGGAGGAGGAGGAGGAACGACAACACAAGAGAGGAAAAAGAAAGGTGAATGATGAAAGGGATGAATAGGAGGTGAATCGACATAACCCAACGTTTGCGCGAGGTCGAAACGTTTGAAGCGGATTCGAAACGTTATGGGAAACGATTTCTGCTTCTTAATCAGGATCTTTTATATTTATATATATATATATATATATATATATATATATATATATATATATATATATATATATATATATATATATATATATATATATATATATATATATATATATATATTGGACTGTAGGTACGTTCTTTGTCTTTTTACCGGAGACAGTTCAAATTTCATTTATTGGCTGACTTGTATGTAAATTGAGCCGGCACGCTGTGTGCATATGTTATATGACCCATGCGAACTTTTGAAGCAGGAATGCGAACGCGCCGTAAGACGTACTTATGAGTGTTTACAAAGGGCACGCGTCCCTGTTTGTTCAAGGAGCAGGACACCAACAACGAGAGAGAGAGAGAGAGAGAGAGAGAGAGAGAGGTGGGGTGGAACACGCTTTACTAATATTTCTGTAATGACACTGTTTAACCTTTTAAAACTTCAGATTTTTATTTATTTATTAAATTTACCATATAAGGATGAAGTGACCAGGTATTTATTAAATGGACTCTGGATATTCTTTAACGAAAAAATTTCTCTCCTATAAAGTACATTTATTTTCATCTATAATTATTAACAATCATCGGATAAAGAAAGGGGCAAACTCCCCCCCACGAGCCCCCGTCTTCACCCGAACCGTAGCTGGGCCACCCTAAATATGCTTACATGAATATTAACCACCCATTTTGAAAACCAAGGACTGTACCCTCGCAACAAGGAACCTGGGATGGAAACTCGTCCATCACGAACCCTAATCAGCACATTTAACAGCGAGAGGAGCTGCTGCGTAAGTAACAGCGGCAAACTAGAAAAATCAAGATGCCTGAGCATGATCACAGCAGCCACAGCAATAGCAGCAGCCGCTAGGTAACCTGCGTCGGAATCTGTCTAAACGTAGCCAGCGATGCGTGTCGTCATAACGCATGCATCCAGGACCCAGCTCATGCTCGCATCCACAAGGTGTTAATTCAACAGGAGATGTAGCAGCAGATTTCGCGCTTCCAGAAAGAAGAAGGCCCTTCTCGCCGATCTGGGGGAAGGACCGGGTATCATACAGTGAATACAGAAGAAGCAGCCTCGCAGGAATTCGCCGGACCGTGAGGTTAATTGCATGCGTTTACAGGATGCGCGCTTGCTGGCTGCGTGGCGTATCAAAGGACTCAAGAGTAAATTGAGACGTTGGCTGGAATGCCGTTGGAAGATGGTGATGGTGTTGTTGTTGCGTCGTACGTGTTGTCATTGTTACCATTAACAGCGTCCTGTGCGTCATGGATTTTGTACTAGCATTTTTTGTAATTGTTCCTGGTGCCATAGCCTACTGTACCTCCTACACCCAGCGTAAAAGAAATAAATAAATAAAAGGAAGAGATTATCCTTATGGTATCAACCTCTCCATGGGTAAAATTATATGGGATATAAGTGTGTATTTATATTTGCGTATCTATCTATCTATCTATCTATATATATAGATAGATAGATAAACGGATAGACAGATACACATACTTGTACATACTATATAAATATATAAATATGTATATATTTATATATGTGTATATTATATATATATATATATATATATATATATATATATATATATATATATATATATATATATATATATATATATATATATATATATATATTAACTTAATCACATATACAATTGTTCTGTGCATTAGTAGAATTACTAAAGGACCTCATTCAAACTGGATGGTATCTAATAGAGTATACTCCATTAGATACCATCCAGTTTGAATGAGGTCCTTTAGTAACACACACACACACACATATATATATATATACACACATATAGTGTGTGTGAATGTGTACAAAGACATTTTATTTACTATATACTTCGTTACTGAGGTGAAGACACTTCTGTTTGGTCATACGCTGTAGAGAGAGCGAGAGGCGCATTTCCCAATTGTTATACCAAGGAATACATTATACTCCCGAGTGTTGTCATGCAAGCAGAATGGGCAATAAACAAAGGTTAGCTTAATATTGCTTCAAGTTAGTCAATATCGCCATTGTAAATGAGGTTTGTGCGCTCATATATGTGGACGTTCAACGAAACTCTGTTTTGAAAGAATTGATATCAAAGGAATTAATGTTGTTTATGTTTGCACAAATTATGAAAGTGTCGGAATAGGTATTCCAGAGGGAATAAATATTTATCTTTTTTTTCAGTATATCTTTAAGAGAAGAATTTCACAAGTAAATTGCAAACCGTAAAAATGATTCGCGTCAGTATCTTGAGGTTTGCGGTGCATTAAAATATAACGTAGGCTTTTTACTTTATATCCGTTATAAAAACCAATATATTTACATAACACTAGAGATTTCTACTTAGTGTTACATCTTGGATAACGCACGCTTCCGTTCTATTATTATTATTATTATATATTATTATTATTATTATTATCATTAAAAAGAAAAGTAAAGAAAGTGATATATAAACTATATATATATATATATATATATATATATATATATATATATATATATATATATATATATATATATATATATATATATATACATATACATATATATATATATAAAAAAATATGTCTGAATCTACATCTTCTTTTAATCAGTAAAATGTCGTTTTAAATAGACACTAATTTCTACCTAATCTTGTTGACAGTTCAATCTCTTTTTCGTATATGTATGTATGGAATATCATACAACGAAAACCCGGGACTAAGTGATACCAACTTAACGATTCCAAACCAATGCACGGAATAAAAGAAACGCAGCTGAATAAACTTGTC
>NC_089761.1:42561772-42569272 GCF_040412425.1 Macrobrachium rosenbergii | reverse complement strand
CCGGATATACAGGTCTATCAACTGCCGCAACGAACGCTATCTTATCAACTGCCGCGCAGAATTTGATACCGAGTCATTTAGTACTAATCTATCAACTGCAGTATTTGATAGCAGATAAGCCAACAATAAATGAGTGGCAGTTTATCAACTACAGCACTAGATTTAATAGGCTACTGATCGGCAACGTCTATCAACAACTACCGTACCGAACCTGGTACCAAACACCAGTCCATCAGTTACCGTACCGGATTCACTCAGTACAGAACCTCGCGTCTGGATAAGCTACGGCACCAGTTATTTAATGGTATGCCAAACACGTAACAACATCCCTTTCAGTTCACATAAACGGGAAAAAAGGCTTTGTTGGAAGTTAATACCGACAAGTTCTTATGCTTACTTTTTTTTCCTCCTTATTTAGAAGTGATTACTTCAAATGAAGTAATTAGGACTCGATTATCTCTGCAACGCTGACAGGCGGCTATCATTCTCTCTGTCGCCGGCTTAATTATGGCGACTTCGTTGGGGAAATAAAGCACTTGGGAAAATGGATAATCTAGAAGTTCTTTTATTAACGGATGAAAACAAGAAAATTCAGCATTGCGAGGTGTAATATTAACTGATGGGATTTTTTATAATGGTTGATATTTTCGCGTTTGAAATACCACAGTTATGCGTATGATTATACTGCAGTTTTTGGACCATTCACAAATTCAGGGATTGTTCTGAAGAATTACTTAGCGTTAAGCCTAATTTAAATAAGTGGCCCAAAATTATTCTGAAAGAGAGAGAGAGAGAGAGAGAGAGAGAGAGAGAGAGAGAGAGAGAGAGAGAGAGCATGGTTTTCTTTTCTGTGTAATCTGTTCACGGACTTCTCCTGAGCGAGTACGTATATTGCAACTATAACTTTGGTGAGAAAAAACGTCCTGTTTGTTTTATATACATATTTATATATCTATTTACTTTTCAAATTTATTTAAACCTAATTTGTCTAAACTCTTGTTGTTTCAGTATTTCTATTTTTTAACAAAAGTGCATCTGATTCCTCGGAAGCTTGCTGAGTAAGTTTTTGGTAATTTTATTTGCATGTTTCATAAGTGTGAAGCATGTACGGATTATTAATAAAAATACACTCGTGACTAGAAAATAAAAAATTTATGAGAAATCTTTCACTTTGGATATATTTTTATACTGCTGCAATTCAAGTTTTTTCTGCAATGTTGCAATGAGACAACTTTTCCCATTAATAATGGCAGCGGCTTTGATATTCACACCAGTACCTAACTCTGATAATAGACTTAATCACACACTTGCATAAGAATGAGACGATTTTTTTTTTTATCTCGTCTTTCGAGTAATTTAGAATCTCACGATTATTATTATCCACACCAACAATTGTAATGGATTCAGCATCATTCCTGCCATTTGCATTCAGCGTTCGGGTCCTCGTACGTAATCGAGGTAAACGCATCTACATAATTTACCCTGTCATCCGTCACAGAAAAAAAAAAACTCATCCGACCAATGAGCGGCGTCCTCCCTCCCGGGGCCCAATCAGATCGAACCACCCAGAACTGCCTAATCACAGGAGTTGTCTAAAAGCAGGTAAATTAATTAAGACGTTGTTAGGCGCTGTCGGTCAGGTGAGTATCAGCCGATGAATCATAATGAGGTTTCAGGTAATAAGAGCTCGGGTTGGTCACACGGGGACCTCCTCTCGGGTCGGCTTGGGCTAAGGTCCAAAGAAGGGGCTTGGGCTGCTTTTCGGCTCTTTTCTTCGGCCTCTTTGTGCGGCGGGTCTTTCCTGAAGGGGTGATCTCACTGAGGACTGAGTCCGAAGGCATTGCGAGGGTGGTATGCCCCTCTCTTGACCACTTCCTTATCCTTCAGTTTCTCACACCATTTTCCGTGCACTGACATTCTCCGTAGATCATCACCTGTACACGTGCACCTTATGCGGTGCACTGTAGGCATTACTTAAGGCTCTTTTCAGCGTGCCTTCGGTCCCTAGCTGCAACCCCTTTCGTTCCTTTTACTGTACCTCCTTTCATATTCTCTTTCATCTTACTTTCCATCCTCTCCTGACAATTGATTCATAGTGCAACTGCGAGGTTTTCCTCCAGTTTATACACCTTTCAGATCTTTTACTGTCAATTTCCTTTTCAGCGCTGAATGACCTTATAGGTCCCAGTGCTTGGCCTGTGGCCTAAATTCTATATTCAGTCACCTGTACACGAAGGTATTGCAGTCCATTGAGTTAATTGGGTAATTAAACGACTTCCATTCAGCCTGATCCTCACTGGTATTTATTTCTGTATCATTTACTCCTGTATAGAGCTGCGGAGGCTGCTGTTATTACTGTTATCATTAATTATAAGAAGGTAATCTCGCCTGGAAATTGACTGTACAGACAGATCCAAAGAGTTTTATCGTTTCAGCTGTTATTATTGTTACTGTTGCCATCGTTTCGTCTCTTTCTGGTTAGTTTGCTGTTAATTTCCTATTATCGGCATCTCCTTCATTTGATTCCACTATTCTGAAGTGGTTTTTAAAACAATGCTTGTTGAATAAAATATATAGAATTTAGGCCAAAGGCCAAGCACTGGGACCTGTGAGGTCATTCAGCGCTGAAATGGAAATCGACAGTAAAAGGTTTGAAAGATGTAACAGGAGGAAAACCTCGCAGTTGCACTATGAATCAGTTGTTAGGAGAGGGTGGAAAGTAAGATGGAAAGAAGAGGATGTGAAAGGAGGTACAGTTAAAGGAACGAAAGGGCGTCCAGCTAGTAATGCCGAAGGCAGTGCAAAGACCCATGATAATGCCTGACGTGCACTATCATGATATGCGACAATGCACTATCAACCCCGTGAAAAAAAGTATAAATACATTTTGATTTCTACACAAATCTGACGTCCCCGAACATCCATACCAATGTCGTTAATCAACTGAGAATTTTTCCTCAGAAATCAACAAAACTAAATAATTCATTTTGCGTCTGTTGCCGGAGAATTCACGCACCCATAAAGACTTCATGAAATGACGTTCATACATTCAGCCTTTTTAATTAAATGTAAGTGGATCATAAATTCTTTAATAACAAACAGGTTATGCTGTTAATTTATACACGCCGTATTTCTAACGCGAAGCTACACAATCATGAGATGACAGAATAAATAAGTTTTAATTACAAGCTCCAATTTATTTCACTGCTTTTTTGCTTCCACTCAACTTCGTGTGGGTGTTCACCTGACGATAATTACCTCGATGATATCATAATGATTTGTTACGTTTTTACGCTGTTTGTTCTTTCATTTTGAACAGTAAAGCCGGCGGTTTTATTTGCTTTACGATCTGAAATGACGAGCAAGGGGAGAATTGTTGTCAACTTTTTTTTTTCGAAATGGTGAAGATGATAGCGGTGATTAGCAAGATGGTTTAGATGATTATCAGCGCTGATGGTAATAAATGTCATGAAACCTGCTGTCTATCAAAAATGTGAAATGCCGAGTTACATAAAGTGTGAAAAAGTTAGCTGCCTTGATTGTTAGTCCTTACTTTGTCACATAGCACATTACATCACCGAATGGATATATAAGCAATTGTTATCCATCTTATCCTTTGTGATTACTGATACATTCAAAATTCATTTTATTTTTTAGCAACGCTGTCATTCTAAAAAGCCTCCGACCAAATCTCATTAGATTGAATCTTCTGAAACTCGACCCGAAAACATTTCGGGTTTTTAGGAAATGTATGGTGAGACTTTCAACATCTAAGTTTCATGTAAATACCTTTCAATCAGAAATACACCTAATAAATGCATTATATACCTGATGTTCCTATGCATTTTGCAGCTTTTGCCAAGCAATGGGAAGTCACATGGACAATAATCTCAGTAAAACTTTTAGGTCGAAATTAGATTTAATATTAGGACTTCATTCCAACAGGAATTGCTTTTCATAATTACCCCCAGTCACAGCTCAAAACATACGTAAGGCACTGACTCAAGACTTGATTAACACTTCGATAAAGAACAGTGCTCATAAATATTACAGTTTCTTTTTGCATGCAATAATTTAATGTTTTTCATCGCCTAGGAACATGAGCAAATGAACGAACTTTTTATGCAGTTAACGAACTTTGGAGCCATGCCCCCTTTCCGGTTCCTTAAAAATTAAAAAATAAACAAAACTAAGAAAAAAACACATCTCTCAGTAAGGAATAGGTGCCACACCATAATAGGAAAACTTGACAGCCCCTTGTCCCTTACATCTGATAATTGCTCACCCATAATCTGACAAAATACAGCATCCATCATCGGACTGGAAAATCGCATCAAAGCAGATTGTATTGAAATGACAAACAGAATGTGCTCCATAGAGGGGTATTGCCGTCAGTGCACCTCACCGGGTAAACTGTAGGTATTACTTAAGGTTCTTTGCAGCGTCCCTTCGGCCCCAAGCTGCAAACCCTTTTTATCCCTTTTACTGCACCTTCGTTCATATCCCCTTTCTTCCATCCTAACAATTGATCCATAGTGCAACTGCGAGGTTTCCCTCCTGTTCCACCTTTCAAAACTTTTTACTGTCAATTTCCGTTTCAGCAGTGAATGACCTCAAAGGTTCCAGCACTTGGCCTTTGGTTTGAATTCTAAATTCTACTCTACTCAAACAGAATGTGTACCTAAGCATTGGGAGCACTAACTGTGCGTAAGGCCAGGTAGAGGAAGCAATCATTACGCCACCCCGGAAGTTCATTTTCCCCCAAATGTAAATATTTATGAGGTTTAGTGTTCTTGGAAGACAACAGCGTGTTCAGGTAGTGTCCGCAAGGTGGGCATGTTTCAGATAATGACAAACGTTGTTATATTCCTAAAGGCACGTTGTGGCATGCGCTGTTGATATAAGCCCAAGCTCGTTGTTTGCGGGTTTAATATTTTGTGAACACGCCTCTTCATATTTTCTTAGTGGCATTGAAAGCTCTTCGCATAATCTCACACTCATCGAAAAACCAAACTTATATCTGCATCCGATTAAACAGATAAATTAACATAAAGAACGCGACCGTTCTTAGCTGAAAAAAGATATTTTCCATGACAAGCATTTTGGCTTGCAATTTTCGGTTTCCTTGTTATTTCCACTGGACATTTTAGCCCTTGTTTTTCCCCTCTCGAATTTATTTTTATCTTTGCCCGCTTCGGGCTTGTGTATTTCTCTCTCTCTCTCTCTCTCTCTCTCTCTCTCTCTCTCTCTCTCTCTCCTCCCCTCACGCCCCCTGTCCCTCCTCCCCCGTTTTTCAAGAGCAGACAAAAGTGCCTTCGCGTCGCCACCCCGCCGATGCCTCCCACCGGCCGCGGACGCATTCGAACGCAGCCAAGCAGAAGATCCAGCTTCAACTTGTCTGGTCGTGTGTCTTCTTGACTTCGGGATTAACAATAATCAAATGCAATGTCGGCAGTGCGTTCTCTCAAGAAATGCAATCAAAATAAAAATCAGGAACTGAGAGTCATGTTAGCTTCCTTCAGGCTCGAAGTCATGTGTAGGATGCCTTTTGGCATTAGGCCACTTTCAAACGGGTTTCTGGATCACGGATTCGGATAACATCAACATGGCGAGAGTCATCCGCAGCGGCTTGAGGGCAGAATGGGAATATTATGTCAGTTTTCTATGCGATACAAAAGAGTGGAAAATTCTTCAAATGATCTGAAGTGGAATTTACTCTATTTTACACACTCCCGGGGACAATTCTCTCTCTCTCTCTCTCTCTCTCTCTCTCTCTCTCTCTCTCTCTCTCTCTCTCTCTCTCGCTTCTTGCTTGCTTGTGAAGTTTTCAGTGTCTTGGTCATTTTGTTGAGCTACAATGTTATTTTGAAATACGTCATTCGTTGTGTTTGGTTCGAAACATGAATTGTTTCTCTCTCTCTCTCTCTCTCTCTCTCTCTCTCTCTCTCTCTCTCTCTCTCTCTCTCTCTCTGTATGATGTCTTTCTGGGCCATAGTTCCTCAATCGTTGCTTCGCAGTATTGTTTAAAACAACATTCATTTTCGTTATTGGCTCTGAACATTTGTTGAACAAAACTGGGCTCCCTCTCTGTGTGGGTGTGACTGTCGGTTTTGTGTGTGTGTGTGTGTGTGTGTGTGTGTGTGTGTGTGTGTGTGTGTGTGCGCGCGGAATTACACAAATTGACAAGTACAACCTAAAACCGGAACAAAATTAGTTAATTAGAAAATCAGATAACCTCCTAAATAACAAAACAAACATCAGCCTCGACACCAGCAAACTATCTAGCCTCTAAAAAAAAAAAAAAAAAAAAAAAAAAACTGCGGGCATTAAATCTAATAATGAATTAAAATTAAAGAATAATTATCGATGGAGTTTGGTGGTAGTATATTTATATGAAAGAGATACGAAACACGAATAACGGCAGGATTCTAAAGAGTAATATCATGAGGTGCTGAAAGAGGACAGGAATTAAAGCCAAAGATCTCCCATCCTATTCATCTCAAGGACCGCTCAGACACGAAAGTAGCGTCAATGGACTTGTTTTCGAATGGGGCGGGAGAAACAATAAAGTGTTTCAGTTAATAAATATGAACTCTTACCTCATAACATTAATAGAAAAGAAGCATAAATGCTGTGCATTCACTGAATGTGTACCTTAAATCTAGAATATATAATTACCTCATAGCTTTCATTAAAAAAGGTAATTAATATAAATGAAATAAATTAACAGTTAGCACTGAACAAAATTTCACAATTACATTCAATACCCTGCGTCGTTCTTTTTTCACAATTTCAACTATGTATGGTGTAGTCAATATAGGATCTAACTTACAGAGAAAAATTCTTTGATCTTAAAAGGTCTCCGAATATACTTGCGTAATTCCAGTTTTCATTCTTATTATATCCATGATTGTTACGTTTTCGAGGGTATCGGATGTCCTCGAGAGATAAAAGAAATAAATTAAAAAATAAATTTTTTAAGGAGTCCTAATGTGGATAAAGGATTTTTTTTTTTTTTACTTTTAGGAGTATGGAAGTTCGCGAGACGGTAATTGACAAAACTGAACTAAAGGAACACATATATGAATATAAACGAAAATCAAATATAAGATAAAGACAGCATGACAGTACATCTCATGAATAGCATGACAATACATCTCATGAATAGGATTTGTAATGATTTACGAGCAAATGTGGAAACTTCTTGACCAGAAAAAAAATTAAGATCTGAAAGTGTTTATAGTCCTTTCTTCTTCGATGACCAACTTACCCCTAGACTCTCTCTCTCTCTCTCTCTCTCTCTCTCTCTCTCTCTCTCTCTCTCTCTCTCTCTCTCTCTCTCTGAAATGGGTATACAAATAACATATAAAAAAACCCCAATTGGTAGGTTTACGAGGCGCTAGGCATTCGATTGTTTATTTATTTCCGATAGAGCGGATGCACTAAGCTTTATTTATTGATTTGCATTGAAATCGATGAGAATAAAACTCCTATCACTCT
>NC_089761.1:42554272-42556772 GCF_040412425.1 Macrobrachium rosenbergii | reverse complement strand
TATCTTGAGGTGAATAACTGTATATTGCATTTATCTTGAAGTGAATAATTATATACTGTATTTATCTTGAGGGGAATAACTGTGTTGCATTTATCTTGAAGTGAATAGTTATATACTGCATTTATCTTAAAGTGAATAATTATATACTGCATTTATCTTAAAGTGAATAATTATATACTGCATTCATCTTGAAGTGAATAATTATATACTGCATTTATCTTGAAGTGAACAATTATATACTGTATTTATCTTGAGGTGAATAACTGTATATTGCATTTATCTTGAAGTGAATAATTATATACTGCATTTATCTTGAAATGAATAATTATATACTGTATTTATCTTGAGGTGAATAACTGTATATTGCATTTATCTTGAAGTGAATAATTATATATTGCATTTATCTTGAAGTGAATTTATATACTGCATTTATCTTGAAGTCAATAATTATATGCTGCATTTATCTTGAGGTGAATAACTGTATATTGCATTTGTCTTGAAGTGAATAGCTGTAAACTGCATTTATCTTAAGGTGAATAACTATATTGTATTTATCTTGAAGTGAATAACTGTATAATGCATTTATCTTGAGGTGAATAACTGTATACTGCATTTATCTTTAAGTGAATAATTATATACTGCATTTAACTTGAAGTGAATAATTATATACTAGATTTATCTTAAAGTGAATAACTGTATACTGTCTACAGTCATTCATTAAGATTTCCTTTATCCATTAACATTTGACAATGAATTATTCATTGCTTCTGTTTGCTGCACATCATTCACATTGTTAAAGAGATTGGTTCTGCATATTTAATTTATACAATTTGAGCGTATCTGTATTCCATATCTGTATTTTATATCTTTCCACGCGAAGAAAAGGCTCTGGGTATGACGTCTGTCAGCATTTTCAGCTTTATAGAAACAATATTTCTGTATTTCAGTAACTGTCACCTGGTTTGATTAAATATGACATTTGATTTCCCGACGATAAATCGTGCAGCCGAATGCACCGTCTCCTTCGCATCACGATGACATTGATGAGCGATCAGTCAATCTCGTCATGCACCCGTCATTCTTTCAGAGTCTGCGCTGCTTCGTCTCCCAAAGTCCTCCTCCTCCTCCTCCTCCTTCTCCTCCTTCTCCTCCTCCTCCTCCTCCTCCTCCTCCTCCTCCTCCCAAGTCTTCCCATCCAACTTGAATCCTTGATTTGGACACAAGATTCTCTGGCCATCTTTTTTCACAACTCCCGGGACTACCCACGTTCTTAACAAGCCAATTAGGAGGACTGCCTAACAAGGTGATTAGGGCGTCGGTGCCTTTCAAGAGGCTGATGGGGCCTCCTCTGCCGACAAATGGAACACGAAGAAGGCCCCACAGCTCAAACTGTTTAACTGCTTGTTAACGGGTTATGGGAAAGATCCACACCACCAGGTTCCAACCAAGGCTAAGGTCAATTGAGAATTCTGTGCCCTGGCATTTCCTTCATTACTGTATGATAATGTGCGGATTAAAGAGGACTATTTTAGGTACCTTATCTGTTGAAATATCCACATTTCTTGAAATCTATGTAACTCCCGGGTCGTCTGGTTCTTGAGTTTCAGTTTTCACATGTAAATTTAATTCAGTTCTAACTCGACATATTACAGAAGAATTAAATTTTTAAGTAACACTTTTTTGCAAGAAAGTCTGAAAACTGAGAAAAATAAGCGGAGAATAAATATAAGAACTAGAAACAGAAATTACAGAATAAACCTAATACAGATATAATACAGTTCAAGGCTGAATTCTAAGTTACAAGTGCTATATAAATTTGGTCTCTCTCTCTCTCTCTCTCTCTCTCTCTCTCTCTCTCTCTCTCTCTCTCTCTCTCTCTCTCTCTCTCTCAAACGAGGTTATTTCAAAGTAGAAAGGATAATGAGAAAATTTACCATTACTCTTTTCCTTAAAACTGTACAAACTTTTATTTAAAAAGTATAATAAAAGTAGTCAAGTCAAGACGTTTCAAACAAAATTTTATTTAGATGCCCGTCGTATCAATAATCCTCTCGGTCATACGTGTTTGCATAAACCAGCTGCCCTTTTATTCATTTTGATGATTTGAAGAGTCATACCATGCAATATTTTTTTTTTTTTTTTTTTTTTTTTTTGCTTCTCACGAACACGTTAAAATCACGGATTCCTCGACACTGGACTAAGGACTACAGCTGCTATTAAGAACAGCAATTTGTCACCACCGTCTGACACTGCATGAGCTATGGTCGCGGCCACCAAAAACTCGCGTGCTTGCTTGCATGGCCAAAAGCACTAAAAACGGACGGTGGCACTAAAGCCCGCGGTGGAAGAGTATACCTCTTTTGTGCGTTTCTTTTGTATAATTTTGTTGTATTACAACCTATTGTTGGTATTGTGCGATGCGATGTCATGTTCCGTCGCACTTACGAGCACTTGGCGTCTTTCACCCGTTTCATTTGCATTACTCTCGGAATGAGGAACG
>NC_089761.1:42541772-42544272 GCF_040412425.1 Macrobrachium rosenbergii | reverse complement strand
ACTCCTGTGAAGTTTTAATGCATACGAAAGTAGCTATTTCCTCAGATATTTTTTGCATATTTATGAACGTATATAATGATTCCATGACGTCACAGTATCATATCAAAAAGCTGTTGTTTTCACTTACGGTATATATTCTCTCTCTCTCTCTCTCTCTCTCTCTCTCTCTCTCTATATATATATATATATATATATATATATATATATATATATATATATATATATATATATATATATATATACACATACATATGCATATATATGTATATACAAAGACAAAATCCGCTAAGTAAAGGACTATAAGTCGAAAGGCCTTGCAGCATTCCATTGCTTCTCTTTCCTTCGTGGATTTTGTCTTTATTTAAATATTCATCACGTTCCATATTTTCGTGATTCGGTTATATATGTATATACATACATTATATATATATATATATATATATATATATATATATATATATATATATATATATATATATATATATATATATATATATATATATATATATATATATATATATATATATATCTTCTCGCATCAAGATCCTTTCAGTTATCGTAACATTAACATGACGCAACTTCAGACACCTGTCTGTCCAACCGAGCACTAATGATAATAATCCCTGAGCTGTAATGGAGAAAAATAACCTCTTCCCAAGACTACCCGATATCCAGGAAGATAAAATCGACAAGGATCGAAGTCTAACCGCCGAGGCCAAACCCCGACACCGAGAGCTTATGGTGTTTACGCCTTCGTAAGCCTCTCGCCTCTATCGGAGCGTAATCCGGCAGTAATCGGCGCTGAACCCCGGCATCTCCTGTAATCCGGAAGCTCGGCAAATTCTCCGGATTTGAAGGATTGGCCAAGATGTGGGTGGGTGGTTCGAACCGAGGTGGTTGGATAAAATGGCGGTGATGATGATGTTGATGATTAGGATGGTTATCCTGATTATTGGTGATGCTGTTGTCTTATTGTTTTCCTCATGTTTTCCTACATTTTTTATATATTTATTATTTTTTTTATTTATCTGTTTTTCTAGTAACAGATCACCTCTTTCTGTGTTCCACATTACTCTGTTACTTCTTTCGAATGAACACCATATTCTCTGGGAGCTTGAATTTCAAGTCAGTGGCCCCTTTTGTAGGTTGTTTCATATGAATAGGGTTCGTCTTAATAATAATAATAATAATAATAATAATAATAATAACCTTGTGGGATGCTCTGAAGAGAAAGAGTCCGTGTTGACATAAGGCCATTCTCACTTACAATAGCAACAATACTGACACTTATCAACTTTGCATAGCGACAGTGCTGACACTTATCAACATTTGCATCAGTTTATTTTCAACACTGCATCTCACGCCCGTAGCGTAAGTCCACTGATTCTTTTTGGCATAAACTTTCTAACGCTTTCTCCAACCACCTTCCCTCTCCGACCACCCACCCGGAGGAGAGGAAAGAAGAGCTTCCTGACGAGGAGTCTGCCGATTCCTAGCATTTACAGATTACGCCAGATTAGCATTTCCACGAGATCAGATTAGGATTGACCAAGGGTGGCAAACTAGTCGCCCACAGTTTCCCCTCGGGGTGGCAGAGAGATCGAGGTGTATTAGCAACGGTATGTGGATGAACTCTTTGCTGGAGAAGGAAGGAATAATGTTTGAGGAGGGAAAAACTGATATGTTTACATATATATGCGCGCGCGTTTTCATGATGGTCACCCTTCTGAGAGGTGGTCAGACTGAAGGTTCAACAGATTTGAATGTTCAACATATATATATATTATATATATATATATATATATATATATATATATATATATATATATATATATATATATATATATATATATATATATATATACAGACTTATTAAAATCCAACAAAAGTATGAGAACAAAAGACAACTGTGAACAAAAGACCCAGAGGTAAACAAATCAGCAACGATAAACACATTGTTTACAAACGATGGGAGGAGACACCCAAAGCTGCATCTCCAGGATCGCTTACTTAACCGGAGTCCAAACATGACCTGAACTCTGTAGTTAAAGAGAGACGGAAGAAGAATTCTTAAGCACTACCATTACGACTCAGGGAGATGGAGGTACCATAAAGTTTTAGGAGTTACTCGGTAATATTTATGTAGGAAGGTCACTGGCCTCTTGCTCCCTTGGCCAGGGAAGTCTCTTGTCCAGCGATACTGAGGTGCAGCTCAGAAAGTAAATGCATTTTGATTGCGTCCCCGTCTTCAGTTGTTTATATTTTGTCATCTGGTCTATTAAATTCAACCAGTAACGTATTTCCTCGTCGATTTTGCTTTCGGTTTAGCTAATCGCGCGTAACCTGTTCAGTAAGTAAATGCATTGTGTTTGCGTCATCTTCGATTGTTTATTTTAGGTTTTTCATGGCCCCCCCATTACGTTGTTTTTATTTACAATCTGGGTGATTCATTTCCTTTACTTAGCGGATTTTGTCTTTATTTGCGTGTGTGTATATACAG
>NC_089761.1:42501772-42536772 GCF_040412425.1 Macrobrachium rosenbergii | reverse complement strand
CCTCTGACCGCGCGTTCCACCAAGACTCCAGGTGGTATTGTCAATCTACGTTATGCTGATAAAGATGCTTGTGGCTGCGGCCAGGGTACTGATGATGATGGCGATACCAGATGGAGTTACTGTCTGTTTTCAGAGGCATCTATCTGTCCTGGGTTCTGTGTTCTCCGGTGTGACGATTCTGTGGCAGTCAAAGTATGCATAAGTGATTGTTTTGTGTACTTTACAAATGCTCATATGACAGCCGGAACATGTTTCAATCGTGATTCTTTGGTACTCTGAACATATTCCTCAGATGATGCTCTGATAATCAGGGATCTCTTTGGTGATTAATTTCTGATCGAAAGAGCATACTTCAGTTATACTTCTCTGGTAGGCAGTGAACATTCTAGTGCTGAAACACTGTCAACTGTTTTAAGTGGTGATTTTCTTGCAGTCAGTGCATCCTCCAGGCACAGTTCTGTCTTAGCCCTTTAACCACCGAATAGCAAATAGGCCTTTGTACGACAAACCAAACAAACAAAAACTCCTAAGCGACACAACTATTTCACAGCCAACAGTTTAGTTTTCTCAAGAGAATGCGGAGCCCTTCATCTAAGTTGCCAGTCGGCTCTTATCTAGTAAACTATCCCGTACAATCGTGTTGAGAAAATGGGAGAGTAACTCTAGTGCACTGTTTCGTGTGGTCATATTGAGAAATGGGAGAGTAACTCTGGTGCACTGTTTTGTGCGGTCATGTTGAGAGAATGGGAGAGTAACTCTAGTACTCTATTTTGTACAGTCATGCTGAGAAAATGGGAGAATAACCAAAAAATAACAGCGACCCTAAACAAAAGGATAAATTATATGCTAGCGGAACAAGCATCTTCTCTCAACCGCGGAATATTCTGGATCTAAATAAGCACCAAAGTACTTTTGACTTACATATTATTATTATAAAGCTTATAATAACTGAGACCTAATATTATAGAGCTTAAGAATTACATATTATAAGCTTATAATAACTGTGAGACCCAGTATTATAGAGCTTAAGTACTTTTGAATTACATATTATTATTATAAAAAGCTTATGATAACTGCGAGACCTAATATTATAGAGCTGAAGTACTTTTGAATTATATATTATTATTATAAAAAGCTTATAATAACTGCGAGACCTAATATTATAGAGCTTAAGTAATTTTGAATTACATATTATTATAAAGCTTACAATAACTGAGACCCAATATTATAGAGCTTAAGTACTTTTGAATTACATATTATTATTATTATAAAGCTTATAATAACTGAGACCTAATATAGAGCTTAAGTACTTTTGAATTACATATTATTATATGCATATAATAACTGTGAGACCCAGTATTATAGAGCTTAAACACTTTTGAATTACATATAGCTTACAATAGCTGTGAGACCCAGTATTATAGAGCTTAAACACTTTTGAATTACATATAGCTTACAATAACTGTGAGACCCAATATCATAGAGCTTAAGTACTTTTGAATTACATATTATTATAATAAAGCTTACAAAAACTGTGAGACCTAATATTATTACAGACCTCAAAATAACTGCGAGACCTGACCGAGCTTCTCTTCCTCCCTACACCAGCCCTTACTCTCATGATAATAATGACCCTAAAATGGATGTTCGGAAGCGTCAAACCCAGCCCCTCCCTCACATGGCCGGAGCGAGCGGCGTTAACCAAGCACCGCGCCAGTCTGGATCGCTGTCGCCGGAGGCCATCGGGCGCCCATAGCGACGTACGCGTTTAGATGAAGGGGAAAAAATAAGCAGCTATGAGGGTCCGGAGTGGTATGTGCGTGTGTGTGTGTGTAGGTACATGCACCCCGTTTGCGTTGTTATTCACCTCTTGTCTCATTCGTGATTCATTTATTCATCGGTGAATGAGATTACAAGACGCTAATGAAGCTACTGTGTACGTGAGGTCCCATTAGCGCATGCGTATTAAGGGCTGGGCATTTTTTTTTTTAGCGCTTCGTCTTCCTTCATAAGTTTGACCGTCGGTGTTTACTTGGCATATGAGCGTGCGAGGGGGGAGGATTCAAGGTTGCAGACGCTTTGCTGCAACAAAAACGTTTCGTAATCATGTCTTCATTATATTTTCCTTCTTTTTTTTGTCGAATAAATTTTATTATATGATGACACAATTGCATAGATTGTAGTCATCACTGCATATATTAAGTGACTCTTTATGTAACAACAGAGTAGGATTCTAATTTCTTGTAATTTATAAATTTCTATTAATATTATATGTTTATCATTTATGAATTTTAAAAGACTGTACAATTAGAAATAAATTATTTGTACCAGTCTTCATAGAGATGCCCAAAATGTATTCGTTCGTGCACATGCAAAGTAATCAAAATGTCATTCGAACATTACTGGAAAGAGCAATTCAAATAGGAACGCCGGCATAAACCAGAAGAATGTTTTTGACACCCAAGAAGAAGAAAAGAAGAAACAGACAAGACGAGGAATGACAGAAATACAAAAGAAAAGAAAATTAAATCGAGTTACTGACAGAAACAAGCGACGCCAAACTCCGAAATAGGCAGATGTTTTTTCCTGGATTTACCCCGACACAGTCCTTTCTCTCTCTCTCTCTCTCTCTCTCTCTCTCTCTCTCTCAGCCACAAAGGCTATAACCCAGCACCGAAATGTTTCTACCTCGAGGGTACAGGAGTTTAAAAACTCATACCACCTCCTCGATTGACGTCTGCCTCCCCCTCCCCTCCCCACCTCTCTCTCTCTCTCTCTCTCTCTCTCTGCAACTGCTCCTTAAATAACAGATTAATCTTATAAAATTGCTAAGCATAAGTCTTCGAGATTATCTGGGTATCCCGAAAGATTTTATCTACATAAATTTATGTAGATCAAAAGTAATTTTCCTTTTCCCTTATGTCATTTGTATAACTATCACCACAACCATTACAGTTGTTTGAATCATTATGATTAATAATTATCAAACGGCATGAGCAACATAAGTATTAAACAAACGACGAGGAATTTATCACAGCCGACCGCGCTGTCGGAGAACCAGTTCCTCAAAACAAAACTATTTTGCCGCAGCAAACAACACTAATATAAAATAGTCTGAGTTCGCCATGTCTTTCCGTTACTTCAGTATTTCAGTCGGTAGCCGAACCAGAGACTCTGAGGCGTTGAGTTTTTTACTGTAATCCGCTAAAGTTTTTATTTCGAATATTGACAAACGGTGAAGCACACCACTGAAGGGTAATTTCATTGATATACACTTGTTTGCGACATTGACGACGAGCATCCGAAATACACATAAGCATTGCATACACAGTTCAAGTATATATTTATATATATATACTGTATATATAATTCATGTTTTAGAAATTTAAACATTTATAATAAGGCGATGACAACAAAACGCTATATATATATATATATATATATATATATATATATATATATATATATATATATATATATATATATATATATATATATATATATATATATATATATATATATATATAATAATAGATAATGTAGACAGATAGAAAACATCTAAACATTTTAAATGAATGACCCCCAGAATATCTTTAATAATAAAAAGATATTTTACTAAACAGTGAATTATCTTGACGCCCTATTTTGAAGATAAATATAACCACTAAACAAAGTTTGCAAAACCTCTGTTAAGAATGCCTTTGTTTATTAATACAAATGCTTCTCTCCGATATAATAACTATCGTTTCTGTATCTTGTTATCTACTGTAAATGGCCCTGAGTAAAAAAAAAAATATTGTTGCTAATATTAAAATACAAAACAAATTACATTTTACAGTCCATTCGTTAACAGTTTCCGCATCGCTTCTCACACGTACATTCATTCTTTATCATTATAGTTTTATAAAACTATAATAATGCCAATACATTATCATTATAGCAGTTTGAACAAAATTGCATTGGTATCAAAAGCTACAAATGCAAACCTCATATTCCCTAGGGGATATTAATAATAACTAATATTGTGATGACTACAGAAGCTGGGAGCGGAACCTCTCATATTAAGTGAGGGAAATTTATAACTATAATTATCATGACAAAATCATGACTGCACTAGGTTTTATGAACGAAGTTTTTGTACCTGAAACCAGAAAATAATAATAATAATAATCATACAGTTATATATGATTATATTGTATTAATATGTAATTGTGGATGTTTACTACATAACAGTTAATCACGATATTGTGAATTTCTTAGTAGCAGTAGTAATAATAATAATTCATATTGCCTCTATGGTCATTAAAGAAATAATTCCATATTCATATAAAATGTCATAAATTTTTGACCCTCCGCACGAGTGACAGATAATATCGTTATTATTTAAAAACAAACTAAAAAGAAATATTTGAGGGGCAGTAGCGCATCAGAGTCGCCAAGTGGCGACGATGAAGAGGCGTCAAGGAATCCTAAGCAAACACTCGAGAGGAGGAGGAGGAGGAGGAGGACCTTGTAAAGCGAGCCCTCTCGAGGACTCTCCACTTGAGATATAATCCTCCTCCTCCTCCACCTCTTCCTCCTCCAACACTCTCATACCTCCACTTAGTAATTAGCTCTTTAAACCAGAACGGGTCCAAACAATATACGGGACACAAGACCGCCCCACTTTATCTCCATCAGTGGGTGAAAAGGAGACCTGAGGTCCACTTAGGCTGATGAGATTAATTTGTCATGTGATTTTTAGCAGCGTTCGGCGTGGATGTAGAGAAAGGGCGATCGGATTTGATTATTGTAGGGCGATGCTGATATTGGCGTTGGCGTTTCGTTTTCGACTTTGCGACGCTTTGGCAGTGTCTTCATTTTGTATTTTGCTGTTGGAGTTTCAGCTTTGGTTTGACTAATTTTTACAAGATCAAAATTAATAATGATAAAAATAATAACTAATAATATTAATAATATGCATACTATATGTAATGATATTAATACGCTTATATATGTGTACATATATATACATACACACATTATATATATATATATATATATATATATATATATATATATATATATATATATATATATATATACACATATATATACTACATATATTATGCGTATGCGACAAAAATATCTAATAATCATTACCGGTAAATTAAAAACAATGTAAATAACTGTCAATTGCTATATAATAAAACCTATACAAATAATACGTTTGAAAATAAAATATAGTAGACTTTTCGATTAGAAAAGATTTGAATTTAACTAAAATGCGAGAACAAATCAGCTTCATATATTTACTTGTATTATAGTTCCGTACACTTGCGGTAAAATAATTAACCAAGTCAACAAAACGTTTATACTTTCTGAACTAAGAATACTCCTAATGCACTATAAATGTTTTTATTGAATGTACGAGTATAATATAAATTATATGAACACAGGATATGCCTTGAAGAAAGTGAAACAGCCTATTCCAAGATATGTCGCCCTTAGTATAAGGCATTTTCAAGCAAACTACACACAAAGCAAAGGGAATATAGGTTTCAATATAAAGTTGTCTATTTAGTGGATGTAGTTTGCTTGAAAATGCCTTGAAAAGAAGGGTGAAAATTCTTGCTGTCATTTTTCTTTTAGTACTTTACATGTGGGCATATAAGCTACCCAGTTTATATCACTTTACTTAATGTGAATATATATATATATATATATATATATATATATATATATATATATATGTGTGTGTGTGTGTATGTATGTATGTATAAATTTTGATTCATCATCAGGATCAAACCCAGGTCTTTCAATTGAAAGACGAGACCGCTGCCAATTGAAAGACCTGGGTTCGATCCTGATGTGAGTCAGAAATTTTTTCTTTCCACATGATTGTGTGTTGATTATTTCTAATATATATATATATATATATATATATATATATATATATATATATATATATATATATATATATATACATACATATATATGTATATGAAATATTTTGTTATAACAGAATTCTTCTAATAATGGTTGCCCATGAAAACACCAAAGGAGTAGATATGGTAGCGTTATATTTCGAAACTACTATTTTCTTCAACGGACAGGTTAGGGAAAAGTTGGCTTCTTAAATATAACTATTAAACCTACTTTATATATATATATATATATATATATATATATATATATATATATATATATATATATATATATATATATATATATAAAACCACCTTCAGTGGGAAGGCTCAAGAATCAAGTTGAGCAATACCATTGTTATTATTGTCAGTGAATCATAACGAGACTATAATAATAATAAACAAATATTTTATATTTATCTGTACATTTGTAATGAAACGACGAGCGTATGGGCATGTAAAACTAAGTTAGTTTTGTAAAGATCACTACGTTTCTTTACAAAAATCGTATCTTTTTCATATGCCATAAAATGTTTATATCAAGTACATCTTTACCACCATACTGTGTATATGCGCTGATTTTAAAGTTATTTTTAGTTTTAAACTATCGTGCCCATGCTGTATCCATTAAGTCTGTTGTTTTCGTTGGAAAACTGGTATTTCATTACTGTTAATTGGTAAACAAGGGAAATGATTATGTCCTTGAATTTATATATATATATATATATATATATATATATATATATATATATATATATATATATATATATATATATGGATAGCCTGTTAATGCCTAATCTGTTCACTTCTAAATATGTTATTTATAAATATATTAGACATTTATATATATATATATATATATATATATATATATATATATATACATACATACATGTATAAATACATTCATTTAGATAGCGTATCAATATCTAATCTTTACCTTTCTAGAGGCATCTCTTTGAAATATGCGACCCGTCACAAAACTTTAAGCTTGTTTTTACAAATAAATTGTCGATAATAATTCAGCAGTTTACGTTACACGGCAGTGATTAAAGATCACATTGCCGTGTTCATTCATTCATGAATGGTAGCCATATACCTTTAAAATTTCCATATGTGCGGAAAATTCAAAATGATTTAAAATGGAATGAAATGTTACGCCTCATTAAAATCGTTTTCAATATGTGCAACCTTTACTCATTAAAGTAGTTTTTTGTAATTTGTATATAACCATGCAAATAAAACGATAAGTTTTAACGAATTTATTCTCGTATGAATTCAGTTAGAAAAGGCTCAAACAAAGTAGGATCTTAAAATTTAGTGGTGAATGTGACTTCCTTCTATAAACACCAAAAGGGAGAAACTCAAATATCAAATGATGAGACAGTAATATTTCAAATATGTGATTGCCAGTAACGTGATACTTAGTTGTTTCGTTCATAAATTCTTTTATTAAGGACCTCAGAGATTTATATGAATAAACGGTTAGTTGAAAATACATTTTGCTTATTCTATTAAAAATTCACGATGCATTTCTTCTTATAGAAAACTAAATCAAGCAATTTGATGTTAACAAGGAATTAAGAATATGCGATTCAAGTATTTATCGTTGTAATGTTATAATTGGTTTTACCAAAAAAAAATGAGTTTTAAAAATGTCGCATGTTCAACTTTCTTTTGTAATAATTCCGAAAATGCAGAATTACAGGACGTTAAAATTACGTGTTCAGGGATACGTCAATAAAAAAAAAAAGCATGACCTTCCCAAATTTCATATTAACGTCATTAGGGATTTTTTAATAATGTGGCTCATTACCAAACCCATACGCAAAAATATTTATTTCTAATAGGTGATCTTGAAATGTGTATAATGTGGAAACTTTGAAAGCCACGCATATTAAAATCGACAATGAATGCAATTTATTTTAGGAAAAACAAAACAACGCTTTAACATATACTAACTACAAAAATTATTCCGCCTGAAAGACTATACCTGTCTTATTACGAAAAACAACGTAATAGCTGGTTCAGAGAAATGTAATTCATTACAACGTAATTCATAAACAAACTCTCGGAATTGCATTCATATTGCGCGTACTACAATACATTTGGACATTTCATGAAATTAAAAATAAATTTATAAAAAACAAAAAATGTGACCAAGCTTTCCCTTCTCTTTGGGGCATGTTTCATTTTTATGGTGAAAAGAGAAGCTTATCTAATTCCTTAAAGGAAATGGGTGACCACTGAACTGCTTGTTCATAGATGAGTGGAAACTGTGCGTTTACGAATAAGTGGAAATTGGCAAACAGGTAACTTGTATAAAATAGCAGTGGTGCAATATTACTCTTATCAGTAATTATGATGGCATGTGAAAATGTTACAGCACAGTTGATATATATATATATATATATATATATATATATATATATATATATATATATATATATATATATATATATATATACAATTATGTATTATATATATATATATATATATATATATATATATATATATATATATATATATATATATATATATATATATATACACACGCTACACGCTTAGTATAATATGTAAATTTTTAGAAAAAGAGACTTCTTCCTACACAAACGACAGCGCTGAAAAATGGAATATAAATATTTAAACATAGAAATGACAATTGATGCAGAAATAAACGGAGACCGAATCCAGCCTCTTCACTTACCCGTGTGAGTTCTCTTGTGTATCTTGAGGTTCTCGGATCGCGCGAAGACTTTGCCGCATCCGGGGAAAGGACACGGGAAGGGCTTCTCGCCCGTGTGTACCCGTATGTGGTTGACCAGCTTATACTTGGCTTTGAAGGACCTGCCGTTCCTCGGGCAACTCTGCCAGTAGCAAGCGTGGTTCGTGCACTCGGGGCCTCCGACGTGCTCGACCGTGATGTGCGTGACGATCTCGTGCATGCTGTTGAAGGTCTTGTTGCACGGCTTCTTGGGGTTGGGCTGGTCCTGGTCCACCCACAGGCACGACAGCTCCTGCTTGATGGGTTGTCGCATGTAGCGGAAGAACGCCCCCGGTGTGTGGGCGGCCGCCATGGGGTTCATGTTCATGTGGTTCATCCCGTGGTGGAATTGGGAGCCCATTTGCTGGTGGGACCAGTCCATGCCCGCCAAGCGGTTCATGTTGTTCATGTGGCCGTGATGGGCGTCATGCAGGCCGGGGAACATCATGGACGAAGGGTCGTGGCCCGCCAGCGTCGCTCCGAACATGGCGTGGTGCTGGTTGTTGGCGAGGTCATGGGTGCCCAGAGTGCCTAAGGACGTCATGTGATCCCGCCGGAGGAAGAGCTCCCGGGGGTAAGTGCCCATGTGACCATGGTGCATCGTGTGGTGGGACATCCCGTAACCATTGTTGTACTGGTTGCTTTGCGTGTGGGTGAGACCCTCGGCGCCCATGTGATGGGTCGGAGGGCTTAGCTTGTGGCCCATGAGCGACCCCATGTGCCCGCTGTCCATGAACGGATTCAACATCTTGGCCGGACGCTCGAGGGCGACGTATCGCCGCCGTCTCTCTCAGACAGGAAAACTCAAGGAACAACTCAACAACAGAAAAGGATCACTTCGAACAAACACATCGACTCGTTTGAAAACTTCACTGTTAGAGCATCACACTAGAAGCGTCGTGCGGTATTTTCTCTGATCTTTCACATTGGAGACGACACTGATTTTCTCTCTTTCGCTTTACTACAGGCGAATTATTGCACCGATCCGCGGCGGCGGCGAGCGACGACGAGTCAGAAGCATCGAAGCAGTATTTCTCGCTCGGCAGCTACAGCTACAGCAGCAGCAGCAGGAGGAGGAGGAAGAAGGTTTTAGAGCGCCGCTCGCTGGAGCGGATCTTGGCGCGCGTACACCCACCACAACACCTGGGCTTCGTATGAGGCTCCTTGCGATACATCATTAACGCTATACCGACAAACGCTCGCTGGGTGCTCTACGGGGGGTCTTGTGAGCCCACCGGTGCGCGCAGCAGGAAGACACACCACGCCACCCCATTGGTCCCCTGCGGAGAAGGTGGACACGCCCCCCACATCAAAAATCCACACCCATGCTTGCCATTGGCTGGAGGTGATGCTGGCTCTCCTCCCTATGGGAGATCAGCCAATCCGGGTCCAGCTTTCGGTGAAGATGGGCGTCATTGAGGGGAGGTAGTGAGGGCGGGGCTTAGAGCGAGCTCACGTTGGGGACTCAGTAGGCTCCCGGGTGGGGAAACAGCGAGGTGTAAGGTCATGCTGGCGGGGATGCTGAGGATTCTATACGCTTTTAAGCAGATGAAGCCACACTTGTCATCGTGTTCTGTATCCGACGCAAACAAGTTGATGTAACATTTCTCACAGAAAGAGTTCTTGATGCTACAATTTCTCCCAAAGGCACTAAAACTGAAGGGGGCGCACTGGTTGCAACAGAGGTCACGCAGGTAGCGAACGAGGCCTCCTCAGAAGGGGGCATGTGACCCCTACTATGTGACAAGAGACAGGGCACGCTCGACAACATGGTTAACCCTCCGGGAACTCGGCGATGCCTCTTGCCCAGAATGACATCGGAGGCGTTTAGAAGACAAATGAAATGTGGATGATGAATATAAATATGATGTTATTAAAACACATGCTGATTTCACCCCCGAGACTAGATGGCAGGGGAGGTCGGGACTGCATTGCCAGCATTACTGGATCTCCGAAAGAACCTTTTAGGACATGTGTTGAACATAATCATTTAATGGGAACTACCTGAGTTGCATACTTAAACAAATTGCCATGAGAGTGAGGCAAATAAAAAAAATAATAATTTCGCGACCCAGTGCAGCCTGACAAAAATAATAGGATAATGTTCAAGACCCACCAGTGGCATTCCAGTATTCAGGATTTGGAATAAAATTCACGATCTCAGGCCCCCCGAAAAAAAAAAAAAATTAAACAAAAAATGTTATTTTAAAGAAAGCAAGAAACCGTCTTCTATCAGTTTTTTTTTTTATTTTTATTCTATTTATTTATTATTTTTTTTTTTTTTGGTCTTCCTGGGGCCGGACCCCCCTCCAAGCACATCACATGCGATACATTGTCACCACCCCACAGGTCTCGACCAACACCCTGCCGATTTCTCTGCCACCCCTGCAATGCTTGTTTACCCGGACCCCCTCTGAGGGGCTTTCTGGGCATCCTCTCCAGGGGGACACTAACGCCTCCTCCGTGGTGATTCCAACAGATGCAGACGCTACCAAAAGAAAAGCCTTCCTCCCTACAAAGGAGTTAATTGACTGCTTCCTGACTGAGTGGAAACCTTTATATATATATATATATATATATATATATATATATATATATATATATATATATATATATATATATATATATATATATATATATATATATATATATATATTTAAAGGCTTTGTAATCGTACCTTTCTATATATATATATATATATATATATATATATATATATATATATATATATACAGTATATATAATATGAGTGTGTATCATGTAATATTTAGATGGAACATATGAGTGTGATTTATAATAATGATAACAGCAATATCAATAACAGTATCCTTTGATATCAGCTCAGGGCCATGTACAGGTATAAGCAATGTAGAGACAATACAGTACACAAAACTAAGATACACGCGACAAGAGTGAACAGTAAATCTCAGTAATAATGATAATAACAGACAAATAATTTCAGCTATAAACGGCATGATTATTTTTAAAATTTCAGACAGGACCACTACAATTACTATAGGATTGTGGAAGGAGCTCTTATCACTTTGAATGACTCCTTTGATGGGAATATTGTTATTTCAGATGATTTAATTTTAAGTGAAGAGATTTGCAAAAAGGGCAAGAATTAAGAAATATATTACATTGCCTCCTTCAATATGATAACGTGGATGACCGACCACCCTTCGCCTGTTCCAGAGTCTGTAGATGAAACTACGATTTTAGATAAAGATATAGTTCAAGAGGACCAGTGTTTTGTTCCCGTAGGGGGTTAGTGTCGTCAGTGCACCTTACTCGGTGAACTGTAGGCATCACTTAAGGTTCTTTGCAGCGTCCCTTCGGCCCTTAGACGCAACCCATTCCATTCCTTTTACTGTATCTCCATTCATATTATCTTTCTTTCACCTTGCTATCCATCCTCTGCTAATCAATTGTTTCATACTGCAGATGCGAGGTTTTCCTCCTGTTACACTTTTCAAACCCTCCTCAATTTCCCTTCCAGCTCTGAATGACCTCATAGGTCCCAGCGTTTTGCCTTTGGTCTAAATTTTTTATTCCAAGTCCTACCAGCGTTTTGTCCCGCCTCGCAGATCACTTAGAATTCTGGAAAGCAATATGAGTCAGTAACCAGCTCCGGTTGTTTCAACCTTGTTTATCAGTTTCATTTTGTTTACATTTTTTTCTGTTTCTTTACCATTGTTGTATGTCAAATTTTAGTTAGTGATCAAGTCCACAGAAGGATAGACGAAAGCTATAAGCTTTGTGTATATTTTTACGAATACAATTCGTCCTGCTAATCAAGTATCTATGGGTCCTTTTAGACATAATTGAGAAGCACGATGTAGTGTTTTATGTTTCATATATATATATATATATATATATATATATATATATATATATATATATATATATATATATATATATATATATATATATATAAGCAGTATATATCTATATGTATATCTGTATATATATATATATTATACAGTATACATTATATATTTATATATTTTATATATGTTATATATATATATATATATATATATATATATATATATATATATATATATATATATATATATATATATATATATATATATATATTTATATATATATATATATATTTCTGAAATTTTGGGAGGAACGCAAATTAAGTAACCAAGACTGTTGGATGGATAAAGTAGATAACAAAATATCCAAGAGATGCAAATAGATGTGAGTGGAGTAATTTATGCAGAGAGGGGATCAACAGACTACTGATGAGCCTGAGGTGGCTGTAGTTGTTGAAGCATTTCACACAGGAATTAAAGAGTGACTGCGTGAGACTGCAGTTATTTCTCATGGAGCCACTTTCAATTAGGTCCCCGTAGAGGGTTAGTGTGCCGCCGGTGCACCTCACGTGGTGCGCTGTAGGCATTACTCGAGATTCTTTGCAGTGTCCCCTCGGCCCCTAGCTGCAGCCTTTTTCATTCCTTTTACTGTACCTCCGTTCGTATTCTCTTTCTTCCAGCTTACTTTCCACCTTCTCCCGACACTTGCTCCATAGTGCAACTGCCAGGTTCTCCTTCTGTTGCGCTTTAAAACCTTTTACTCTTCATTTCCCTTGCAGTGCTGAATAACCTCAGAGGTCCCAGCGCTTGACCATTGGCCTAAATTTTATATTCTGTTCCATTCCACTTCCTATATTAGGGAAAATATCTTATTAGAATAAAAAAAAACATGTACAGATAAACAAAATAAATTGAAAAATATTTTACGAAATATCAGCATATGAATAACACGTTTACGAAGTGACAATTAAAATTAACTGGCTTGACGAGAGGGACATAGCAGCAATGTATAGTATCTGTAATACCACTGGCATGCATAAATGTTCATGAAACTCCACTCAAAGTATAAGCCCGAAATACAAAGGTACAATTAAGAATGATTTTATATACGTTGAGTAGGCATGACTTTTATTCAATGTTTCTCTGTCTTATTAGTCTGGATGTTGGAGTGGTATATATATAATATATTTACACACACACACACATATATATATATATATATATATATATATATATATATATATATATATATATATATATATATATATATATATATATATATATATATATATATATATATATATATATATATATATTATGTTTGTGTGTGTATGTATGTATGCATATACATACATATATCTTTTCTACCTGATTTGGAACCCTTGCGTTGACCAAGAGGCAAAAACACGAGATGAAAATTTTTATTAACGCTTTTGCAAAAGGCCAAAAGAGTGATGTAGTTTCCATAGGTTTCTTCTGTGAATCTTGTAGATTTTCTCAACTTAATATATAATAATAATAATGAACTTTATTTCTCCTACAATATTATACACTAGGGTAGTAAATCAAATAATAGTAGTTAATAAAAAGTGCACACTGGGTGAATCGATACATTCGAAGGTAAAATTTGTAAAAATTGGCAGTCTGATGATGATTAGAATGTGTAATAAAGATAACAAATCACCAGACTATAGAGACAAAGAAACATTGAATAAAAGTCATGCCTACTCAACGTATATAAAATCATTCTTAATTGTACCTTTGTTTATCTGATATTTACTAGTTATTCTTTATGCTCTATATGTTCCACATTTCCCCCTTTTTTTTATATGTGAACAAGTTACATATTACATGTGAACGTCTTACATATTCCCTTGTATGTTTGAGGATTGTCAGGGACATATATAGAGTTATCAGTACGACCAAACCCCAGAGGAGTAACAGTGATACAACAGTGCCTCATAGTAAGTTGATTCCCAAAGGCTGGGGGGGGTGGTGCCATCAGTGCACCTCACGCGTTGCAGTGTAGGTATTGCTTAAGGTTCTGGGAAGCGTCCTTCTTCCTATTTGCAACGCAATTTCATTCATTTTACTGTACCTCCTTTCATATTCTCTTTCTTCCAAACAATATAATTGAAATTCATTTACATCATTCATTTATAAAAGAAATCATAGATGTGTTTCCGGATCCACCTTTAGCCTCATTAAGTTTTTTTTTTTTTTTTTTTCTTCAGCACAATCCAGTGACATTTCATTGAAGTCTACAATAACAGCTGAAGCTCATAGCTCACCTCTCCACTTAAATTAACCGAACTAAGGGGAGGAGGGGGGACAGACGCGGCCGAATAACTATCGTCTGCCCAGTTTCCTTGGGGGAAACAACACAACAATATCATTATATTACAGCAAGTCTGCTCCAACGTCGTTTAAAGACAGAGATCTTTATCCTCGGTTAAACAATAGGCGTAGGGCCGTCCAACCCCATGCCCATGAATCTAGAGAAAATAAGTGTAAATTTTTCTTTTTATATCAAAAGTTTCTTATTCCTAAATTCTGAGTAATGTATATATATATACACACACACACACACACACACACACACACACACACACACACAACATAAATATAATATAAAATATATATATTATATTTTATATCATAAAAATTTCCTATTCCTAAATTCATGATTATATATATATATATATATATATATATATATATATATATATATATATATATATATATATATATATATATATATATATATATTATACACACACCGCATGACTCTTAAGTTTTTTTAAGAGTGGCCCTCAAGCTAAACAACTTGGACGATAGGGAAACTAGTTAGAAGCTTAAGTGCACTTGTTGGATTGTTACGTCGCATGGTAAACCTCCTGGATTGTTAACCAAAAACGAGCAGGGAGAGATATTGGAACGATTCATTACGTTGTCAGGACCATTTTTCAGTTTACTTGGAGCAGTGGTTGTGAGTGAAAATGTAAAACTTAGTATAGTTGATTCTGTTGGTAGTTCAGCTCTCCTTAGAGATAATTGTCGCGTGGGAAGTCTTCGTTTTACTTATTGTAACAAGTAAGGGTTTTTCAATGATGTCTGTGTAAGATTTTAATGAAAAAACGTGATTGTATTGTTGATGTGGGATATATTTTGTTCAAGTTCAGCTTTCTTAAAGCTATCGTTTTTATTGACATAAATTTCAGACGTAATTGAGTTGTGCACTTGACTATCTCTGTTTTCTCCTGTGTTCATCTTGTCACATCTGCGTTAATTTGTTGATTACTGGTGGTGAATTCTCGAAGGCTAAAAATACTTCAGTAAATATAAATTACCTCAGTTTTAATATAAAATTAACTGAAATGTTGGTGCATTATACTGAGGTGATTTTAGAGTAAAGCGTGAGACTTAATTAATCGTCCTCAGATTTTCAGGAGAGCTAATGTTTTATTATTATTTCCTTTCTTTTCAGTTGCAAATAACCTAATTTACGTCAGCCATAAAAATGCATGTAGTGAAATATACGAAACTTGGGTTGCAAACATTGCCTGACCAACGTCCAGTCGGTAGACATCCGTTGTTATATGGCCTTCGTAGCTCCAGTGCCAATGGCTGCCCATTAAGACAGTACATCCAAGGTATTTTACGCCTTTTCTCTTTCAAGGTGTTTACTTCGTCAATTGCAACCCTGCAGATCCTCGTCTAATGTTTAAGTATAAGGTTGCTTCCCACCCATTTCCGCGCCCATTTATAACCCTTTGCTGTCGATTAACTGCCAGGTAATTGATTCATTGCTTAGCGGTACGGATATACAAAAAAGTGTTAATGGAGAGGGGCTTATCGCTCCGTCTTCGGCCCGAATTCGAACAGGTTTTTCATGTTAGTGAGGCAGTGTACATCAATACTTTTTTAAGGTAAACGTCATCACATTTTTAAGTAAGGTATGTCTTTGTGTCGGCCAATGACAACACATTCGACTTTGAAAACTAAATAGCTGTTATCAAGGAATGGTGTTCTCTGTTTATGCCGACAATTGTTATTATTATTATTTGAAACACACCAACTGGTTAAAACTTCGACATGCTAGAAAATGAGCTAAGAGAAGTGGGTCAACCAACATATGAAAATAACAGATAATCCAGCGAACAGTCTATAAATAAAAAGCCTCGATACGAATAACACCTACTTATTTACTCGGTTCTCTTGATGGAAAATGAAGCCATAAATGATATGTTACTTTTTTGCTGAAGAGTAATTATATGCGTGTGAACAGCAACAGGTCGCGTATGATGCTATAGCTTTTAGAGACAGCTGTTCTTAGTTGACCATGAAATGTTTTTCACTAGTTTACTAATAGGTATAATTCATGTTAACTGAATTGACTCAGTCGTCACTTTTATGTTTATTTTTGGACGCTTTGCGTAGAACTCTCAATGCTGAGAACAGGAGTAACCTTGTATAAGGTCCACAATAATATATCAGTAGTAGAATGTGAGACTTTATAAAAATGTATAAAAAGCTTTCGATCCCTATCCTGGGTTTATCTTCATTTGGACCCAGGATAGGGTTCGAAAGCTTTTTATGCATTTTTATAAAGTCTCACATTCTACCATTGATATATTATGTGGACATTATACAAAATTTGGATGCTTTATTAGTTTCCTATCCACTGGCGTTTGCTCCTTCAAGATTTCTTTTTGTTGTCACAAAAGAGTTTTAATGATAACACACTCATCACTGTCATTAAATTTAATGATCGAGCAGTTTTATCCAGGGATGAAAAATAGTTAAATGTAGATACCCTGATAGTTTTTGGTATCACATTTTCATAAATTCTTTCTTGCCGTGCCCGAGTGTTCTATTCAACTTAAGGGCACCACTTCAATATTTTGCTCCCGCAGGTACTTTTATTTTCTAATTAAAATTAGGTTGCTGTTTACAAAATTATGGGAGATGCAACTTGGTAGTTTTTTAAAGGTAACATTAAAAGTTGATTTCAGCAAGTTCTTACCTTAAGTCTCTCTCTCTCTCTCTCTCTCTCTCTCTCTCTCTCTCTCTCTCTCTCTCTCTCTCATATATACATGTATATGTATATATATATATATATATATATATATATATATATATATATATATATATATATATATATATATATATCTATCTGTCTGTCTCTCTCTCTCTCTCTCTCTCTCTCTCTCATCTCTATATCTATCTCTCTGTATATATATATATATATATATATATATATATATATATATATATATATATATATATATATATATATATATATATATATAAAATGAAGGGATATGCGCATTGGTTCGAATCCTACCACGAAAGGTGAAAGCATCTCCGTTTATATCCCGTTCGGATGCAGGCTTGTAGTGGTAGTCCATTTAGAAATGGGTCTTCATGGCCCAGTGGTAGGAAGCTATAGTCTCACAAACCAGGGCTGTCTGCATGAGTTTATTTCCCGAGCCTGAACGAACGTTTCAGAGACCTACCATTATAACCACTGTGCTCTCCTGTTGACCTAATTAGTGAATTATGTACCTGGTACTTGGAGATTGTAGGGGGTCGTAACGGAGTCTGAGAGGGCCATTTAAGACACTGAGTGATTTTATCCAGAAAGAATAGCAACTGGACCCACTCCCAAGGGTAAAATGCATGTAGGGAAGATAATATATTGTATAAATAGGTTTTTAATTTTTTTGTACAATAGCCAATCATTAACAAGCTTTCTTGCGAGCTACCATCTGTTCATGAGTACCAAATTGTAGCTATGTTAATTACTAAAAAGCTGTCAATGATGTTTTAACAAAGGGTTTCCATTACAAATCTCCATTTCCGCGAAACCGGACAAAAATATCAAGTTCTCGACCTGATTTCATTTCCCATTCGTAAAAAGATCAGAGCCCCGTCGATAGGAATGGAAAGAGCAAACGGCATTGTAAAATTGGACGGCCCTTAATGACCATTTAATGAAGCTGGAGGCCTCTTTGTGGCGTCACCTCGCCAGATAAAGAGAGAGAAGAGGCGAGAATCCCGAGAAATGTCAATTTATGAATGGGAGAAACTGTGGAGAAGACCTTTTGCGATGGGTAGATTATCACTTTAGTTACGGATCTACCTTCCACAATGGATTTATCAGTTGGACCCAAGACCGTTCCTCCTCTTCTCCTCCCCTCCCCTCCCCCTCCCCCTCCCGCTCCCGCTCCCCTTGACATACACATCCCCATCCCCTATCCTCTCTCTGGTATCTCCTTCCCTCCGAGTATACCCTTCGGAGTTACAATGGAATCCTATGGCCTCGCTGGAGTCACAAAGGACTCCACCACCAAGGATTCCTTTCTCTGAAGGAGTTTCTGGTTGTGGACTTCTGCCGACACAAAACATCAATATGGGATAGATTTCTTAGTTGACAAAAGGGGAAAGTGAAGACAGGTAAGAGAAGATGGAGAGCGAAAGGTATGAGAGAAATAAAAGTGAGATGGTAAAAAAAAAAAGGTAGATATAAGGATAAATGAGTTTAGGGAAAGGTAAAATTTATGGAAGTCAAGTGAACGAAGGCTAATAATGAAAAGAAACGGATAACAAATGTGAGGAAGAATTTTGATACTAAGCATAATCGAATTCATATAGTCTACAAAATGTACAGTGAATATTACAAATAATTTGAATAGCACAATGATTGTGATAATTCCGTATATAATTAGTCTGCTAAAACTGCTGTTTAATTTACCAGGGTTACTTAAACTGAATGCATATGTTAAGGATTATATATTATATGGTACAGCTTCTTTATTTACCAAAATACAAAACATTAATTTTTTAAATTGTACATCCTTTTAAATAATTTCCGAAACCAGCCGAAACCTTCAGTTATTAGCAGTATGTATGAATACTCAAAATTAACTATTTCTGAAATCAAGTACAGTTTTCCAGTACTCTGTTAGGTATCATTTAAAAGGAGATAGCACGTCAGTTAAAGATATTTTCATCTAAAGTCAAATGCACGTAATATCTTTCCCTCATGGTGTATAACGTCTTGCATAATTTTACCAAGTGCTGCAGATTGCTGTTTTTTAAAACAAGCAATTTTTTTTCCTATTCAAGGTCAACCTAGCTGCAGCCCCTTTCCTTCCTTTTACTGTATCTCCTTTCATATTCTTTCTTCCACCTTACTTCCCACCCTCTCTTAACAACTGATTCATAGTGCAACTGCGTGGTTTTCCTCCTGTCACACCTTTCAAACCTTTTACTGTCAATTTCCGTTTCAGTGCTGAATGACGTCATAGATCCCAGTACTTGGCCTCTGGCCAAAATTCTATATTCAATTCTATTCAAGGTCAGTTTTGTTCATGAGGAAACCCAGTGTTAATCTTTATTTAAAATGTAGCCCAGATTTTTTAATTAAATAAATACCTCGAATGAATGCATCCTTTTTACGACTTGAACCAAAATCTACTTCCCGCCTTGCTACTTGGCACACATGTTGTGTATTTTGTTTTTAAGGAGAGGTCTTAACGAGTTTTATTATTTATGAGTGTACTAGGCAAAATGCTTCAAGTTTTTTCGATTTAAGTCATTTAAATTGTTTTTTACATTTATGTTATCATTACTGATGCTTTCAGAAGTATTTTAGTCCTTTGTTCTTTATGGATGTTTTTGAGAGGTTGGTTCGCACCCAAACGTGATAATTACCATCGTTATGTATTGGTGTTGTGCTTAGTTTTATGAAGGAAATAGATACCCATCCCTTGATATTTATTGCCCCTACCAATCTTTAATGTGGCCGTTTGATAGGGACGATTGCCACATCTTAAAAACTGCGAAATTGCAAGTTGATTTAGATTAACCTTAGTTGAGCATTTGATTGTTAATATCTAACAATACTTAACAACATGATAATATTCTTAATGTTCTATTCTAATATTATTGAAACCAACAAATATTTAAAATTTCATATGATTTCTTTAGGGTGGCTAGGTGATCATGGTGAACTCCTAACTTAGGAAATAGATTGATTTTATATGCACAAGAAGGACTTTAAATTATGAAAGTTGTTTGTTTTTACCCATGTCCCTGTTACTGTTGTGACCAGGAACAGCCAGCTTGCAGTAAATGTTTAAAAATCAGTTGGCTGTACGGATCCATTGATTTATACGTGAATGTACGTATTAGGGGGAATGATGTATTGGAGAAAAGTGTCAGGTGCCTAGTGCGACCGCAGAATCAACATATAGAGTAAAGGATGAGTGTATGAGACAGTAGCGAGACCAGCTTTGATGTATGGAGCAGAAACATGGCCGGTAAAGAGAGTGCGAGAGAAGAAATTGGATGCGGTAGAGATGAAAATGCTCAGGTTGATGCGTGGAGGTTCAAACATGGACAGGATCAAAAATGAAAGAATAAGAGGAACTACTAAAGTCGCAGAACTATCAAAGAAGGCCCAGGAAAGAAGACTGCAATGGTATGGCCATGTGATGAGAAGGGATGAGACATAATACGTAGGGAGGAGAGTGATGCAGATGGAGGTGGCTGGTGGGTGAGCGAGAGGAAGACCGAAGCGAAGGTGGATGGATGTAGTTAGAGAAGGTCTCAGAGACAAACTATTGTCAGAGGACGATGTGTTTGACCGAGCCAAGTGGAGGAAAGCAGTCAGAAACATCGACCCCACTTAGAAGTGGGAAAAGATGCAGAGAAAGAAGTAGTACGTATAGGGTTAATGCAGTAAATGAAGCAATTTCTGGAAGAATAGTGTACCGGATGTTTGAAAGTTTAGCGCTACATCTGTATCCACATACCCCATATTACTTTAGGTTCTTTGCAGCGTCCCTTCGGTCCCTAGCTTGCAGCCTCTTTCATTCCTTTTACTGCACTTCCTCGTTCATATTATCTTCCTCCCATCTTACTTTCCACCCTCTACTAACAGTTGTTTCATAGTGCAACTGCGAGGTCAGGTCTTCCTCCTGTTACACCTTTAAAACCTTTTTACTCTCAATTTCCCCTTCATCGCTGAATCACCTCATAGGTCCCAGCGCTTGGCCCTTGGCCTAAATTTCATATTCCAATTCCAATCCAAACCTTTAACAATAGATACAGTGATATGAAGTCTCTAATACATTATAACTCCCACTCTAGTTGTATTTTACCATGGTGGTCATTTGTACCAAGTATCAAGTCAATGTCCTTTATTTTATCACTACCATCAGTCAAATATTTATCAGCTAATTTGAAGCCTTTTTTGGCAAAGGCCCTGGCCACTTCTGAAATTCCTGGCAATGACAAATTTATATCTATGCTTGTCACACACAATGCATGTATTACACAAGCCTTATCATCAAAGTTGCACTTTAATTCAACTATCTTGGATTTATACTTCTTACTTGAATTAAAACCATTGACTGTTAAAGAGACATTATCTTCTAACACTTTCAACTTATTATCACATGCAAGTTTTTCAGTTACAAAACTGGTCTGACAGCCACAGTCCTTTAAACCTCGAACAAGGGCTCCATTCAACATTTCACAGGTAAAAGTTGGCAAAACAGAGGCGCCATCAGAGGTATGCAAAGCCTTAGTTATAATCATCACATCACTCGAGGTTTCCTGTGTTTTGATTTACCTGCTTTTACTTCCTTGCCACCTCTCCCATTCACCTGTAGTTTTTCATCATGAGATTTTTCACCTTGATGATCACACAAAAATGAAAAGTGCCAACCCTTACAAAAATAGCATTTCTTAAAGAATTTAAACTTGCATTTGTCAGTGGTATGTCCAATGTTAGCACATTTCTTGCAACCATTAAGTTCTTCTAAGCGTCTCAGCTTATGCTCTGGTTCTTTATATTTTATACACTTGTGTGTTGCATGGTTTTCCTGGCAAAGAGTGCACCTTTTCCTCGGAGAAGCGGCGTCAGCAGTACTAATTCTGTTAGTTTCATTATCCTCATATTTAACATTAACTGCAAGTGATGTAGAAGATTTTCCTCCTTGTCTCCCCTTTCATTAAACTTTCTTGTGACGTCCATATAACGTTCAGATGCTTCAAAGAATTTTTCCTTTATCTCCTCAAGTGATGGACGTACATGATTAGTCACATTTACCAGCTGAGCTTTAAAGGACTCATTCATGCCTTGCCAGATGAAATACTGCAAAATATCATCTACTTTGATTTCCAATGTAGAAAAGTTTCAGTTACATTAGTAATTTTTCCAATATAGGAAAAATGATCAGTACCGTACTCAAGCTTCTTTTCACTTAATTGCTTAATTACATTGAATTTCTGCAGTGAACGAGAAGCCAGTGCTTCTTTAAGCAATTTCTTAGCATCAGTATAAGTCTGCTTTGAAATTTCAAGATTCTCGAGCAAAATTGAGGCTCTGCCTGATACCTGTTGCTTGAGAAGTAATAGTTTATCCCTCTCAGTGTAAGAATATGTGGCAATAGCCGATTCAAACTCAACAAGAAATTTTTCAACATTTTCACTTTCGGTGCTAGCGTAAACCGGAAGTGGAACTACAGAACTCTTCAAGAGACTTCTTGCGGTCTCAGAATCCTTGGCCTCAGGCTTAGAATCCATCAGTTGCAAAACAGCAAAACAGGTATTTAATTTATCTGAGTAATCATCACAAGACTGCAATTCTAATAAGAACTCCTCGTCATTTTTTCCCGTCTCCATACAAAGACTTCTGATTACAGTATTAAGACTGTTCAACTGATCACTGTACGTAACCAGTTTAATTTGAACAGCCTTGCACTCAAGTTTTATTCATACTCGTGAATTTATCATGTTCATTAAACAACCGCGTTACTTGGCCACGAATATATTTACGAGTCTTTAATTCTACACTCATTTCAATAAAATGTAAAGGATAGACCATGGACCCACAAACAAACGAAACCCCAACCCGGAAGCTAACCAGACAGCAAAAACAGCACCTTACTTAGGCCCCACGTTGGGCGCCATCTCGAAAAATTTACTACGTAATTGGAAAATTAATACAAAGAGCAATTTTCTTATTTCAATGAAACCTTCATAAAATTATGAACTTTAAAAACTTTAATTAAAGAACTAAGAAATTGAATAAGATATAATAAAATGGTTTCATGTATTGCTGCTCAAATTAAAACCAATGCTGTTGTTACTGCTGTCGAAGATGATCGCCTTAAATGGAGGTCAAAGCGATGGTCAAGCATCTCCAACTTCCAATTACCATTTTCAAGAACCCCTAGATAAATATAAAATACCAAATATCAGTTACACTTCAAATGGTAATTTAAACTATCGAAATCACTAATAAATTATTTAAACACAGGAATGCCATTCAAATATATGTATTGTATCAATAATGGATTTCACTTAACACTACCAAAATAATAATTACCTAAAGGCAATGGTCCACTTTGCGTATTAAGTATATTACTTGTATACAACAAGCCAAAATTACAGTAAGGCCGAACGAATAACCACCTAAGTAATAAAAACAACGAATGTAAATAAACGACTAATTAACATAAAAGTGGCAAAATGAGAAAATACCAAAATATGATACAACACTGAAATTATCTAACCAGCACAAAGTAACTGCAGATAAATGAATCTCTTAACTATGACTGGGAAATTATAATATGGCAATCCCATGAAAATTGTAAATGATATAAATATTATCCAAGGGTATATTTATTTGTGGGGGCTAAAAAGCAAAGCAAGGGACTTTTTATTATTAAATGAACTATGGATTATAAATCATAAAATTTAAATGACCTTTAAAAATGATGACGTACCTCACAACCCATACTGTCCGTGTATGCTGTTTGTAAATGCAACAAATCACAATTGCTGTGCTGGCTCTTGATAAGGCTTCCAAGCAGAAGGTAACGTAAGATGCGGATCCATGGTACCGATCACTTATTTTTTCACCATGACGATAAAGAGGTAAGTAAATCCAATGTTGTCACTGGTGAAGATGGTTAAGAACTACATTCATTTTCATTAAAAGCCGTCCACTTCTCCTTTCTGTAAGAAATGTATAACGAGCAGCAAATCTCTTCAACGACCCAAACCATCTTAATTTTTAACAGGTTATTAAGGAATTGTCATCATTTTATGTAAACAAAATATGTAAATACTTAAAATGCAAGTTAAAATTAAAACAATCATTTACAAACTTACCAAATTACCATATTATAAAAACAAAACAGAAAACAAAAAAAATGACTTAGTGTTATTTTTCAACATTTATTGTGTTAAGATTAAAAGTGATTTTTTTCTTTTGCCTTTTTTTTTTTTTGTAGCTAACTTGTGGCTCTTTTTCTGTTACGTTTTTCCGTAAGAATTTTATTCGTGGGTTATTTTTCTAGCACCAAATAATTAAAACCTTTGCATTAAGATGTGCTTGACAACCCTAGCTCTCTTGAAGCCAGGTTAGTGCCAAAGAATTTGTTTCTACAAATTGTTTGCTTACATGTTTTATTGTTGTTTGACGAAGTGGCAAACTATCCACTCTCTCTCTCTCTCTCTCTCTCTCTCTCTCTCTCTCTCTCTCTCTCACAGAATAGACTGATGCCTGCCTGCAGCTACAAATTCTCTCTCTCTCTCTCTCTCTCTCTGGATGGATGGACTGATGCCTGCCCCAAGCTACTCTCTCTCTCTCTCATTCGGAATAGACTGATGCTGCTCTCTCTCTCTCTCTCTCTCTCTCTCTCTTAATCCGCAGTGGCAGATTGTTGCCAGGACATTCTAAGCCACCATTTAATAAATCGTCGCCCAGAGCCTTGGTTTGGGTTAAACAGCTGCTTCAGATTGTTTACTTGAGAACTTAATCTCTCTGGTAATGCTGTGACTAACGTTGTTTTCAATCTTTTCTCCAGTCCTCTGATTGTATTTCTTTATTTACGTTCTTGGTCTAATTCTTGAGTTAAATATTTCTTTGAAAGTGAAAATGAGAGTCATAAATGAGTCTAGTGAAATTATAAGTCTTAGCCATTGCATATTGGAGGCATCAAATTACTCAGCTGTTTGATTAAGGACCAAAGAAACTTCAAATGTAGTTATATATCAGTATTCTGTTAGTACGTAGACTTGTCAGTACGTCTGTTAATGATAAGGTACAATATATGAATTAGTATGCAGAAAAAGGTTGAGTTGTCATAACAGTACACGTTTTATCTTTCCTGGAATTTCAGTCTAAACTTTTTATAGCACCAGCCATGTCGAGGAAAGTGTCTCATATTTTTTTATCTCCCTGCCAGATCGTTTTAGATGTATGTCTCTGTATATCTAACTTGCATTATTTCCTACAGCGTTGCATGTGCGACTTTACTTCGTATTGTATGCCTTCCGGAGGAAAACCAGTGAGTGGCGTCCTATAACAGAATCTGGTGGCCTCCACAGTATCAAATATGACTCTTGGGGCTCTAATACAAAAACAAAAACAAAAAAAAAAGTAGTGGTTAAGATCCCTATAAAATCAACTCTCCCCTGATCTCGTGTTGTATGTTGTTTTTTCATTCGAAGGCTCTATGATTCAGTTTATCTGGGATTAGCTGTGTTAAGAGGGATAGTGGGAGGAGATTATCTTCAAAGTTGACCTTGACCCAACCCTCAAGATGAAAATTGAAAATCAGAGCTCAGAGTTCTTCATCAAAGACCACTTGTAAATTTACTGTTTGATGGATACTGTACTGTAAATTTATTCGGGTGTACATAGAAAAATTAATCTCCTGGTTTAGCAATGTATTCTAAGCTGCACCCACCGATGGGTAAAAGAGTAAAGTAACTTGTGACAATTCCCAGCTGGTTTTCTATTTTCTTTCTCAAATGACATTGTCTGTGCTAAAGGTTGGGTAGATAGTGACTAAAGAAGCCAAGTTGGGAATGTATGAAAAGATTGCTGACGAAACTCCTTTGTGAGAGAAAGGATGGGAAATGTGTTGGTACGGATACTTGACAACAAGATTAGCCTATAGGTGTGAAAAGGTGGACGGAAGTGTTTTGGGGAGGTTTGGTCATGAAGAAAGAATGAAGACGATAGCTTGATAAAAAAAATCTGGAGGAAAGATGCTATTAGAGTTATTAGAAAGGATGGCCTTTACTATCCCAGGAAGCGGGAGAATGCTTCCAAAATAGAGGGGTGTAATGTAGTTCGACGTGCTTCTGGTGAGATTTAAGTGTTGGTTTATAAACTACCTAAATGATTTAATTTTTCCGCAGTGGCTCCTCTACAATTCAGGAGTTAAAACATGAATATTTTAGAGAGACCATTGTCGTGCTTTTTCTCGAGAGCCATCCCGTGTCATGGGAAAGTACTACATGATATGGAAAGTGATATATTTCTATAGTATGTATGCTTATAATAATACAATGTTAATTTTACCCATTTTTTTCACGAACAGGTGCCCCTTCGGTTATGTGTCTGTTGTAAATGATCGGGAGACAATTTGGAAACTAGTAAGAAAATGAAAGAGGAGACATGAGGCTGCTGTAGTGCATACCGGTAAGTACAGCATTTTATTGGATTTTTTTTTTATTCACAGGAATTTTAAAGGTGGACATCTCATCTCCTACTATAAGATCCGTTATTTCTCCAGAGTTAAGAACAAATAGGCCTACGTAGGTTAGCCGTTAATATACTGTTGTAAAAAATTGACTGGTGTCGTTTTTACCAGATACGTAGATAATTGTTATACCCAAATTGTCCTTCTTAGCTGCTCGATTTCTTTACAACTACACACTATTGTATCGTAAATCTTACAGAGAAACCCACATTAATCATTAAGCATTTTCCGAATTTCGTCTCTTATGTTTTTAACGAAATCTGCTAAAGAAACTGGGCTGTTTCCTGAGAGGGAAAAATATTCAGGGCACTGGCATTTTTGACCTCCTTTGTGGCCCATCTGACCCCACGACGTCCAGGTTAATGAATGCCTTTTATCAAGCCTGTAGATTTTTATCAGTTCATCTCCAGAAATCATCCTTTAAGAGCCCAATAATCCTTGTTAAGCCTTTCGTTCCAGAGCCAGTATCTATCGTGTACTTTCCCAATTCTCTTCTCCTCCTCATCCTCATCCTCCTCCTCCAAGTCCGTTTCCTCGCTTTTCTCTCTTTCTGTAAACATGACAGTTTTCATTAAGACAAAAATGAAAATTGACGTTGGGCTTGTCGAACCGTTATTTGATGTGAATATTCTTCAGTTTCATTTTTTGTGCTTTAAACAGTTGTGTTGATTGATTTAAATCGTAATTGAATGGCATATTTTAAATATGCTGCTCATAAATTAAAGTTAGATTTTTATATTCTGTATTTTATATTTGAATTTGCACATGCATCAGCATGGAGAGAGAGAGAGAGAGAGAGAGAGAGAGAGAGAGAGAGAGAGAGAGAGAGAGAGAGAAAACAAGGAAACTAAACGAAACAGAGGTTACCATCGTGGGCATTTCCGATCCAGGGCTCCCTGCTACCCTTTCGTCCTAATCCTAATTGTTTCCCAGACTTAATTTAGGCTGGCCATATCCCTCGTCTTAGTTCTCAAGAGGATTTCAGGGGAAATCTTCAAAAATAATCCGGTGGGTGTGCGTAAATCCTCAACTTCATTTTGTTTGGACCCAGGGGAGGTTTGTGATTCAGCTGTGGGCATGCTTAAAGCAAATGGAATGCCCATAAATCACTCTCTCTCTCTCTCTCTCTCTCTCTCTCTCTCTCTCTCTCTCTCTCTCTCTCTCTCTCTCTCTCAAAGGAAAGTTTTGGCTTCTTTGGACCCGTCGTGATCCATTGCCAATTAAATTTCTTTGTACTGTACTGTATCATTATTTGGTTTATGGATACTCTTCCTCTGACAAATTGTGATCACACATATATATAGTTATATGAATGAAAAGATTACTATTTATCCATGTAATGTACTATCCCGCTGTATAAAACGCAAGATTTAATTTTTTTATTTTCCTGTGTATAACACACACAGTCTACGGGATTTAACTCCACGTTTAACTTTAACGCTCCCGACAGTTATGTTGAGCCTTTTAAATATTTGCAGTGATTACAGTGCAATTGTACAATTACTTAAATATTGACGCCATTCTTGACAGGTCAGCTATACTACGTATTAGAGATATATAACAGGTCCAGCTTTTAGTTTAGTTAATTTTGGTCTGGAGACAAAGTTGTATTTTTGAAGTCTGCTGTACGAATTGATCCTTTATCAGAAAAGATGTGTTTTTTTTAATAATTGTCTTCATTGTTATTCCTAACAAGCCTTCTTGTTTCTTTTTTTCTTCTTTTTTACATTTATATTTTTTTTCTTCTTTTTTACATTTATATTTCTGTTTGGCTTGCATGCATCGGGTTTCGGGTTTCTTGTGAAGTGGATTATCATTAGCTCGTAAAATGTTGCTTTTGTTATTTTGGGGCTGTGTACTCAGCCCTGTTCTAGCAATATGAAGCACTGTACTTTCTACTAAGCCTGAAGAAGTTGTTGATAGCATATTATCCTTTCTGGAATGCGATCTGTGGAGATGAATGTAAGCAAGTGACAAAAGTTGCTAAAAAATTTTTTATCTTTATGTGACGTGTATTATGATTTGTGACGTCAGAGCTTTCAGGCAATCAACACAGAATTGTTACTTAAATTAAAACTAATTTTTTTCTTTCTTTGCAAAGTAAAAACGTATGTTACAAAAATATAATTAATAAAATTTAAGTATTTGATGAGTACTACAAGAGCAGTTGGTAAAACCATGAAATAGTGGTTTTGAGATAGAAGCTAGAGGAAGCAGTTAAAATAATGTAAAATGAGAAATTTGATGAAGCGATGCAACTCGAGTAAAATTGCGATAATAATGGGAACTGAAAATATTAAGAGATGTCTTCACAAACCCACCAGTATATTTTAGGCATCTTGAAGGAAATTTAGCCAAAGAAGCTTGCAGTGTTCAATGCACTGGGGATAGGCGGGTGAAGTGGGAGGTGAGTTTATATTTTGGTGCTGAATATTTATATACAGGAAATTAAGAAATATTCGCTGAAAATTTTTAGTAAATCTACAGCTATGTAAAACATCAGGAAAAAGAACCTTTAGATCTTAAGAAAATGAAGCTGTTGCAACTACAAATTTTCTCATTTAAATTCTTATATTTGTAATGTTTATTTCCAAATTTTTGGGGTGATAGGCTAAATAATTTCCATCAAATGGGAGTTAATAATGAATTATTATTTTTTTTACAGTAACACATTCTTTATAGCCAAGTATGAACTATGGCATTTCACTCAAAAGTTGTACATCTTTAGGGAAATCTTTAACTATTGAAAATACAAACGTCAGTAAAACTAGCTTTAGGTAATTGATTAAGTGCTGTTTTTTTTTATATTGAATTTCATACAAGGGTTGTTTGGAGTGTAGTTATTCCTTTCGAGTTTCCATCAGTATTTTTACTTTATCGACTGATCCTGTAAGTTGGTTAATGTAACTTTAAAACTAACTTTATATCCGACTTATTTTCAGATAAATATTAATATTACTTTCAGACAATTATTTCTTCCATTATAATAAGTATCCTGGCCGAAACCATACACCAATCTACATTTACAGCGTCTTGGGATTTCAAACTGACCTTTGGGAGGTCATCTCACTTTTCATTGTTTTAGTGTCACCCATAACGAATTATGCTTGTGTGTCTGCGTGGAGGTGGAATACTTCCTTTTTGTTTGTTTGTGCTTGGAACCTCATGGAAACAAGAGTGTAATGCTGCTTTTGTAAATTACGGTTTAATGGCAGATATTGATGTAAAATATTTATTAATACTTTACTGGTATTCATTATGAAAAGCTTGAATTTTTGTGTTTGTTTGTTTGTGTTAATGAGAGAGAGAGAGAGAGAGAGAGAGAGAGAGAGAGAGAGAGAGAGAGAGGTCTGGAGGGTTGAAACCAAGTTAGCATATTTTCCGTCGAACTGAAGGTGGGTTCTAATTAAGATGATTGATAATTAGTTTACAGATGAATATGCATAAACAAATCTATTGGAACAAAATAAATTTTCTCTTTGATTCCGCCATAAGCAGCTAACGTTTGCAATTATATTTTTGCCCATGGATTTTTTATGAAGCACTTCAGATTCGTCGCTTGTTTGAATATGCTATTCCATTCCCGTGGTGTGATTTTCTGATTTATTTTCCTGTCTCTACTTTCAAGTGACACATTTCCTGGTGGTAGTCATTAAAAAGTGCATGTACTATATTGCATTTCGTGGTAAATTTTAAAGTATAACTTCAGTCGTCTTTGTAATATTGTTCCATTTAAAAGCGAGCTCCCATTCCGGTTTAAACAAAGGTTTAGGATGGTTTTTCCTGTTGGTTCGAATAATTGGTATTTGAAAACTTGGCAAACAAGTTCAGCTGTTACTTAAGGTGTATACTGGTTTAAATCTCTCTCTCTGTCTCTCTGTCTGTCTCTCTTTCTCTCTCTCTTGCTAGGTATATATACAGTGTACTAGGGAAAACATGCGGACACAATCTCTCCCTCTCTCCATGTACAGTATATGTATAGTGTAAAACTTACGTACGTATCTCTCTCTCTCTCTCTCTCTCTCTCTCTCTCTCTCTCTCTCTCTCTCTCTCTCTCTCTCTCACATGATGCTTTTGTTTTTATTAGGATGACCCTTTGCCGGGACTGGTTCTTGCTATTGCAATAATCCCCATAATGTAATTCATAGGCTTTCGTCATATCAGACAGGATCTTCCTAAATATCAGCATAATTAATTATCCAAAGATTCTCTCAGTCATTATCTTAGTATGTAAAACTTATGATTATAAATTGGCAGTTATTGGAAAGAATTCTACAGCAGCGCTTTATGCATATGTTAAGTTCTACAACTACAAATTGCAACAGAGAATCTCCTTCCTCTTTATGTACACTTCAGTGCTCGTAATACATACATGTGTCTGTATGAGTAAACGCACAGCGGCAGGAATTTTTGTACGATTAAGTTAGTTTAAATTAGGATAAGTTTAAATTATGTCTACCTTGTTTGCGAGAATAGGAAGCGTGGAGAGGACCTCTGTAAAACCATCCCAGCCACCCGAAATCTGCCGAGTGTTTGTGTGGTACAAAAGACAACAAGCTCGGATTAGATGATTCACGATTGGGATTAGACAGACGAACCCAACAGGAGAATCCAAATTCATTAATACGACGACTCGCGGACTCAATAAACCCCGTCCGAGTAGATTTGCCCCCAGAGGAAGCATGACCTGCTGGGGTTCCGTTGGGTTTTACACTGATACCTGCGGGATACCGACGGCTTTCCAGCCCCTTCTCCTGAGGGGATGTCTCCGTGTGTCCTCTGGCGTATCGCGGGGTGTATCCCCTGATTGTTTACTTGTAGCTATGGGGACAAAGCTCTGGGTCGCCCAGTTTTCTTTTCTCGAGAACGATTAGTTCTTCTTCATTATCATCTCCCAGTCTGGTGCCCTCGATCTTAATTGTTTTCCCTTATCCTTTCTTTTTTAATCGTTAGTTTTTGGTGTTTGGTTGTTTATTGATGTCAGGGGAGGAGATATCTGTAGAGATATTTACACGTGAGTTTAAATGTACTGTATCATTCGGTTTGATGAGTTTCTCAGCTTTCAGAGAAATTGGAAAGGGTTACAGTAGCACTGAACATTTAAACAGTGTGGAATAGTCTGTTTTTAGATAGTAATGTTAGTAATGTAGTTTTATATAAAGTTTTGACAAAATATAGAGAAACGATCCAATAATATGAGTAAAACTGATTCTCTTTCCTCTTCGTCAATAGTAAGATTTTAAAAACGAAATATCATGGGGGTAAAAATTACCAATCAGTCTACTGGAGGTTATAATAAATTAACTCTTTTCAGTTTTTTTCGTCTAAACAGGTTACTGTGAGTACTTCACTTAGCCATAAAATGTCCTATTCTTTAGTCGTCCAGACAGACAGCTGAAAATAATATCATTCACTTAGCTGAAAGCTGAAAAATAACTCGTGTGGAGGTGAGAGTAACACTTTGGTGCGAGAACAGGCGAACTTATTTCGCCGCACGCCTTCATAATGAGAATTTATGGAGTATTCAAAAATTTTTCACCGTTAATTTTCAGTAATCAGTGCAGCTAACACCAGGGAGGACCTTGCCGTAACTGAGGCATTACAACTGGAAATTACAATTGTTACATTTACAAAGGAGGGGGTATCTATTCTGCTTTCACCAAAATTAAAAAAATTGTGGGTGGTTTTCATTTTGTTGAACAGATTCTGTTTGTACACTTTTTATTTTTATAGACATGCTTATTCTAATTAATGTACACAGCTTGTTTCCTTAGGATTAAAAATATATTTCCTTTAGCTTAATATATACATAGTATACATACGTACATATCTTACCCCATTCGGAGTTTGGAAAGCACTAAGGCTAAGAATCTAGTCCCCAGTGTATTTTCATAAAGGTTGTTTGGTAAACATTCCTGATTTTACTAATCCGTGTCAAATGAAACTCAAATGAAACATTCTTTCCTGTACTTACTTATCCCTGGATAACAGCCATTACTTTATCATTTCAGTATAAACTGTGATTGATGCTTCTAACAATATTCTTTGGTTTGCTTGTCCCTGCATACCAACTATATGTAAATATCTTTATCTTGTTTTTGTATTTCACTTCCTCTTGATTCTTCCTAATGAACACCAAATTCTTTTGGAAGCTTGAATTTCAAGTCAATGGCCCCTTTGGTGGGCTTGTTCCATATAAATAGGTTTCATCTACTGAATAATAATAATAATAATAATAATAATAATAATAATAATAATAATGATTTTTGTCCTTAATAATTAGCGATCTGCTCCTACAAGCAGGAGCCTATGCTAGCAAAGGTCCAGCTTTATATAACGATAATTGGTCTTGTCAAATCACCGCTGTTGTTATTTTTAGGATTTTTGTTCTTTTTTTTGTGTGACTGTTTCCTGAGCAAGTCTGAGTTCATTTCAACTCTTATTTTTTTATCCATTATACTAACAGGTTTTTTCCTTATCGAATTCATGGCTATTCTTGTGCAATTATTTTTATTTCTTCGCCATTATACTAACAGTTTTTTTCCTCATCGAATTCACGGCTATTCTTGTGCAATTATTTTTTGTTTGTTTGTCCCTGGATGCCAACTCCTGCTGTATCATCAACAACTGACAGCTGTTGTTCCTTGTTTGGGAAATACATCTTTCCTTGGGTAAATAAGTGCTTTTGTGGAAAGTTCGTAAACTACATTTTCTCAAGATCGCTCGCGATACGACATTCGATTGTGTTCCCTGAATCGAAATTTGATTGAGAGCTGTTCTATGAATGAACGGTCATCAGGTTACTGCTGACCCAACTGACCTGGGTTTTATTATTTCTGGAACGAGGTCATTACCTTTTTGCCCTTTATTTTTACCCAGGTGTTTTGGCGGTTATCACCAGGTATTATTGTTTAAATTTGCTTTGTTTGATTTCAGCAGATTTTGTTTTTTTTTATTTTTCCCGTATTCGAGCAACTCAAAATATAGAAAAACAGGTTCAAAATGCAACGTTAGTTCCATGCATTTTTTTCATTGTAAATAGAACTTTTATTTAAGTGTTTGATTTTAATTAAAAACACATAACGTCGGTTTTGTCAAAAGTATGAAGTTATCAGTAATAACATATATCTTACAAAAATCATTAGTTCGTTCATTCGTCGAAATACTTTGTTTTGCGTAGGCAGTCTAGTTTATAAAAGGTAGAAGTGACTTATAACTAAGGTTCCATTGTAGATAATACAATGAATTCTGTAAATAATAATAAATTAACAAAAAGGACACTTGACACCCAGTGGTTTTGCTACAAAGATTTTAATATTTTTTGCCCTTTTTCCGGTTCTGATGATGTATTCTGTACGGTAGTATTTTGGGATCATAGACGTATCAGTGGTATGCATGGAGTGTCAACTATACATTCATGAAGACTATTTTTCTTTATGATGTATGGTGTTTATTGTTTTTGTAATCTTTACTTATTTTGTGATAGTTTCAATTCCGATTTTTTCAATGTTTGAAATCGGTGTACAGTACTCCTCTATGTTGTAAGTTTTTTTTTTTTTATGTATTGTAGGGATGAGACATTTTCATTATCTTGTTAGGCAATTCCTTGGGAGAGTTTAGGATAATTTTTAATAATTTGTTTCAAAATAAATTGGCGGCATATTATCAAAAATATTGAATCTGTAGAGTCAGTAGCAATATTAGCTGGTATATTATACCAAAAATATTTAATTTATAGTAACTTTAGAAGTGTTCGTCCTCTGATATGTCACTCTGTTTTGATATTAGACTTTATTATTCTTTAATTCTTGTTATTTAATTATGTTTTTTCAAGGCGGTTGAAGGAGGCAGTGTAATCATTGCATTTCTTCATCAACAATATTTTGCTAACTTTTAAATTTTCTTTGCGATTTGCTTCGAGTTTTTT